>NC_138663.1:96914900-97291985 GCF_964273445.1 Streptopelia decaocto
CCTGAATTTGACATTTGCAAAATCTTTTTGCAGCCTTGCAAGCAAATACGTGCATTCTGTGAGGATTCTTGAACACTGGCAATGGGCACCAAGTGGAGGGAAGGGGTCACGGGAGTTTCAGCCAAGCTAAGGGAGACAAACAACATGATGAGACTCTGTTCCTTATGTGGATAACTGTACTTCAGTGTACTGTCTCCAGTTTTCAAGGAAGTTAGATCTGGAATGGAACCCATTCCATGTTCAATGGCATTAGTTCTATTTTACAGAGCTCTTGTTTGTAAGTATTCTGAAAATTATGTCACTTACCTTGTTCCTCCTATATGCTGGTGCAATATACATTATTTAGAAATGCTGTAGTTCCTTTGCCTGTCGCATTTAATTACATGAAAAAAGGTCAAAGATAAATCAGAGGTAGGGGAGAGAGGGCAGTGATTGAACAAGATTTCTTTTTCCTGCCTCAGTCCCATCAAGGGATGTGTTTTCCTCCTTATTACACATATTTTACTTCTCTCCATATGGTAGAATTTTTACTCAACCATTAAGAAAAGACATATATGACCTACAGGTCTGTGTGGCAGCAAGTCAGAAATAATTTAGTAATGACATGATATTTAAAGCGTATTGCCATTATAAAATGTTCTGGTTGTGTTAAGAAACCACTGATGCAGCTGTATTGAAAGATGCATTATTGTGATAATGTAGTTTATATGTTAGTGAGCAGATGGATGAGAAATAAACAAAATTAGGAAGTGGCATGTTATCAACAGCTGATGATGAAATTAAACTTGGACTAAAAGTAAAAATTACTTTGACAGCATATTTCATTTACACAAGTGCTGAATTAATCACTGCCCTTAGCTAATGCATTTACCAGACTTTGTGACATCAGGGATGAAACCTAGATTCCTTTGTGCTTTTTCTTTCTTGCATTTACATGGAAAAATATATTATGTCACCCCAAATTCTCAGTTCAGCCAGTGTGCAGTGACAAAGGGCTTACAGAACATTCATCCCACCTTCTTCAGGAAGTTATCTACCAAAATTTACATGCTTCCTTACTGATGAAATCAATATACTAGTCATTTGGTGGGTTCTTGTTTGTAATTCTAGAAATACTACGAGGAATTCTGAAAGACATAAAAGATACATGCGGAAAGGAACCTAAAATGGGAAACACAGAACATGAATTGTGTTCTTTAAAGCAGTCATGTGAGATGGCAATGCGGTAGAATATAGCATGGTGTAAGGCCATTTTACAAGAGGAACAATTACATTGAAATTGCAATATGCTGTGTGGAAATATGAATTCTAAACATATCACGTTACATGCTTCTGTATGAAAAGTATCTTTGCATCGGTAAAGAAAAGGGTAAAATTTGGTAAAAACCTTAGATAACTATAAGGTTATCTAAGCTCTATCTACATTAGCAAGAATTGGGAACCAATGCACACACGGCTTGCTGGATCTGCAGCATCAGGCATTTGATGCTACAACCTTGCAACACACTTAAGGGATTATTTCTTTTTCTATAGATTGACATCAGACTGGTCCCAGGGACTGAATACTGGAGCTGCTGGAGTACATTAAGTATGGTCCTGCAGTTCATCTTTCAGTTTAATTTCACCTGAAAGAAACACAGTTTTTGCGTGCCAGCTCCACTAACTCCACTGTACAAACCAATGTGCCATGTACATGAAAGTGCAGGGGAAAATTCTTTATAAGAGTAGGTGTGTCCATTGAAAGCAAAAGCATGACTTGATCCATTTATGACTGCAATACAGGAGAAAGTAGTCTTTGCAAACAGCAAAACACTAGATCCTTTAATGTGCAGGAGGCATTTCTAAATAAATGCACAACATTATGATTTCAAGGCTACAACATACTCATAGCTTCTGATTCATTCACTTAGTGGCCTGGGGCTATGTGGAAAAAAACTTGTCAAGGATTGCAGTCTTATGCTGTCAATTCTTCTGTGAATTACAAAATAGCTTTTTGTAATGCTAATTAAAACAACTAGCCTCAGTAAAATGCTCTTGTCTCTTAAAAATGTTAGGTCAGAAGTATCTAAAAAACAGCTAAATGCTGAGCTGTCCAACTTCAGGCCATAATTTATGGCAGGTGTGCTTAGGTGGGGCTTGACGAACTCCAGCTTGTCCCGCTTGCTCTCCAGGCTGCTGCACACCCACCTTGCAGGCTTCCTCAGCTTGTTGCTGGGCTCTAAAGGGGCTGTGCTCTTTCAACACCAGTAGCTTGTCTGGTTACAAAACTGACCCAAACTGCACAACCTTTAGGTCAAAACCGGCTGAAGTGCGGCAGCCTCAGAGCATGGGATGGGCAGGGTGAGTTGGACTTATCTGCACCCTATGGGTAGGCACATTCCTGGGCACAGGCATGCCCAGCCAGTGGATCAGGGTTCCCAATACTAACAACAAAAACTAGTTTGCAAAAACAGCACCTTTAGTAGGTTTTTTTCCCTCTGAACACAGGGTGTGTTGTGTTTGTCATGCCCCTGAAAGCCCCCCCTGCAGGACCCTTGGGGCTTCCCCACGCTCCTCAGGACCCCATGCTAGCCCACCAGGGCCATCAGTCCCTGCCCCAGTGATACCCCAGCAGGGTTGGCCTCCAGCTCTGCACAGACCTGCCCTGCCTGGCCATGGGCCCCTGAGCGGGACCCACCCATGGGCCTATGTCCCATATTCCAGGCTTGGCCGGTTCCCAGGGAGGTGCCCAACGTTGGACGCTGGGGTTAGAAGATTTAGAATAATTTCAGTTGGAAGTGACCGTCAGGATCATCAAGTCCAGCCATAACCTAACCTAACTCTAGCACTAAACTATGTTCCTAAGAACCTCGTCCAAATGCCTTTTAAACACTTCCAGGGATGGTGACTCAACCAATTCCCTGGGAAGCCTGTTCCAATGCCTGACAACCCTTTCCACGAAGAATTTTTTCCTAGTATGCAATCTAAACCTTCCCTGGTGCAATTTGAGGCTGTTTCCTCTTGTCCTATCACTTACTACTAGAGAGAAGAGACGAACACCTTCCGTGCTACAATCTCCTTTCAGGTAGTTGTAGACAGCGATAAGGTCTCCCCTCAGCCTCCTTTTCTCCAGCCTAAAAAACCCCAGTTCCCTCAGCTGCTCCTCATCAGACTTGTGCTCCAGACCCATCACCAGCTCGTTGCCCTTCTCTGAACTCTCTCCAGAATCTCAATATCTTTCTTGTAGTGAAGGTCCCAAAACTGAACACAGGATTCAAGGTGGGGCCTCACTACCACCAAGTACAGGGAAACAATCACTTCCCTAGTCCTGCTGGAAACACTATTGCTGATGCAAGCCAAGATGCTGTTGGCCTTTTTGGCCACCTGGGCACACTTCTGGCTCACATTCAGCTGGCTGTCAATCAACACCCCAGATCCTTTTATGAGAATGTAACAAGGTGGATGGATGATGGCAGAGCGGTGGATGTGGTCTACCTTGACTTCAGTAAAGCCTTTGACATAGTCTCCCACAGCATCCTCACAGCTAAGTTGAGGAGGTGTGGTCTAGACAATAGAGTAGTGAGGTGGGTTGCAAACTGGCTTAGGGAGAGAAGCCAGAGAGTGGTAGTCAATGGTGCGGAGTCTAGTTGGAGGCCAGTATCTAGTGGAGTGCCCCAGGGGTCAGTGCTGGGGCCAGTATTATTCAATATATTCATTAACGACTTGGACGAGGGAATTGAGTGTACTATCAGCAAGTTTGCTGATGACACTAAGCTGGGAGGAGTGGATTACACGGCGGAGGGCTGTGCTGCCATCCAGCGGGACCTGGACAGGCTGGAGAGTTGGGCGGGGAATAACCTAATGAAATTTAACAAGAGAAAGTGTAGAGTCCTGCATCTGGGCAGGAACAACCCCAGGTTCCAGTATAGGTTGGGAGATTACATATTAGAGAGCAGTGTAGGGGAAAGGGACCTGGGGGTCCTGGTGGACAACAGGATGACCATGAGCCAGCACTGTGTCCTTGTGGCCAGGAAGGCCAATGGCATCCTGGGGTGTATTAGAAGGGGGGTGGTTAGTAGATTGAGAGAGGTCCTCCTTCCCCTCTACTCCACCCTGGTGAGACCACTTCTGGAATATTCTGTCCAGTTCTGGGCCCCTCAGTTCAAGAAGGACAGGGAACTGCTGGAGAGGGTCCAGCGTAGGGCAACGAAGATGATTAAGGGAGTGGAGCACCTCCCTTATGAAGAAAGGCTGAGGGAGCTGGGGCTCTTTAGTTTGGAGAAGAGGAGACTAAGGGGGGACCTTATTAATGTTTATAAATATATAAAGGGTGAGTGCCATGAGGATGGAGCCAGGCTCTTCTCGGTGGCAAACAATGATAGGACAAGGGGTAATGGGATCAAGCTGGAACACAAGAGGTTCCACTTAAATTTGAGAAGAAACTTCTTCTCAGTGAGGGTGACAGAGCACTGGAACAGGCTGCCCAGGGAAGTTGTGGAGTCTCCTTCTCTGGAGACATTCAAAACCCACCTGGACATGTTCCTGTGCGACCTCAACTAGGTGTTCCTGCTCCAGCAGGGGGATTGGACTAGATGATCTTTTGAGGTCCCTTCCAATCCCAAACATACTGTGATACTGTGATACTGTGATCCTTTTCTGTCAGGCAGCTTTCCATCCCCTCTTTCTCAAGCCTGTAGTGCTGCTTAGGGTTGTTGTGACACAAGTGCAGGACCTGGCACTTGGCCTTGTTAAACCTCATACAACTGGATACAATCCAATGATCCAGCTGGTCCAGATCCTTCTGTATGGCCTTCCTACCCTCCAGCAGATCAACAGTCCTACCCAATTTGGTGTCATCTGCAAACTTACTAAGGGTGCACTCAACCCCCACATCCAGATCATTGATAAAGAGATTAAACGGAACTCTCCCCAATACTGAGCCCTGAGGAACACCACTCATGATCGGCTGCCCACTGGATTTGGCTCCGTTCATCACAACACTTGGGGCTCAGCCCTCCAGACGGTTCTTTATCCATCATAGAGTACAGCCATCCACGCCATGAGCTGCCAGCTTCTCCAGGAGAATGCTGTGGTATATGGTGTCAAAGGCCTTACTGAAGTCTAAGTACTCAATATTCACAGCCTTCCCCTCATCTACTAGGTGGGTCACCATGTCATAGAAGGAGATCGGGTTGCCCCAGTGCCCCCCAGTCCCCTGCTGCTGGTGGGGGCTGGGATGGGCCCTGGCTGCCAGGCCCTGCCCTGAGTCCCATAGGGAGCCCCCACATTCCCCAGGGAGCCCCTGGCCCTGCAGGACTCTGACAGTAGTGGCAAGATGAGGTGTAGTTCTGGATAAGCTTTTCATGTCATAGACTTTAAATAGATATTAAATACTGTCCTTCGACTCATGAAAAGGTAAAAAATAGGAAATGACTGTAGACTTGTATGTGTCCCCCTCTCTGCACAGATGCAGTGTGGAGCCAAATGGAGACTGTAAAAGGCAGAAACAAACAGAAAATGTGTGTGAGACGTCAGGTGTATAGTTGTCTCTTTCAGCTATTCAGAAGTAGGTTGAGTTGTGGGGACCTCAAGGTGCTAAACCGCTCAGAGAACAAGGAGGAGGGTATGAACCAGCCTGGTTAATGCAAACATGCCCAGGATGTGTGTTTTGCAAATTTTGCATGCTATGGCTCATAGTATAACGATGGACTAAGAAAATGGTTACCCCTTGTCCCAGGCAAGAATATCTTTGCTAATACAGCAATGAAGTTGAGACAGGGTTGAGATGCTACCATTTTCTTAAAGCTCAATAGAGGCCAGGCAATGCAGTACTTTGTAGTGTGACCGTGGATCCAATAACTCAGAATGAAGATCAGGAGAGGAGATATATATATGTGTGTGAAGCATCTAAATATGACACTGTAAAAATGTTGTTGGATTCTTGCAGACAAATATGCAACAGCAGCAAAAAATAGAAATATCTAATGGACAATAGTAGGCCAATAGCTTCTGATGACAAGTAAGCATAATTTTGTTTCTATTTCTTAGTAGTCTTAAAGTGTGTCATGTTAATTTCATGCTTTATTTATAATCTGTGTGATATTCTTTTTTCAAATCTTGACTGATAACTGTCAATGATGATGCACTGATAGATAGATGTGCAGTGTCTGTAGGAGTAAAAGCAGTTTAAGTTTTCCTCCAGTCCCTAAACCAGAATTTGAGCTGTGATTTCACTGAGCAGTGAAATCAAAGTGCAGGAAAACAAGGGCAGTATGCTTCAACATTGCACTTGCACACTACAAATGCACACTGCAGTCTGTTCCTGGAGTGGGATTCATGTTAGTCTTGTAGTCTTGCCAGCACTCTTTTAATTCTCCCCCAGTTCCTCCACTAACCTCAGCTGTCTTGTTTTGCTGCAAGACTTAACCTGTTTTACTGTGCTCCTACCCTCCCTCATTCTCAGAAGGATGTGCATCAATGATGAAGTATTTGCTGCGCACACAATATTTCTAAATAGCTTTGGGATCCTTTAGAGTGAAAAAGGACATTTGAATGACAGCTTTTTTTAGCTCATCTGTCATTTGCTTCTTAAAAGGAAATTCATTGTCTTAATCTGTGCAATGTTGTAAAAAAAAAAAAAAAAGATTTTATGATAATCAATCAATGTAGATTACCTAATCAAGACTGATTACCTGAGGAGAATTAAAACAGTCTGTGTTATTAAGTAACTGTATAAACAGTTCACATTCATTATTTGAACTTACAGATAGTGTCTCCATGCAGTGTTCCAGGTGCTTTTTTGTTTTAAATTTAAATTTCTGTAATTCATTATTTCTACACCAGAGTTTTCATTAAGCTCTTAAAAATAATATATAAAATGGTAAGAATTGATAAGTAACTCTAGAGTCAAAGCATCAAACATATCAAGTTCTCAGTAATTTATTTCATATGGGAGTTAGACATACGTAGAATCTTTGTGCAACTATAGAAAAACACAAACAAGTTGCACAAGCCACTGTTTTCTGCTTATTTGCAAGTTATCTGACCATAACAAAAGTGAGCGATAGGTAATATTAATATTTATTCAGAACTGCAATGCTTATATCCGAGTAACATTTGTCTATCGGTAAAGTGTGGTTGAAGCTTTAAATGTAAATATTTTTTTTAGAATCAGGATGACAAAGGTGAAGAAACCTTATTTTGACTGCTCAACGAAGTCTTGGGCCAACAGAACCTGGTGCTGCTGGGTAATTTCAATTACCCAGATACTTGTTGGGAAAACAACACGGCAGCACACAAGTTGTTCATCATGTTGCTGGGACATGCTGAGGACCTGTTCCTGCTACAGATGCTGAATGTGCCAATAAGGATCAACACATTGCTGGGTTTACTGCTGAGAAGTAAACTGAGAAGACTTACTTGATAACATAATCATGAGCGTTAACCTTGGACACAGCGATCACAAGATTGGGGAGTTTAAGATCCTGCTGAGCACAATGAATACCAATATTAGGACAAAGATCCTGGATTTTAGAAGAACCGTCTTCAACACACTCAGAGCCCAGCTACGAGGGGTTCCATGAGAAGCATCCATGGAGGGCAAAGGAGGGTCTCCTCTGAACCTGGGCTGTTTATGGTTCTGTGTTTGCTAAACTTCATCAGTGTAATACACTGTATTCTATAATGCTATGTGCAATAGAAGAGCACTTTGTGCTTCTTCTGTCCAGAAGAGACGATTTCTCTTCCCATATACAAATAATTGACAGAAAATTACATGTGATGGGAGATGTATCCTTTAATAGGTCAGCTGAATCTGTAGAACTTACAATAAAGACAGTGAAACAAAGAGTGGCATCATTCATAAATTCTGGCTATATATGTTTCAGGTAGGTAAACAGTGAAAAAAAAGTTCTGATTTAAGGACAATGATGTTCCAGGACTAAATGGGTACAAACTGGCTTTATGAGGGTAGCTTCTGAAAACCTTCCCAAGGTAATGAGACCTGTAAGTACTTTAAAGATATATCTAGATAACTGTTTTAAAAGAAAAAAAAAATATATGAAATATCTGCCATAAAGGCAGAGAAACAGATTCTAGGACCCAGCAAGTTTTTTTCCATTCCCATGTGCAAAGTTAACTAATATATTGTTAAGACTATCGTATATTTTAAAGTGGTGTTCAGAGCTATTAAAAAAAACAGAGCCAAAAAATTAAGTCAATGGTCAATATTGTCTAAAAGCAAAAAATTACACTGATTTCTCTAGCGTATGTCTGAGTACATGTCACTGGAGGAAGAAGTAGTAATAAAAAACCTAAGGGAGAAGATTTATCTGTCTGCAGAGTGTCCTGTTTCTGCAGCATGAAATAACAGAAGGAAACTCCTTTGTCATGAGACCAGCTGACAGCTGCTACCTGAAGGAGCTCTTTGTGGATTTTCCTTTGCTGAAGAACATCTGAAAAAATGTATTTGCAACTTGTGCCCTTAGTTTTTGTGAATATATGCAACTGCCAGAAAAAATGGGGTTTGATATCTCTAAAGCTACAAAGTCAATTGAAGATTCACATGCATTCCCATGGATTTAAAATCAGCTTAACAATTCTTAATGTGCTTTTTGGCATGAAACATTAGCCCCATTTTTCCTCTTTTCTTTGTCTCCAAAGCAAAGTAAAAAGAGGGACTTCTATTCCTGAAGCAGACGGAGAACCGCTAAAGGATTTCCCTTGTAGAAAACACTCTCATTGCTGTTGGCTTTCATCTGTTTGGAAGATGGTGTTGGAGATGTTGGAGCTGTTGGAGAAGAGTTGTTGCAGGGAAACAGTGAGCTCCAAAAACCTCTGTCTTGGCCTGGAAAGAGTTGGCCTCAACCCAAAAATGAGGAAGTTCCCCTTTGTGCAGAGGGACTGTTGCTGAAGGACATTACGTGCTACCTAAAAAAGGCTACAATTGTACTTTGCAGTACAGGAGCAAATTAATAACCTCTTGTGACTGAGGAAAAATCACACTCCAAAGAGAAATGCTGTATTTTTGAGAACTGATATATTTACAGTTTGTCTTTCCCTGCTGTTTTATGTGATCTAGCACTGTCTGATGCCAATGAAATTAGAGCATAGGATGAGGGAAGGGAATCATCATTCTGCTTTATTTTAAGAGTGCCTGTGAATGCTGCACCCTTGATGATCAATAAAGTATCTACAACTCAGATAAGAAGCAATACAATAAAGGAGCATAACCTTGACAGACGTGAGGGATGGGCCCATGAGAACCTCATGAGGTTCAACAAGGCCATGTGCAAGGTCCTGCACCTGGGTCAGGGCAACCCCTGGTATCAATACCAGCTGGGGGATGAAGTGATTGAGAGAAGACTCATGGAGAAGGACTTGGGGTTAGTCATGGATAAAAATTGGAAATGAGCCAGAAATCATAGAATCATTTTGTTTGGAATTGACCCTTAAGGGCCAGAGATCCAACCATATCTTGGATTGCATCAAAAGGAGTGGGGCTGGCAGGTCGAGAGGGATGATTCTGTCCCTCTACTCTGCTCTGGTGAGACCCCACCTGGATCAGAAAAATGATTGTGCAAGTTGCAGTGTGAAGGAGTGGCACTAAGTCTTTGCCTCCAGAAGATAACTTATCTAAAAATTTGAAAGTTTCAAGTCTGTTGAGCAGAAATGGATGTTGCCTTATGAGCTGTTTCTGCTGAGGCATTTCTTAAATATTGTAAGTGAAAGGTATACAGCCAAAAAAGAGTTTTTTTGTAAATAAATCTATTTATTTTTAAGAGAATTTATGTTCTTTTTCTAAGCCATTTCCAACTTTATAATGAGAGTTTAACCTACAGTTGCTTGAGTGTGCTGTATCCATGTGCTTGTGCAACAGAACTGCAGCCAGGCAAAGATGAGGAATTAGGTTATATTGCCTACTTGGAGGGAAAACATCCAAAATATTAGTGTGTGCCGGCAGACTTTGTGGATTTCGCACATTGACACCTGTATAAATGCCTAGGGGCTATGGCAGATTTCCTTGCCAAGCCTGGGAAGCCTGGGTGCTGTTTTTGCCAGGTACTGGAAAGGTATCTTGTCTGTCAGGCCCAAATCAATCCTGCTCCTGTAAGACACAGGTGGCAGTGAGATGGATAATCTGGACAGGCTTCTTGCCTATCACACCTGTGTAGCAGCTGTTATTGCTGGACTCTGTACTGGCTATAGATCCACCAAATTAAAAATGAGACATGTTACCCTTGCTCCAAGGCAGCTGAATACTCTGACTTCCAAATCTGTATGCCAATAAATACAATAGAGTGAAAGAGAGTGATGTTTCCCTGCCCCCTAAGAATTAAAAGACTGTTTTATCACTGCTAATTTAAAGAGAAATTACGTGAAACTGCACCCCTTGGCAACAGACCTTAAAGGCCACACATTTACAAAATGGTACTAAAGGAATGAGACATACTTATTTTTATTATGAGGTCTCCTAAAAAAACTTTATAGATTTGGATGACTGTGAATTATTCACTGAAAAGCTTGTATTTCATACGTGGCTGCATAACATCATGGCCTTTTCACACAGAGATGTTACTAACTTTTGTTGGTTGCAGACTTTGACTTTCAACTTTGAACAGAGCAATGCTGCATAAGAAATAAGCACTTTTCACTCCATTTGAATCCTCTGTGGTTCTGTGGGGAAAAAAAAAAAAAAAAAAAAGAAAGACAGCATTTTTAAAGTAAAGATACACAACTTCTGTGTCTGGAAAAAGAAAAAGCTATATGGTTTTAGTATCATCTCATGACCTGTAGCAATATTTTAAATAAGAGTGATAAGCTCTTCACTGTAATATATTGTGGACAGTCTGTTTTTTACCTAAATTCCCCAAGTTACATTAGGCTCCATTTAACTTTGGTCAGGCTTTGGGGCTATTGCATTAGCAAAGAAACAGTTACTTTAGCATTTCCTTTTGCAGCTTTGCATTACAATCTTTGTGAAATCCAGATGTATTTGTTTTCTTCCAAAGAGTTACCTTGGGATACAAAATCACTGCTAATGAATCTGAATGTATTGGATCAGATCCCAGTCCAGCTCTCTGGGAAACCCACATTCCATTACCTCAAAAAACGGAGCCCAAATACATTAAAAACACGTTATATTCCAAATAACTATGCTTATTGATCATACTGAAATCTATTGCTTTTGCTTGACAGGAGGAGTTAATGCAGTTGAGAAAGTGGAGTAATAAATTGACTGTATATATATATTTTTTTTTTTTTTTTCCTATCTCTGCATTTAAGAAATAGTTAGGAAAAAATAGTATGTCCTGGACTGAAGATTTTGGAAGTCAAATTTTATCCCTTTATGGCCCAGAATTTTTTTTCTCCCCACTAAGTTCTAGTTTGGACATCTGAAGACAGATCTTTACAATGAAAAACCTGACCAAATCCTAGCTGTGTTATGACACTGCCAATGTATTATTATATTGAAATTACTTTTTAAAAACTTAATAATATAAAACAGAGGTGCAGGAGATAAAGCTAGAGATAAGTCACTTAGTACTTTCTGACTGAATTATACAGAGGTGAAAACAAAGTGATTTCTTCTTCTTTTCCGCTTCTTTTTCCTCAATTAGCACAGGTGATCTGCACTCATCTCCTTTGTGACCATTAATGAAATTTCTGCTATTGTTGATTTGATCATGATGAACACCTTTGTCACTGGTGCTATAGTACTAAAGACCCTTTTTCAAAGAAGACCTGCTGAAGTGTCAGCTGCTTGCAGTTAACAGAGGCAAAATCTCAGAGTATGACTAAATTATAACAAATCCTCAGCACATAGGGCTGACCTGCTGCTCTGCCTCCCCTCCAAAATACTTGTTTCCAAACTGTCTAGAGATCGCGTTTTCCAAGTAATATTTTCCAGACCAGAAACAGTAAATCAACTTCAAAGGTATACCGAGTATCTTCTTCAGCAGTTCTGGGGTATACAGTATATTTTATCACTTGATAGTAAGTGGTTCATGGTGAGTATCTCAGTATCTTTCAAAACAAAAACCTTACTTTACCTAATACTATACATACAGTTACTGGTTGTGCTAGTGTCCCGGCAACCAGTCACTTCTTTATCTTCCATTTCTGTTAATCTGTTTCCCACTTTCATATAGAGAACCACAGGATTTTACTATCTAACTGTAAAACATATTAAAGTCACTGAAGATTTATTATTATCACTTCCAGTAAGCAAGGAAGACTACAAGTTTGATCATTACTTTTCTCAATGATACTAGACTCTTTATTGCACACCTGTGGAAATCAAAAGCCAAAGCTCAGATCTCCAGTAAGTATAAATGATTGTCTTAATCTGAGGAAATTTAGAGACCCAAGGCTTATTCTACCTAAAAGTGCAAAAATGAGTAGTCCATACGCACTAACAGCCTTCTTCTTTATAAATCTTACAAATCTGATTTTCAGAGCCAAATCATAATGTTGTTCCACTTCTGGCCTTGTAGGAATGATAGTGGAAGTGTATGTATGTCCCAAGAAAATACATGTTAACACTATATCACACAGGACTAGAAGCCAAACGAAAAATAGAGTGAAACCAATTTAGTTTGATCAGACACCTTTCACAGAATTGTCCAATACTATATTGTTAATTTTTTTACTCAAAAAAATGAAGTTGAACATGGAGTCATCAACTTCCAATAAATCAATTTGGGAAGAAAAAATCAATTTGGAAGAAAAAGGTTTTTAATTTAGTTATTCTACCTCCTGACTAAAGCCTTGATTCTTTTGGTGGGTTACTAATATGAGAGTGAATAGAGAAAAAAATAGTGAAAAGAGAGTCTTTCCTAGTTTGAAAAACTTTGAAAGTCTTGTTTAATTCCCTGAGCAAAATAAAAAGGACTTTTTTTTTTTTTTTAAACTTCTTTGATTATACCCAGATTGTGTTCGTTGTGTGTTATTTTAAAATTAGGTTACACTATTGGCAAAATTCTGTCCTTCACACTGGAATTCTTCATGAAAAGACTAAGTTCCAAGACAGAGATTATTATTTGATAATAAACAAAATAGTTTGTCTCTGACTCTTTCCTCCTACCTCCTTTAGGTTACTTCAAATTACTCTGTCAAGATGCTATGTTTGTTTTCTGGAGAGTAGAAAAATGAATGCAATATTATGAAAGAATATTACATAAACGTCTCTTGACTGTAAGGCTTTTGGATACGGAACTGTATTTTGTGCTTTTGTCATACCCAGAAAACTGCTTGGAAATGTTTTTATTAAAGTAGAAGAAAGAAAAAGTACTATATAAACTAGAAACAGAAAATGAATAACTAGGTTGAAACAGAGCTCTGGAAGGATTTAATAAACTAATTTTAGGTTTGTGACCTTTTTTGTACTAGTCAGTTGACCTAAATTAGACTCAGTAATACGAAAGATTCACTTATTGTCAGAAAAAATAGGATTTTTTTATAATACAATGTTAAGTACACATCCTAAAGCTCAGTTTAATTTACAATGTCTGTTTGCAAATAGATTTTTCCTAGAAACAGCATATTGATTATTCCCACAGAAGGACTTTGCAACATTGTGGCTTTTGAGTGTCTGGTTATTTTCATTTTCATATCAGTAAATTGGCACAGTATATTAATTTTCATTTCTCTTCACTGATTCTTTTTAAAAACATGAATGTATACTTCATCTGGGACGAGGAGTGTATGTGGCACTAATGGAACATACATAGTCTGGAAATCATTTTTGTAACCTATGCATTAAACTTTCACAAGACAAATGGCTCCTACTGTTGAAATAACTATGGAAAATAATGTGTAGCTAGTTGAGGTTTTTGAGGTGAAGATTAGAAGAAAAAAGTTCACACCTTTTAGTTGAAATACACTCATAAGTGCCTGTTGATACAAGCAAATTTTACAGCTTTCATTGCTATAATTTCCTTCTAGAGAAATTTCTTAAAGACAGAGGACCATGGGAGGTAGCATGGTTATGCTGTGAGGTCTCAGGACTGAAAAGGCTTAGTATAGGTTCCTGCACCTCCAGCTTGCAACCACCTGCCCTAGTGCCTGTGAGTGGCTGATCAGTTTGCTTATTAACAGCAGAGAGCACCAGGGTGTGGATCTTATTTAGCACAATTTTATGGGGTGTTTCCAGTAAAAGAAATAAAGAAACATCTAAGGTAGACAAATGAAGAGACTATTGGGGCTGCAGTCTGAATGGAGAAACACCTTCAGCTGCCTTATTCATCGGGAAAGGTATTAGAAAGTGAGCTGCCTTTTCTGCAGACATGAAGAGGAGTAGACAGAGCATAAGCTGAATTAATCTTTAGTATGCTGCTGTTTTTCTGCTAAGTTTCTACATGCTGTTGTCCTTAATCAAGTGGCTCTATCATATTCCAGCATAAGACAGCCCTGTGGCAACCGGCTGAAAATTTGTCAAGACTTTATTTTTAATTCTTAGAAGCCTAGGGCCAGGGGGAACATGTCAGCAAATTCTCTGAGAAGTTTAATTATTCTGGTCCCAAGTCCTCTGCTGGCCCTTGCAAGAAATACTGGAACTCTGAGCTCCCTAACAGTTGGAGCAAAAATATGGCATTTTTAGTCTGGTGGAAGACCCTTGCTGGTTTTTCATTAGAAGGCTCTAGGATTTCAAAGCAGTCACTTCCATTTCTCTGTGTGAATCATATGTAAAGAAAGGGTTTCTTGCCTGACACTTGGAAATAACCTCTCAGCAGCAGCAGTGGGAAAATACCTTTGGTTAAAGTTACATATTAATTTTATGAACTACAAAGAATAAACTTTAAAATTTAGTTTTAACCCAGAGTACTGACACCAGAGAACATGATAACAAAGGCCGTGTTTTTCACAAATGGAAATAGTACTCCTTAAAGTAGAGTTTTCCAGTCCTTGATAGCTCTCAAGTGCTACTGCTCATCAGCATGCTTTAATGGAGAAGATACAGGCAGTTCAATGGCAAGTTTTCTTTGGGTCACAGTGCTCTGAGGTGGGAAAGTAGGAAAAGAAGACTAGTACAGATCTGCCACTATGTTTTTCACTGTATTTCAACAATCACATTTTGGAGAAATTAACCTTTTATTTTGTTTGTTTGTTTTGTTTTTGTTTTGTTTTTATTATTTTGGTGAATGAAAGATTCATTATTCCTAGTATCGGACAGGTTTTCATCTAATGCACATGTTACATTGTCTTTTCCAGAGTTATTTTCCAAAGCTTTACTGTTAGGTTAATACAGAAGTAGCATCTTTAAAATGAGAGATTTGGATTTTCCTTAGCTGGCTGAGGTAGCAATGAAAGCACCCACATCCTTTTCTTCTTAATTTTGGCTACACTCTCACCTCTCATTCCTTATATCAAGACAGCTCTGCCCAGAGAGGATCCACTGACAATTTTCCATAATGAAACACTGATGATTGAGTTGTAACAAAACTAACACTGAAATGAATAACTTTATGCTCAGTATGACACCACAATTAAAAAGCCTCTTGGCTTTGTTGAAAGCCAGAAGCTATACATTAGGTAAACCCCGATTTAGAGTTGCTTGGATGAGCTAAAAAAATCTAAAGTTTTATTTACCACGTAAACTGCAAAAATGGAATGGAGAAATTGATAAAACATACATTTTGGGGAAGAAGAACAGAGTCCTGTCTTTTCTCTAGGGACATACTGATCTTCTTTACAGGCACAGGGGATCTTATTATAGATCATGGACTTCTAATATATTTTCCATTATAGTACATGGTGGTCTGGTTTACAAATACAAGACAAAGGAGAAATTGCTACTTTTTCCTTTGTTATCTATATACTAGTGTAATTGATCATGGGAAATGCAGAAACTCAGCTAATAGATTGTGTTTTCCAAAACAATCATTTCTGATATTAAATTATTAAACACAAAGTACTTTGAAAAAGAGATAAGCAGCTCTGACTGGGTGGAGCACACAAGTGGAACGCCTTCAGCCCTTCCTCAGAAATTTTGCCTGTAGTCATCTCAGTTTTCAGAATCCACCAGCTACATTTTCCAACCATTTGCCTTTTAATGTCCTTTGCTTTTTAGATCTCAACAGCATTTACAGAGATGGTCCCTTTTCCATTTCAGCACTTGATGTTTCCTACATCTCAGAAGTTTCTGCTGTGTTACTCCCGCAAGGGCACATAGCAGATGAGAGCCTCTGCTCCAGTAAAGTGACCTGATCAAGGGCCTTTTCTATGAAAAGTGGGATAACTAGTAAAGAGGGAACTGATGAGATCATAAAGAGAAACAAACCTGTACTAGAAAGATAATGGAGACAATCCTCTTTGGTCCCACCAACTGATGTGCCATTAAGAAATTGCAGGCTTTGCCACTGATAAAGTCGCAAAGCTCCGTGTCCCAGATATTTGCGGGGGGGGAGAAGAGGGGGTGTCAGTGGGACTTTGCAAAACTTACAAGGGAGTTCGTAGGGAATGAAGAGGAGCAAAGGGGTAAGAGGTGAACAGGGCTGTGTATAAGAGGGTGCAGTTGTGTGCAGACCATGGCTAGTCAGCAGGCTTGTCTGACCCAGCCCTGCACCTCCTCACTGCAGCCTGGCCCATCTTCTTCTTAAATCCTGTGGTAGCTTTCCCTGCGCCACCTCATTTGCTGTCCTGTGGGCATATGAGTGCTTTAGGGATGAGGTGCCAGTTGCTGGGGGCGGTGTGAGTGGATTTGGGGCCAGACATTGGAGTCAGATGGGGGTGCAGGTGCCTTGGGCTGTTGGTGTCAGCAGCTGGAGCCAGCGGAGTCTCAGGGACACCAGCTGGAGCAGGTGGGGGACTTAATGCAGCTCCTGGGCAGGAACAGTGTGCGTCCCAAAAAACAGCTATTGGGGGCCAAAGTGAGTGAGGTGAGTGATGAGCTCCATGCTGGTGGCTGGAGTGCGGCTGAAGTCACAGCCCATGTGCCAGGTGCCAGCTGCTGAGCGGTAAGTGTCCATATCTCCCCAAAACAGAGTGTATGTAGGGTCTGCATGTGCCTATGACAGCAAACTCCATGCTGGATCTGCTGGTGAGCAAGAGGACCTGGATCCAGACAGTGGCAGCTGGGAGGCAGAGGAGCTCTGCTGGTACTTAGAGTATCTGTGGAACATGCTTGCAACTCTGTAAGGTGTCCATGTGTGTGTCTCTGGGATACACAGTCATCTTCACTACTGGTTGAGCTTGTGAAGTGGAAAGTGTCGGCCATGTCCCTCAGCCTGGGCAGAGACCCCTGGTCCCCCAGCAGGAGGGGGCTCCAGTCTCTGGTGCTGTGAAAAGCAGCAGTGACTTAAAACATACCTTAACCATTTCTTGTATAGAGAGGAATGCACTGCTTGGGGATTTTTAAAGAAATTTTCCTTCTGCTTTCTATATCCTTGGACTGACATGCATAAAAAATTAGGTCAAAAAGGACTTGTTTGGGGAGGTTATAAGCCAGAAAGCAGAGAGGAGATGTTGGGATTCAGCCCCAGTACAGATAACTAACATCCAACTGTACACAAATAAACACATGAAAAAAGTAATATGAATATATATAAAAAATTATTACTTGAGCGTAGTCCCTTCATATTTGACCTAAGTAGATGTACCATGTCAGCAGGAGTTCAGTGTCCGATAACCAGGTTTTGCAGTTATCAAAAAAAAAAAAAAAAAAAAGGCAACTTCTGAGTCCTTGAAGATGAAACAATGCTGTCTGCTTTTCAAAACCTTTTCCTGTTGACTTTGTGGTGTTAGAGCATGATTACAAGCAGAAGGTTTTGTAACGAACCAAGGAAGCACTCGAGCAGTTTGCAAGGAGTGAGACATTTAAGATTTCTAGTGACTGTGCCCGTTGTTATCCCAGTCACCCAGAAGAGCCTAACAACAGGCACAATCCTTGGAAAAAATAAGTTATTTTTCATGTATGGCAGTCTCAGTAACATCACAGTTTTACAGCTAGTGAATAATGATCTCAATTCAGAATTAAAACACAATCATGCATATGACCCAGCTATGCAATACCTGTATTTATGAACAAAATGAAAGGAGCTCAGTGGGACAGCTTGCCTTTTAAACTATAATAGGGACAACGGTTTGACATTCTAGAGTATGTATGTGTGCATCAGGGAGAAAGATTCAAAAGTTTGCTTGTTATCTGGCCTATTTTCCAGTCTAACATGTCTATATAATTACAGTAAAACAGTCTTTAGGGCAGAGTCAGTGTCGAGGTGCTCACTGTATTAACTCATTTTGTATGCCTGGGGACTAAATTAAAGATACTGGAATTATGGAAATCAGATTTTCCAACTGTTTTCATGGCCAAAGCTGTGAAAACTGCCACTCAAGACCTTGGTGTGTATGACAGAAAAGACATTTCTTTCCATTTTGGAACAAAAATATTATAGGAACTCAAGTCAGATTTTGATATTTTTGGCACTAAGTTGGTTTACAAGTGAGTTGGGTTTTCGTTAGAAGAGGACATGAGACTGTTGGATAGCTTAGGACTCATTTTAAAATACTCAGGGCCTAATGCCGTGAGGTTTTGAAATTGGTGAGAATGAAGAATTCTTGGCATGCCTGGAATTATGCAGTGCCTCAAATGTTATTTAAGATACAGTACTTTCTTTGTTATATTCCACATGTAAAGCATTAATTTTCATTAGAGTCCCTTTCTAAGGAAATTAATCAGGGCATGGGCTGACATTTATAAAAATACAAAATGTATCCTGGCTTCAGGTTGGCTTTGTCTTTAAGTGCTTGTTAATTTCTGAATACTATGAATAAAGCAATGCATTATTACAAAAAACCTCTATTAAAAGAAAAACAAAAAGGCCAAGTTTTATGCTTTTAAATAGTTTGTCTGAAATGTCAAAATTCTTGAAAGCTAACTCTCTTCCCTGTCAATCTACACGAGCTTCTCTTTCTCCATTTTAAAGAAACAGGATTACTATTTGCATTCATTTTTATTTAAACAAAGATCTTCCAGGAGGAAAAACTACACTGTAGAGACAGTTTTATTTACATGGGAGACAGATCTAGCTGACAGCCATATCTTAGTGACTGGCAAAGAGCCCTTCAAAGATTTGTCTCCTATAAAACTAAACTGCACTATTTTCCAGAAAAAAAAATGTTTTTCTCCTCAAGTGACCTGCCGTTTGTACAAATTAGTGTCAAAGATGGATTTCAGTGCTGCGATGACAGATTTGGAACACATAGTGCAGTTTGCATGTCAAATACAATTATATGGATATTCTTCACTTCTGCAGCAATCATTCACAAAACTCAGGAACATCAATAGATTTATAGCCTGCAGAGTGTGAAAATGTTTTCATAAGCAAGGTCATGCTAGGTCACACCACTCATCCTTAATGATACTGTTTCACATTTGTGCTTCGAACAAAACCAGCTCAGGGTAAAATGAAATGTTACACTGACTGCTGCTGGCCTTTCACGAAGAAGGGCAAAGAGAAGCCATCAGACCCTCTAACTGGCTTAATTTGCAAGGTAATTAAGGTAAACTAAAGGTTATTAAAGATCCCCCAACAGAATGGGACTTGTGCTTAAAACCCCTGAAGTTCCCGCAGTGAAAACAACTTGTCATCCTCAGTCTGGTGGTTTGCTGTTTTAAATTTGGAGGGCAGCTATGATTTCTGTCACAGGGTGTCCCTAATAAAAGAAAAAAGAGATCAGTAGAGATGCAACATGTTACACCGTTATTTTATAAGATGTACACATCTGCTTTTAACTATTTTTTTCATAGATCATTAGGGTTGGAAAATACCCTTGAGATCATTGAGTCCAGTCACTAACCTAACATTACCAAGACCACCAATAAATCATGTCCCTGAAGGTCAAGTAAATCAATGCACACTTTAGGCTGAAATACAGCACTTCCCAGGTGAGATGGGTCTCACTGCTGTGACTTTCTCTGCCCTCTCAGCATCTCATGAACCCCTTTTTCTCCCAGGTCACTTCCATCACTCAGGCTCTGCAGCAGTCACCTGGCCATATGACTAGCTCACGTCCCACCTTTCATGTCAACAGCCTCAGGCTGGTGAGATTAGTAGCACCTTAGGTAGGAATGAGTAGTGCAAGGCTTACCTACAGAAAGGCTTTTTCTTTCATTTAAAGAGCATCTCTCCCTTCTCTAAGTAGCGAAATGTAAACTCTAAGATTTCATATTCTAATTTAGTGACAAGAATGTACAGTGAAGTTACAAAATAATCACTGCTGGTTTATTTAGATAGCAATGTGAGATGCTACCCTTAATTGGATGATTTTGGGGAACTGGAAAAATTGTTGGGGAATTCAGATCTTCTCTTTCTTTATTCCTGCATGGGAATTGGTCTTTTGTTACCAGTCATTCCACTGTCACAGAAGGTAGATATATATATATACACACACATATATATACATACCCCCTTGGGGTATCTTTACCTTTCTTTGCTGAAACATTGAACAACTCACCAACCAACAGCTACATACTTTCAAAATGTGAAATTATTAATTTGTTTGTTAAGTTTAAAACAGACTTTTTCCTCATCTCTCTTTTTTTGTTCCTGTAATGCTCAGAGGCAGACTTCCTGGGCATTCCTCCAAAATCTCACATTTGCTAACAAAGGAGTTCATTTTCCTAAAAGAAAGTGCATGAAGCCATGGTTGATTCTTGCTGCCTGTTGAGAAGACTCATAAGCAAATTAAGAAGTTGAACAAAACAACATGAATACAATACAGAAAAGTACGTAAATGATATGAGATTACATAGTGCATGAAAGATAGTCAAATGTTGTTAACACATTGAAACTAACACTCCAGTGTGCATTTATAAGCCTTTCTTACTTATGTAACATGTCAACAGGTTCTGCAAACAATTAGAAAACCAGCTTCAGCCTAGAGCTTAGGGTTGGGAGTCATCATTGCCCAAGAATTACATGGCATTATTTTGGTGGAGTCAGAGCCACCTTGCCACATACCCAGCTTCTGCAACATCAGAGATGTTTTTTTCCCCACATATTTTTGGAACTGCAGATAGCAGGTCTGACACTGCCAGTTTCAGAGTCCCACTTTTGAGGCTAAAATAATATTTAAAATGTACATTTGATTTCCAAATCATAACCATTTTTTGAAAACTTTGAAATATTACTGAAGATTAGTATTTATTATGGTTAACCAAGGGATGTCAGGAGGCATGACAATAGACTTATAATTCTTCTCAACACAGCTCACTATCCTTCTTTATTTATCATCCTACCCAATCTTAAAATGTCATTTAATCCTACATCCTAGTTTGTACCTGGAGGGGTAGTAAAGCAATCATGCTGTGTTGTTACCTCATAAAACAGATTTATCTGC
This sequence comes from Streptopelia decaocto, assembly GCF_964273445.1. NCBI lineage: Eukaryota > Metazoa > Chordata > Aves > Columbiformes > Columbidae > Streptopelia > Streptopelia decaocto. The sequence continues at coordinate 96,936,219 of NC_138663.1, forward strand.
ATGAGATTGCTCTTGGATCACTGCAAAACTTTATGCCAAACATTAAGAAGGCCAGATAAAAAGAGACACTGTATAAAAATTGACTTACATGAAAGACAATATTTTATTTGTGTATAAAAAGGAAAACAATTATGGAAAGGCCAAAAATTATATGTGAGAGGTTTCATGCATGAATGAAAGAATTATTTCTACCTCCAGACTAGACTTATTTTAAAGGAAACTTACTTCATTTTATGCATTATCTGGTAACTAACTCATCATATACCTAGAATGAAATATTTATGTAGATAGTTTGTATGAGCAAGCAGACACTTGCAAAAAGGTTGACCTTCTGCCATACTAAACTTTTCAGATGCAATAGTCCTTGGAGGACCTAAGCTCTACCATACACATAGAAAATATGTACCATTTGGTTGAAATATCACACATAGCTTATTTGACTCTTTACAATTCCTCTTAGGTCAGATGTCCCTCCAAGGCAAAAGTTCCAAAAAAGATACAGCAGTTATAGTAGTTGCAGATTAGCCTGCCCTGTCAAGAAGAGCACATCTGATGATCTCATTTTCTTCCTCCGTTTTGAGACCTCTAAGAGTGTACATATGTCATGTGGTCTGGAGATTTCCATGGCAGCAGAGTGGATTTGGCTTTCCTTAGGTTTGTTTATTTTGGAGGGGGAGGAGAATGAGTAGGACTATAAATCAGTCCCTTTCTACCCAGCTCGTTTTGTTTGTTTTTGGCTCCATATGGGCCCCATTAGTTGCAGAGCACCAAGGCTGCAATCAGCAAAGCATGTGGCACTGCAGAGCTCCTTACTGCTCAGCCTCAGAGAAAACACTGTTGGGGGAAATTAGGTCATAAAATACTTTCCTGAACCTGTGTTGTATAAGAAACTGGAAACAAACATGTGTTTCAAAATGGAGCTCTCTTATGATGAGTTTCACTTTTTTTTTTTTTTCCTTCCTGTCTTTTTGGTAAAATAGTGATGAATTAATTACATTTTATATCCCATAATTGATTTCAGGGCTTTATTATTGCAGTGCTTTGTAACTGGGTTTGAAATGACTTGTTATTGTCTACAGTCATATTAATGACCTAATCAGATGTTGTTGGTGTCTTAGCCATATGTGTATTGCATACTTGGATTTGTAATCAGATGCATTAGCCAAAAGTACAAATATATCATTCAACTTAAGTATTGGAGTAGAATACAAAAAGGAATGCAGAATAGCTGATATTAATATTCACATATAATGTTTCATCTAAATGCATGGCAAACCGTAACATTGTTCTGATTTGAATATAATCAGTTGAACTGGTCATTAAAAGCCTGGGGACTGTCAGGATTTTGAGGAAGGACATCGTTCTATAAAATACACATAGTCACTGGAAATTGCACCTGAATGAAAAACGGTGTTGTATGGTATCAGACCTTGCAAGTGTGCCTGGAGTTCTTTTGACATGCATTTGAACAAGAACAGCTGATCTTGCTGAAATCAACTAATTGCAGAGACAGTTGGAAGAAAACCTTGAAGGTTACCAAGTCCATCCTACCACAATTCTAGCACCAGCACTCCATGAAGTTAGCCATAGCTTTGTCTAATCAAATCTTGAAAATTACCCATGTAGGAGACTACTCAGTCTCTTCAGATATCCTCTTCCAATACCACACATTTCAATCACGTGAATGAAAACTTTTATCCTAGTATTTGACTTGAACCCCCCCAACCTTACAAGTATCTCTTGCATACAGGGCTCGCATACAAAAATATGATGAAGAAATCAAGTCTTCTCATTTTCAGTGTACCGGAACTATGCTAATATTGTATGACAAGTGTGTACATTTTCTGTTGTTTCATTTTTTTTTGTGACATAGCATAGTTTGTTTTGCTTGTTTTTCCAAAAAATTGTATATAAGAATATCAGAACCATCATAATGGTACAAAAGTCTCACCTTTTGTCCTAGTTTAGGTAAAAAGATTTGGGTTTTGAATCCAACACAAATCTTCATGCCTCCAACTCAGGTGAGCTTCTCAGGTGAACAAATTCAGAGTTTGAACTCAACTGATCAGATAAATACTCAATAAGGCAAATCTTGTGTCAGTGCCATGTATCAGAAATATGGGTGACCACTGTCAACTTGTACTAAAATAAAACATAGAATAGAATCATACAATGATTTAGGCTGGAAAAGACCTTTAAGATCATTGAGTCCAACCATTAACCTAAAACTGCCAAGTCCACGTATAAAATATATTTTGTTCCTAAGCATCACATCTATGTGTCTTTTAAACACTTCCAGGGATGGTGACTCCACCACTTCCTGGGGCAGTCTGTTCCAATGCCTGATAACCCTTTCCATGAAATTTTTCCTAATATCCAATCTAAACCTCCACTGATGCAACTTGAACTCTGTGTCCTGCTGTCCTGTCATTTGCTACTTGGGAGAAGAGACCAACTCTCTCCATGCTACAACCTCTTTTCAGGTAGTTGTAAACAGCAATAAGGTCTCCCCTCAGCCTCCTTTTCTTCAGGCTAAACAGCCCCAGTTGCCTCAGCCGCTCCTCGTCAGACATGTGCTCCAGACCCATCACCAGCTTCACTGCCCTTCTCTGAACTCTTTCTAGCGCCTCCACATCTTTCTTGTAGTGAGGGTCCCAAAACTGAACACAGGCAGGATTCAAGGTGGGGCCTCACTACCACCAAGTACAGGGGAACAATCACTTCTTTAGTCCTGCTGACCGCACTATTCCTGATACAAGCCAGGGTGCTGTTGACCTTTTTGGGCACCTGGGCACACAGTTGGCTCACATCCAGCTGGCTGTCAATCAGCACCCCCAGGTCCTTTTCTGTCAGGCAGCTTTCCAGTCACTCTTCCCTGAGCCTGTAGCACTGTCTGGGGTTGATGTGACAGAAGTGCAGGACCTGGCACTTGGCCTTGTTAAACGTCATACAATTGGATACAGCCCAATGATCCAGCTGGTCCAGATCCTTCTGTATGGCCTTCCTACCCTTCAGCAGATCAACAGTCCCACCCAACTTGGTGTCATCTGCAAGCTTACTGAGCGTGCGCTCAATCCCCTCATTCAGATTATTGTTAATAATATTAAACAGAACTGGCCCCAATAGTGAGCCCTGGGGAACACCACTCATGACTGGCCACCAACTGGATTTGGCTCTGTTCACCACAACACTTAGGGCCTGGCCATCCAGCCAGTTCTTTACCCAGCAAAGTGTACACCTGTCCAATGTGTATTTTTCCAAGGAAAATGGAAGCACATCATTTAGCACAATAATCAAAATGCTAGCAAATACTTGGGCAAAAAACATTATTAACCAAAAAAATTCAGACACCTCGAATAATTCAGTATGATTTGCTCAAATAAAATTGGAAATTATACAGCTAGTAATAAGATGTTCTTTACTGATGACTGAAGTTATTTCTTCATATGTTTGCCAATTTGTGTCATAATCACTGCGGAATTTGAAAAACTGTACAATGAATGAAACAATATTTTGACTATTTTGTTGTAATAAATCAATAGCCTACTTTAAAATGTAAATTAGAGAGCTATTATTATTTTTAATTTTTTTTTTTTTTTTCCCTATGAGGGCAATCTTTAGTAACCTTTTAAAAATGAGATAAACATATTTTAAGCAGATCATTGGGAGTAAATGTTACAAACTGGAAATCTTACTAGACTTACATTGCTAGCTAAAGCTGTTTGAGGAAAGAAATAGTTTGGAAAACCTTCCCATTGCTACCTTTTTATCAGAAAAACTATGAATCCCTCCACCCCGTCAAGCTTTTGGATGTAAAACTGTAAATAAAAAATATATATTCATTCGATCTGAAGTGCTTTCTGTTCATTTCCTTGTTATTCCAGATGGCTGTCATAATTTTATGAGAAAACAATAGCAGTTGTCATGTCAGCAGTGGAATACCCATAACTATGACAGATATTGTGTCCATAAAAATCTCTCAGCTCTAAATATTACATAAAAGAGCTGCAGGAGAGAACCAGACTAAACTAGTATTTTGTTGTTGTTAATATATCCCATTCCAATGGCCAGAAAGATCTCACCTGTATGTTGTTGAAATGGAATGGAAAAATGATGTATATGAATGTCTACTTACGGCAACGAAAAAGACTGAAAGTAGGACAAGGTCATTTTGTCCATAAAAAGAGGAATGTGAGGAAATGCATCTCAAGCACAAGACAAGAGACTCTGCACAGCCTGTACAACTGACGTGCTAACTGCCAAACTGGGATGCATTAAGCATTTAGGCTCAGCTCCTCTTGCCCAGTTTTCTATCCTGCGTGTGTATCTGTCACATGAAGTGTTATTTTTGGAAGTAGCTCTATGCATCAGTGTAATGAAACATTTTTTAAAAAGTTTGAATTAGCTGGCCCTTTTTAGACTTCATCTCTTTTTTCTTTTTTTTTTCACATATTTTTACAAGTATGGTTTTCAGCTTTCTCTGACAACATGAGCATTACTGGAAAATGGTTATGGGCGTGAGCAGAAAGGACAGACTAGGTAATGACATGCACACATACACGTTCCCAAATTCAGTACTATTCTGCAAGTTAACTCTCAGTTTAAAGTTACCCAGATCAGACAAACTGCTAAAAATTTCTTACTAGAAGATTATGAATTAGCAATGTCAGGCTAAAAGTTTTGGAAGCATATAAAGAGTGTAGGGTATTCACTTTGCTAGTACCCAAACTGTCAATGATGCAGTGATTGCTCACAAGGTCTGTAAATAAAAAATGAGAAACATTCTCTATAATGCTGGCTCCAAAAGATAGGTCAAATACTTGTCAGGTTGAGGATTTTATCCCATATGAATTCAGTCTTTGGGTGCCTGAGGATAACTCTTTAGTATAAAGTGAGATATAAGGAGGAGGGTCAGTGATAATTAGTATCTCTATGGGAAAGTGAATTGATTTAAGCCTGAAAATATTTTCTTTTGGTTATTTAGAAGAGTTATATTTCACAATTTTTTTCTGCAGTGTTCCTTTTCTTAGATTCAAACTTTGCTCTTTTCAAACCCTTTTTTCAAGAAGGGTAGTGTAGTGAATGCTTTGTCTTGGCTCACTCTTGTCTGCAAGTGACATTCAGTTCTTGTATGAATTTCTTATGCTTGTTTTGTTTAACCAATGGCACTTAGGTAGTGGAACACTGCTTTACAAAAGCCCACAAATTAGCAGTAGTAAGAATTGCCATGAAAAGAAACCGACAGTCATGTGTTTTTTTGAAAAATTATAACCAGCAGATGACACACTCTTGAAGTGACAAGTTAATAAATGGTACCAGTCCACTGACAGCAAGGTATCTGAGGAAGAAAGCAAGGACTGGAGTTCAATTAAATGGGTGCTACAGAAAAGAAGATAGATATGGGGAGCCTGACACAGGACAGCAAGAAGAAAGGAAAGCAGAGAAGCAGTGCTGAAGTTATACAGCAGTTTGTTCTAATTAAACCCAGATGGGCATATTGATCAAAACAGACTTAAATTTCATTCTCCCATTTTTTTTTTTCCAGAGCTTGAGCCAAGAGGAATGGAGGATCTCCTGAGTTTGACATCCAAATTGCATGCATCATACAATCAGAGGATGATGGAATTAATATCAAAAAGGTCATTTCCATTTCATTTTAATTTTCTGTGGTTTTGTTTGAGCAGCACAGGCCCTTGTGCCTAAAGTGTCATTTGACCACTTACTTTTCAGTGTTTTAATATGCACAGTTTCTTTGTTTGAAAAAAGTCCATGTTTAGAACATGTTTCTGATTTTAGGAAACCCTTCCATGTACTAATCTTCGTATTTGAGCACAGACCTCCCAGTTAATAAATGGAGCCATGTGCTGTTGCAAGGGTGGCATCAAGGGGCCTCATTTCACTGGGGCTTGCAGCAGGGTGTAAGGCCAGCCCTCCTGCCTCCTTCCCACTCCCTGCCAACATCCTTCTGATTCATTCTGCTTTGTTTTGGGATCTCCAAGCAAACTGCCTTTTGGATGTACTTTTAAATATTGTACAGCTTCTCTCTGATTCCAAGACTACATTGGCAATTAGCTAAATAAATCTGATCATAAGCACCTTTTTAGCAAAGTCTCGTAGTACCTAGGCACTCATGAGCTTTTTGTTTTCCTGAGTATATCAATCAGATCCATCTGATTACAAGGCCCCATTTTTCAAGTCCTGGGAGCACTTTTTATTTTAACCCATCTTCTCTAGGTCTTAATAATTGAGAGTAGGACTTAAAATACTTTTTATGGAAAATATGATTAATGCTACACAGGAAAAAGCCCCCACAAAACCTCAGCAAACAGTATTAAAAAAAGATGCACTTGCATAGCTGTCTTCCACCTGGGCAGAATTAGACAATTTTCTTTGCAAGTAATACTTATCAGTTAAAAAGTTTGGAGATTTCCTTCAGGACAAGAATGCAGTTTGTTTCACGAAGTTAATTCTACTGTAAGAATTTCTGTGTGGTCTGGTTAATGCTAGCTTAGAAAAAAATTTGCATATTTTATTACTTTGGGCTTCTTGCAGAGTCATTAACCCCGCTTTAATTGTAGTTGTGACAGTTACCTCAAGCTATGCATACAAGAAGTAAAAAAATGTTTCCTGGGCTTTTAATATGTGCAAAGGACTGAGCCTTGAGTCAACTCTCCCGTGTGTGTCCACACTGTAGCAGGTAGGAGTACGAAACAGAAACAGGGATTTTGTTACTCCAATGAGTCACTGACCTGTAAGTATCAGCCTGTATATTAAGAGTTCTTTAAATTAGAAAATGCAGCTTAGGGCAAAAGAAATGAGTTTTTTTTTCAGATGCATATTTGATGAACTCTAGGCATGTTACAACTGTAATCTTAATGCGGGCTAGTGGAAAATTTTCCATACAAAGTGAAGAAAGAAAAAACAAAGCAAAAAAACCCCCAAGTAATGCAAAGGGAGTCACTCACCATCTCCCACCAGCTGACTGATACCCGGCCAGTCTCTGAGCAATGGCTACCTTGGAACAACTATATCACCCATGCCCTGAGTTTTATTGCTGAGCATGATGTCATAGGGTGTGTAACATCCCTTTGGCCAGTTTGGGTCAGCTCTTTCAGCTGTCTCTTCCCACCCCAAGCCTACACACTGGTGGAGTAGAATGGGAAATGGAGAAGCCTTTGACACTGTGCAGGCACTGCTAAACAATAACTAAAACACTGCTGCATTGTGACCATTGTTTTGGTCACAAATCCAAAATACACCACCATATGAGCTGCTGTAAAGAAAGTTAGCTCCAGTCCAGTCAGAACCAGTATAGGTGTTTAAGTAGTTTCCCAGTGCTCTGTGATTTCTGTGATATACAGACCTGGGCCCATTCCTGGAGGTCACGTGTCCTCTTTCCAAATGAGGCCAGAAATAATTCCTTAAAACTCAGATTATGCCAAGAGGTTTTAAATTAATAGTGGATGAGTTGTTAACCTCTGTTATAGCTGAACAGAACGGTATAGTGTAATTTTTGGGAAACCAAAGTGAAAACGAACCCACCACACAACTGCAGTCAAGAGGTAGGATGTACGGGTGAAAGTATATCCTTATTGCATTTGCATCTAAACCCAAAGCCTGCTCAGACAATAAAGAAGGTGACACAAGGAAGCCACTGCAGGTGGTTAGTCTTATAGTTACTTAGTTTCTTGCATTACCTGAAGTGAAAGTGAATAGATTTGGAAACCTCGTGAAGCCTGCAAGTTTATTTTCTGGAGTTAGTGTAAGTAACCGAGTAGGTGAATCATAAAACCCAAGGAGTCCCTAACAGCAGAACTCTGGGAAGGGCTTATTTAAGTTATTGATACCTAAGTCAGAAAGTTCTACTTATGTGAAGAAGTGGCAGAGATAGTCTGTTTACCACGAAAAATGTGAGACTGGATGAGTAGGACTAGTGACGTTGTAGAAGTGAATTTCTGAGGATATATACACGGCAATTTACAAGACTGAAATCATGGCTTGTTTTTAGCTAACATGTATTTTGAAAAAGCAGTTAAGTTTTTTAGCTCACAAAACTGCTTTGGATCTCAAACAGAAGCAATAGCATTCACACTTGGTAGAGTTAGTAAGCAATTCTTTTGAGTCTCACCTAAGTGAAGCTGAGAGCTTGCAAGGCCACCAATGAGCCAGCACTGCAGCTTGCCCTGCCAGAGGGAGCAGTTTTGGACAACTCAGGCCTGGTGCAACAGATCTCAAGCAGCCGGCTGGGCAGGTGTCAATAGCAAGTGTTATGCTGGGGCTCTGCAGCCTTTCAAAATGCAGTGAAGTACTTCGGAATGTAACCATCATTGTAAATTTCTTTTAGCTTGATAGAAAAATCTGATCTGCCCTGTAATTTTAATTACTGTGACTTTGTTTATGAGAAACATCTGTGTTTATCACTGAGAAACAAACTCTGCTTTGAGCTATAAACCACAAGAAACCTTTAAATGTGGAACTTCCAAAGTGAATTAAAGTGCTTGTGAAGAATACTTAGCCCTAGATTTACAATATCTACTACATATGGTAGACTGAGGCATATGGAAAGAAAGAATTTAACTGTAAGAAAGTAAGGCACACGGAGTTCTCTGTGGTCAATGGTGAGAGAAATGGTCCTTTGGATTGTGTTTTACCCTCTTTGTGTTGGATGAAAATCCTCAGAGAGAAGAGATCTCTGACTCCTGGAGCTCCATTTGGAGGGTAGGTTAAAAGGCAAAATTCAATTGAATTCCACTGCAAACACATAGATGTAACTCGCATCTTCTTAATGTCTCTTCCATAGAACTAATCTCTTTTCCTGACTTATGTGTACCCATGTGTTTGCATTTATCTCAGGAAAAAGGACCAATGAAGAATGTAATTGATTTTGTATTGAGGGTTATGAATAGAGTGGTGCTAAGGCTTTAAAATAAATGAAAGAACCAGGTTATGTTTTATATTCTGATTCATAAATATGTGCTATTGAAATCTCTCTAGGCTTCTGTGAGGCAAAACGTCATATTGTCCTGACTTATATTTTCCCTAGCACTGTTGGATGATTTTGTAAATATCATCCTTACATGATTTTTGTTCAGAATTAAAATTCAGTGCAGGTTTACAGTAAAGTTCAAGACAAAATTTCACTCTTTTATGTATGTTATTTTTAAGTTTTAGAAAGATTCCTCCCTCTTCCCCATCTAAAATCCCATCAAGATGTTTACAGGCATACATGCATAGTCCTGTGCTCCCTGGTCTGGGCTCGACAAGAAGTAGGAGCTCTTAAGTAACATACATGAGATAGTACTCTTCTCTACAACAAAACAAAAATATGATGACAGCACATACTGGCATCCTTGTGTAGATGTAATCAGTGGTGAGCAGTAGTAATGACCCACATATCTTCGGCATGTACTAGCAATCAGGTTTCAAACTCTACAAATACATATTCTGCTCCCTAGTTTGAACTAAAACATTTACACCTTCATAGCTACTTCCTACCTGAATGAGGTATATTATGCTTGTGTACCCTAAAATCGCACATTAGTTTTATAGATATAATATTAGTATTACAAAACCCAGAAAAACTTGTGATTTTCTTCATCCCAGCTCTTCGTGAATACCAGTTAAGCTCCCATGGTATTCCTTTAAATATTAACAGTTCTAACAATGAGATATTCTGGGATCTTTTCCCTCCCCTTCTAGTTTTTGAGCACTAGAATTTGTATTTCCAGACCCTTCTTCAGTAAGGAGGAAGATAAATGAATTGTTATTTTTTATGAACTCTGAGACACATAATTACACCACTTTAAGGAACTGTGATTTTTAAAGGGAGTTTCAGGAGATGTTTAAGATCTGATTTCAAAGAATGTTGAATTTAAAAGCCTGAGAAGTTGGTTAATGTAAATAAACTGCAGCTGGATTATTAAACTTCTGGACAGTAACTATCTTTGAAAACTCTATGGATTCTGCAAAACAGAAATCTAATGATGGTTGATTTTTTATGATGATATATATTCCCAATCTGTTATTTTTTAAATTGACCTTAACTGTACTTTGATTTAAATATATTTGTTAAGGTGTATTTTGAAACAACATATGACAACATCAGCACTTACTGGATTGTACAGGGGTTAAAAATGATTGATTGTACTGCTTAAATCAACACTCACTTTCTTTCTGTAAGGAGACTGTAGCATAAAGCTAGAACAGACATTAGAGAGATAAGGAAGGAATTTAATATAAACTGTAGTCACAGGATGTGGTAAGGAATATATATGGCTCCTCCAAAATAAACTCCACATCTATTCAGGTAATAGTGACAGAGAGCGAGGGAGAATTCAGGAATGCTTTCCCAGTTACTTTAACAGGAAACTCTGGATGTGTTTTTGTTGTTAATTCAGGAAGTGCCGATATATGGGGAGCTGTGACAGAACTCTGAGCAAGAGAGAGTGAGCTCTGATTTTTACAGTGGCATTTGAATCAGCAACCTCTCAAACACCTTGGGAGCAGGACAGAGTGACATTTCAACAGAATAAACATTGTGTATGGCAGCTATGAATGCTGTCAATGGAGTATTTTTATATACCAAAAACGATGATGAAGATATAAAGGGCTTACCCAATGCAAGAAATATTACTTCTTTGGAATCAGCAAATTGTATGCTGCTATGGATTTACATCATCTCCCAGTAGTAAAATCTCTGGATCTTTAAAAATTAGTATTATTGATCAGCACTGACTTGAGACTTCACTGAAATCCATAGTACTTTTACTATTCATTTTAGTATTAGTATTGTTCTATCAGATGTGCGTGCTATTGAGTATAACACTCTCCTAAGGTTTTCATTAAATTGGAAGGTCCATACATTCACTGACACAAGTAAAATATTTTTTATTAATTGCTGTTTCTTTCTTCAAAATATAGATAAGAACATATAAACAGCTGTAATGAATGAGACTAAAGTTGATCTATTTTTTCCTGTTTATATAAGTGATAATAAAAGCTGTATAGGAGAAATTGTATGAACAGGGAATGAACCGCAGCATACTTTTTTTACCTCCATCAAGGATTTCCTGAGCTTTATAGTTAAGAGCCCTGAGTAGGGTTTTCTTCCATGAATTTGTTTGATCTGTTTTTGAATTCAAGTCAACTATTAGCATCCACAACAAAATATCTAATAATATTAATTTCACTTGGTTTTGGGGCTGACTCTGAATTTAACTGTTAGCAGAACTGTATTAACTTGTTCTTATCTGCAGAAAGCATCCCAGATGACACAGGGAATTTGATCTCTGGAGCACATATTAAACAGAAACATATTCAACATTAATACTGCAATAATATACCCTGTCTTCCAAAGAACTTAGTGATATCATAGACATCTGTGCTCAATCAAGTCAGATGTCTCAACTGTGAACTGTTCAAATATGAAGACTCAAAGGTCTCAGAGTTATGACACCAATGCTTGGAATTTCATGGATGACTTGTTTATATACATTTTCATTCTCTGAGTGACAGTAAAACAAATAAAGAAGAAAGGTGCAGATTTCCAGAACAGATTTGCCTGGAAACTGTGATGTCTTTATTAAAAAGATGAGGCAGTCTTTGGGCTGATTTAAGACCTACAGTAAAGCAAGTTGCAAAAGTAATTAAGTAAAAATCTACAATACTGCACTCAACTTTATGAGCATATAAATCTCAAAGATGTAAATGTCATTTCAACACAGCTATTTACCAGAGATAAAATATGCCTGTTCCATGCACAGACTTTGATCTGACTTTGTGGTTCCTCAGGATCCAAATTAAAGAGATGTTTTCTTCCTCATGGTTGGCACAGAAGAGTGAAAGGTATGAAAGACTCAAGTGTTTATTACTGCTGAAAAAAAGACCAAACTTTTTCAGCTGGAGTATGTCCAAGAAAATGTAATAGTCAAAGACTCAGGCAAAATAAGAATGTAAGAAATAGATAAGAATCTTTTGGCTCTAGGAAAAGCAGACCTCAAAATGCATCTTTTCATTAGTATTTTTGCTGCAGATTGGGTATTACCCAAGTGACTTTCAATATTAACTATTGAAATATTCCACTCAAAGCATTCTATCTACAGCTGATTAGAGCCTCAGATTCTGTGTTGCTGAAAGTTTGAAGTATAAACCAAAAATAAAAATTGTGCAATTTTGTAAGGAAATTAATTAAAAAAAAAAAAGAAAGTTTGGAAAATTGTTCTGGTTCCATTCTTTTTACACCAGAAAACTAGCAGGTAGCCAGCTGTTTCATAACTGAAGCAGTGTTCTTGTGTCAGGGCACTGTGTGGGGCTGCCCCATGGAATCAGAGGCAGCCTGAGGAGTTTCACAGAGCCAGGAACCGTCTGCATAACAAACCTGGGAGTTGTGCTTTAAACTAGGAGACTTTTGGAGCAGTCCCTGAAGAAATACATGGTTGCAAAGTTTTACTGGAGAATTCCTTATTGCTTCTGTTGTTCTTTTCATCACTATTTAACATATTTGTTGCACAGTGGAGGACAGTTTCAAGTTGGTGTCACTTAAAAATGACATGACATACAGCTGCAAAGACACATGTAGGTGCAGATTTTCAGCAGTATTTAGCAGCTAAACAGAGGCAAATAGTCACAGATTTTCAGCAGCTCATTGAAACATTCTGATCTGAAATCAAGGTACCAAGCTTACTCTAATGCTTTTGAAAGCCTCACCGGGGACAGAACCACAGCTTTAAAGACGTGAATGACTCCAAAATTGTTGTCTCTGCTCCTGGCGAAGGACCAGAAAAGGAAAGTAACAAGGTCAGGTGTGAGACTGCTGTAAAGGAAAGTGCCTTGAAGTGGCCAGGTCGGGGGTAGGTGAAGGCAGGCCTTGAAATTCATGCCAGCTACAGAGGGTCCTCAGCATGTTCCCTGTTGACATCATCTCCCTAGTAAGTCTGAAGCTGTGAAAGGTGCAGGGACTGTTCTGCCCTTCAAGGTCTCTTATGGACATAAATGCAAAAGTGTTTCCTCCATTAAGTGATGGATTCACAGGCTTTTGCACATCTTCCCTCTTCAGTGAAGTACTAAACCATGAACTACTTACTATGCTGCTGAAGATAGTGGAGTATGTTGAATCTTTGTAGATTAATTTCTTTTCCTGGTTTACATCATGACAAACGAAAATCTACTGACTCCTCCGCTCCAAAAGTCTGTCCCTGCCATCATATGTGTTAAATTGCTGGGCTATATGTAGGCTGTAATATGTATTAATATGAGAGGTAACAGCCATATCCAAGCATACAGTTTGTGTAAGTCATGGGTCAGTAAGTCTCATGAAAGCCTGAACAAGTTCGTGAATTCGTCCAGTAGTGTGCATTATGAGGACCGTAAACAGGGACAACACTGGACCCCATTGACAGATCTTACAGTGTTTCTTCTTCTTCTTTTATTTTTTTTTTTAAGCAACTTGTTCAATTATCTTCTTTCCTTCAACAAATATATATTTAAATTTTTTTTTTTTTTTGGTGGTTATTTGGAGATAAAAGTAATCTATTACAGAACACCTTATTCTCAACTCTCAGATGTAGAAGCCAGGAATCCCATGCATCTCTACTGAGGTTTTCTGTTATAAATAATTGCACAATTATGTTTGGATTACAACTTCCAAGTCAAAGAACCACTGAAATTTATAGTTATTAACTGTGGACTTTTGATCCCAGCCTTTGCAGTAAAAGAGCAGTGAATGTAACTGTCTCCCTCCCCTATATACTCCTGTATTGTATCAGCTTTACAGATTTCAGAGTTTAATTGTGTTTAAGAAGCTCACCTGATGTTTAATACCAAGGCTTAGCCAACACTTGCCCTATAAAAATCTTGCCTCTTCTCTTTTTTTTTAAAACAAACAAATAAAAATATTATATTTTATATTAAACATTTTAGAGCACCTTTTGTGTTGAATCACAACTCTGCAATGAAATGAAATGGGAAAATCTACTGTACTGTTTAGACATGACAGTGACAACAGAATGAAATTCTTCCTCAAGCAGAGAACGAAAAGTCAGAGATTACAACATTAGTAAATCTTTGTTTTATAGAATTCCTAGTCTTTCTAACCAGGCGTGTTGTTAATGATACCAATTTAGGGTATATTTATAATGTGAGTCACAAGACAGAAATTCAGGTCCCAGAGATAAATTTTGAGAAAGTTAAACAAAGTTTAAAATAAAATAGCAAATGTTCAGCACATGAACAACCCTCATCCAGGCATGAACAAAACTGCAATATAATGACAGGTGTCAGTACTGGAGTTGGTGGTACTAATGTGGCTGCTACAATTGTATTTACAGTCCCAGGAAGACTGTGCAGCCTTCAAGCCTACAAGTTTCTGGCAAGGTGTCACAGTATAGTTGAGCCACATGCTGCTGTCTTCAGTTACATGCTGAGGTGGCTTAAAGCTCACCTCTATCCAGCTGTAATGTTGCTGGCATTCAGTGCAGGGATGGTTCCCTTTGGTCCTGTGAGGTTTTCCTGTGAGCTGCTCTGTGTTATGCCAGATTGCAGTGAAGATGAGGAAACAAACCTGGACTTGCTTAACACGGATGCATCTGGTGCATTAGATAGCGTTGGAAAAAAGGATCTGGCTCACTCATTTCTGTTATTAAGTGATCACATTTTTTTACTATTTTAGTCTTTTCTTTTTAAATAAATTGAACTAAACTTCAAATACATTTCCCAGTGTATGAATTCGTTAAATCTGTTTTAATTCCAACTTTGAGAGATAGACAAAAAGATTTCTTTCTTAGATGGTGGAGGACTGCAGAATATCATTAAAAGTTTTGCCATGCATCTCTTGAGCTACCTAATTTTGGCTTTCAAAATTCCCACAGTCTGCAATTGACAGGAGTAATAAACCTCAAAAAGCTTGCCAAAAATTACCATGTTCCTTTATATATATAGTTTTAAAGTAATATTTGGACCAAAATATGCAGTGCTGCTAGATGAGGCAGTTGTTTCTTTAAGCTTATGGACTAGAAAGCTGTTGGGGAGCGTGTTACTCATGTCTGAGATGGTTCTAGTTATGGGAATCCAGTGCATTGAAATTTTGGGCATAACAACATCTGGAGCTTGCAGAAGTGGTGCTGAGGTTTGGCCAATTCACAAGAAAAAAAAGAGCAGATCTTTCCTTAATAATAAGCAAAAGTTTTTAAGATGTCCCTGCCTAAAAACCTTTGTGGTCTGATGAAGCACTGCAACTTGTACCTCATACTTCCTTAAAAGACACCAGTGTTCTCATAGAACAGCAAGACCTGTCTGCCCATGTGGAAAGTATGTCTTCCCTTTAGATGTCCAGATCCAGTTGTCTTTACCTTATGAACAGTCCCAATGAAATTACTGAAAATTAACTGAAGAGTAAGACAGGATCCAGCTCAAGTAGAAGTATCAGAATACAGGGCCGAGCATCAAGTATGGAGTCACAATCTGTATTTGAGTTATGGAAACTGGAGAAACATCCTTAAGAAAAATCTCTGAGACTTGAGAATAGATGTAGGGTAGTTACTTATGCAACCTGCATGCCCAAATACATGTGATCAAACATTTTTCAAGTATCATAGTTGTCTAAAAACATTTACTTCGTTGCTGCTGTTGGTTTTGTTCGTAGCATGTATTTCAAAAAGCTTTTGTTCCATGCTCCTGCTTCTTTTATATATCAGTTTTATAGCCTTATTTGTTACACATTAAGCATATCCAGACCAAATTCTTCAGTGCTGATCTTGTCAATTAATGTTATACCCATACAGGGCAGGGAAGAGAGCAACAGCCACATGCTGCTAAACAAAATAGCAGAATTTATCTACTGCCTCTGTGAGGCATTAGGGTTAACTTGAGTATGAATTACTGCTTTTCTGTTCTTCAAGGATGAAGAAACTGGGAAAAATACTGCTCAGTTCCTTAGACCTTCCTGTCAGTCCCTAATACCCTGGGCCAAAGTCCTAATCCTGACAGAGCCTGTGTCTCCATTCCCTCATACCGTGGGTGGTCATTACCAGCTGACCATTTTTTTCCAATTAGGCTAATGCCTTGTAAACACATCTGAATTTTATTATCTGCTGTAGGTAAATCTACGAAGTCCAGAGCAATGAGCAGTCTACCATTTGTTCACTAGAAAAGTGACGGATTATCATCTTTATCACACATACCAGTGATGCATCAGAGGGCAGGAGTCTCCACCCTTTGGCCAGAGAAGAGCCAAACTAAATAATGATATCTGTATCTAAAAGTCAGACGGATTTTAAAAAAAATTTTATTTTATTTTATTTTATTTTATTTTATTTTAATATTTTATTTTATTTTATTTTATTTTATTTTATTTTATTTTATTTTATTTTATTTTATTTTATTTTATTTTATTTTATTTTATTTTATTTTATTTTATTCTTTACAGTGGAGGCTCTGAATGTAAGAAAGATTCTCATTCTGGTCCAAAATCTGGCCCCTTGAATTTGGAGATCTGATTTTCAGTTCAGCAAATCTGGTAACACCAAACATTGTTCATCACATGCTTTACACACGAGGGCAATCCAGTGGTGCTACAACTATACACAAAGTCAAACGTAGCCCTATAAATCAGCAGATGTATGGACTCAGCATGTTATTTTATTGCTGAACAGAGTGGTTTGGAAGTGGTGATATAGATAAAGGTTTCAGATTTCAGATTTCAGAATAAGAACCACTAATTATTATTAATTCCAAGCAGTTTTGCAATGTTCCACTTCAAGCACACAAAAAATATTAAATGAGGAAATAATTTTTGGTGCCACTACTAGACAGACTAATGCCTTTTTCGGGAATATTTTAAAATGACATTTGCAGACACAGTAGTATGATTATTAGGTCTCATTACTGATGCAGCAAATAATATGGCTTCCAGTGGCTTATCATGGCACAGCTCTCTTTCAGTTATTTTAAAGCAAAAGCAAGTTTAAATAGATTTCATGTCAGATTTTTTGATCAGCTGTTCAGATAAAATGATACCATAAAAAGCTTTATCATGTTCTAGGAAAAAAAATGGCAAGCAATAATATTCATATGATACCCCAAAGTGAATTTTTACTAAATATTGAAATTTTTAAAATATGAAACTACTGTTTTGTGAGGGCTACAAACACTGTAAAACACTAAGCAGACTGAAGGTGAAAGAGGTGCTGTAGTACACACTCTTTAACTTCCCTTCTATGGTGACAAAAAATTCAGCAAATCAGTTTTGCATCTGCAGTCTCCATTTAAAACTAAAAACATCTGCTCAATGGCTGTTGAAATGCCACTCAGAATGAATTAATTTTATTGGCAGAGAAAAATACCTATGTACTACTTAGGAATGGTTTTGAAAGGATAAGCTTATATAAATTAGAAAGAATTGCACTGCAAAAGAACAGAAATATTACAAAAGACTATTCTTTTTTTTTTTTTTTTAATTTTTATTGCTTATGTTTGTTTATTTGGCTGTGCTAACACAACACAATGCCAGTATCTAGATTTCATCACTCACAATTCACACTGAAGTTCCTCCTTTCCTGTAAGACGAATATTTTCCTGTTTCCTTTGATGGGAGTTTTGAAATAATGAATCCCTTCGGATCTCTGCTTGGCATGTTTTATCACATGCTAAGTGACTTGGCAAATGGAGCAACATGAGCTTAACACTATGTAGTCACATAGGTTAAGAAATGGGTGTTAAAAAACATCTTTTGGTTAAACGTTGGGAAAAAAGTCACGTAGAACAACTGGAAGTATTTAAGGTTTGTGATAGTGCTTTTGGCCAGAATATAGTCTAGTAACGGAAATGTGCCCATCTTCTGCAGAGTCAGATCTGAGGTATTTGTACCAAACCTTTTTTCTGTACAAAAGGTCTGTATAGAAACAGTCCTGTTACGAGAATGAGCACTTGAGATTTGAACCTATCACTATAATTAATGTATTTTTGCAAGTGCTGAGATTAAGGGAGTAATGAAAATGTAACTTTCACCTGTTTGTTTGTTACAACTAATAGCTAAAAAAATCACCTGTTTCCAATGCAAAACCCAGAAAATGCTTTAAAGTTGTAAATTGACATTAACAATGTATAAGTGTTGTAAATTTTGAGCCTATACTCCACCACTCTTGAGGATATTGTGCTTGACCAATGCCACAGTTGCCTTTTCCAAGGAAACTGTCTTAATTTCCTGAGCAGGTGTAATTTTGCACCTCATTGCACATTGCAAGTTAACCTAGGCTGCTTCTCTTGTAAGGGCATATAGTGGTGATTTAGCTGAAGCTATATTTAAACAGCTTAAGCAATCTATTTCAGTGGTACATTTCTGTCTAAGATATGGTTGATTTAGATTTTGTGCTGGCCTCCACAGCCTTTCCTTGGAATTTGATTTGTTTCAGTGATGCCAACACAGAATCACATCTATGGGCTGTAAAGGAGTCTTTAAAAATCTCAGCTGCATGGGAGTCACATCAGTCCGTCAAGTGGTGAAGTACGTCACTCTTTACAAATTCCAGAATAATGTTTACATTTACCTGGTGTCTCCTGTGTTCAGTTTAACATCCTCATTCTTGCTTCCTTTTTCTGAAATGAAAATTAACACTCATCTAGAAATGAGGAGGGTTCTTTCCTTTTTGTGTGTCTTGTGACTCAGAAGGCAACGTAAGCACATGTAGAAGTATCAATTTTTCCTGAAAAATCTCATTAATTTCCTGCAAAAAATGCAAGACCCAAGATGTTTTTTAAGACTAAAGCTGATTTATATTTTAGTTTCTTATGACCTTTAGTCCTTCTGGGGGCTTGACAGCATTTCAGTTTGATGCATGGTGCTCTCATGGATCATTAGCATCTGAGTCTCAAAGTACTTACTGAGTCCAAGAAAACAGTCACTGGGTCCATTGGAATGAAAATACTGTAAGCTCACATTCACAAACACCAAGGTATCAAGCACCTCTTAAAACTCACTAGGGTGCTTTCCTTCAGTTCTCCAAAAGGGAAGTTATTCAAGAACTCCACTTTCCCTCTCATTTCATGCCTGATGGGTTCATGAGACTTTGGTGAGACACTCTTGCACACCATGGGGTGATACAGTAAATCTGGATCACAGAAGATAATGAAGCAGCTGAGACACAGATACAACATTGATAAATGTAAATACTCAGGCTTTTTTTTACTTCTCAGTCTAAAAGCAGGAAACATCTTGATTTTCAAAACATTTGATTTTTCAGTAAAGGATAACAAAGTGCAGCAAGGAGGGAAACTGATTTACCCTCTTTTTATGATGTCATTCATCTTTTGACTCTGTTCCTTCCCAAACTCCACCGTTCCCCTTTCCTATTCCATCTCAACACATCTTCCCAACCTCAAATTCAGACATTTTCTGCCCCATTCCCTATGATTTTCTCTTGTCAAGTACTTTGGTCCCACAGACTGCAGCTTTTAGATAAGCAAAGCTGTCCTCTTACCTGTCTTCACTTTCTTTCCTGACACTACATCTACTCTCCCAATTCAACACCTTCCTCTTTCCTGACACTTACGAGGCTCAGAAAGCCCGTCTCCCATAGATGACAAAACTGTTTTAACTTTATTCTAGTTGCCCACCCCATATTCTTGACAACTCCCACATGCCCCCAATTCCTGCCTTACAACAACTACCCTCATTTCAATTTGCAGTTTGTGTGCTTTTCAGGGCTCAGTCCTGTTTGCTTAGCTGCAGCTAAGCCTGCATTTCTTCTGCAGCACTGCCCCTGCCTGAAGTCTGTGCTTTGTAAAGAGCAGATATACAAAGCACATTAAGCATCTGCAAAGCATTGACTTTGAGTAATTGAGAGCTGGGGAGGACAGAACTGCTGAGGTGACACAAAAAGTATTGTGTGGGAGTGGAAGTTGGCCATGTATGCACTGGTATGAGTGTAAGTGTATAAACACATAAAAGTAAAATGAAGAGTCAAGCAAAATCTGATCAGAGGGTTAATAATTTACCTCCCACATAAGATTTAGCAAACCAAATAGAGCACCCAATTTTCCTAAGAACTTCTCTCCATTTCGCTTGGGCCCATAGTGCTCTGGCTGTGAATATGGACTGTTGACAAAAGAGCCCTGGTTGAGCAGCCAGGGTGGTGGTACCCAGAAACAGCCTTGGACACCTGAACACCTATAGATTACCTATGTGTGTGGAGCAAGGCAGATGCAGGACACTTTGGATATGCCGCTCAATACCTTGCAGGTGATCTGTGTGTTTCCTGCAATTTTTGTAATATCCAAATATACTGAACTGACTGCATACTTGCAGTTCAATTTTCATAGACCAGTCTTGTCAGAGCTGCTGGCTAATACAATTTAAGTACATTTGCTCAGCAAACCTTCTCCAGGCAGGTAGCAAACATGTTGCCTGTTTTGCACAGCATTCTCCTAGAGAAATTGCCTGCCCATGGCTTGGACAAACATACACGTTGCTGGGTAGAAAAACGGCTGAATGGTCAGGCTCTAAGTGTTGTGGTGAGTAGTGAGGTGAGCTGCGAACCGGCTGAAGGAAAGAAGCCAGAGTCGTGGTCAATGGGGCAGAGCCTAGTTGGAGGCCTGTATCTAGTGAAGTGCCTCAAGCGTCAGTACTGGGGCCGGTGTTATTCAATATATTCATCAATGATCTGGATGAGGGAATAGAGTGTACTTTCAGCAAGTTTGTCGATGACACCAGGCTGGGAGGAGTGGCTGACATGCCAGAAGGCTGTGCTGCCATCCAGTGAGACCTGGACAGGCTGGAGAGTTGGGCAGGGAAAAATTTGATGAAATATAACAAGGGCAAGTGTAGAGTCTTGCATCTGGGTAGGAACAACTCCAAGTTCCAGTATAAGTTGGGGAATGACCTGTTAGAGAGCAGTGTAGGGGAAAGGGACCTGGGGGTCCTGGTGGACAGCAGGATGACCATGAGCCAGCACTGTGTCCTTGTGGCCAAGAAGGCCAACGGCATCCTGGGGTGTATTAGAAGGGGGGTGGTTAGTAGGTCCAGAGAGGTTCTCC
Source organism: Streptopelia decaocto (assembly GCF_964273445.1). Lineage (NCBI taxonomy): Eukaryota > Metazoa > Chordata > Aves > Columbiformes > Columbidae > Streptopelia > Streptopelia decaocto. The sequence goes on from NC_138663.1 coordinate 96,957,243, forward strand.
TTCCCCCCTACTCTGCCCTGGTGAGACCACATCTGGAATATTGTGTCCAGTTCTGGGCCCCTCAGTTCAAGAAGGACAGGGAACTGCTGGAGAGAGTCCAGTGCAGAGCAGCAAAGATGATTAAGGGAGTGGAGGATCTCCCTTATGAGGAAAGGCTGAGGGAGCTGGGTCTCTTTAGTTTGGAGAAGAGGAGACTGAGGGGTGACCTTATTAATGTTTACAAATATATAAAGGGTGAGTGTCACGAGGATGGAGCTAGGCTCTTCTCAGTGACAACCAGTGGTAGGACAAGGGGTAATGGAATCAAGCTGGAACACAAGAGGTTCCACTTAAATTTGAGAAGAAATGTCTTCTCAGTGAGGGTGACAGAATACTGGAACAGGCTGCCCAGGGAGGTTGTGGAGCCTCCTTCTCTGGAGACAGTCAAAACCCGCCTGGATGCCTTCCTGTGTAGTCTCATCTAAGTGTTCCTGCTCTGGCAGGGGGATTGGACTAGATGATCTTTTGAGGTCCCTTCCAATCCCTAACATTCTGTGACTCTGTGATTCTGTGAATGGAGTCAAATCCAGCTGGTGGCTGGTCACAAGTGGTGTTCCCCAGGGCTCAGTATTGGATCCAGTTCTGTTTAATATCTTTATCAACGATCAGGACAAGGGGATTAAGTACACACTCAGTAAGTCTACAGATGACACCAAATTGAGTGGGATTGTTGATCTGCTGGAGGGTAGGAAGGCCATACAGAGAGATCTGGACCGGCTGGATAGAGGGGCTGAGACCAATTGTATGAGGTTCAACAAGGCCAAGCGCTGGTTCCTGCCCTTGGGTCACAACAGCCCCATGCAACAATACAGGCTTGGGAAAGAGTGGCTTGAAAGCTGCCTGAGGAAAAGGACCTGAGAGGGATGGTTGACAGCTGGCTGAACATGAACCAGCAGTGTGCCCAGGCGGCCAAGAAGGTCAACAGCCTCCTGGCTTGTATCAGGAATAGTGCATCCAGCAGGACTAGGGAAATTATCATCCCCCTGTACTTGGCGCTGGTGAGGGCCCACCTTGTGTCCTGTATTCAGTTTTGAACCCCTCACTACAAGAAAGACATTGAGATGCTGGAGCATTTCCAAAGAAGAGCAATGAAGCTGCTGAAGGGTCCAGAGAACAAGTCCTATGAGGAGTGGTTGAGGGAATTGGGGTTGTTTTGCCTTGAGAAACAAGGCTAAGGGGAGACCTTCTCTGCAACTACTTGAAATGAGGTTGTAGCATGGAGGGTGTTGATCTCTTCTCCCATGTAACAAGTGATTGACAAGAGCAAACAACCTCAAGTTGCACCAGTGGAAATTTAGATTGGATATTAGGAAAAAATTCTTCACAGAAAAGGTTGTCAGGTGTTGGAACGGACTGCCCAGGGAAGTGGTGGAGTCACCACCCCTGGAGGTATTTAAAAGCTGTGTAGATGTGGTGCTTAGTGACATGGTTTGGTGGTGGACTTAGTACTCTTTGGTTAATGGTTGGACCTGATGATCTTAAAGGTCTTTTCCAACCAGAATGATTCTATGATTCTATACATATCAGCCCTTGTAGCTTCTCACTCATTTCCCAGGAGGTGCACCAGTACCTTATAAGAGGCTATGGTCAGAGTACTCAGGAGAGGGAACAAGAGAGCTGTTAGCATGGTCCATTTAACAATTTGTTTGATATGAGTATTTCCATGCACCCTCAAATCTGACCTGACTTCTCATTAAAACAAGTTCTTAAGAAAGTCACTATCAGTCATCCAGTTAGATGAAGTCATTAGCAAGCATCCAAAAAGGAAAAGAGATGGAACTTTGTGCATTATCTCAGCCACGGCTTCCAGCCCCAGCTGGGGAAACCACTTCTGCAAGGGAGCTAGGACTCAAGTAAGGGACTACTGGAGGGTCACACCACACCTGCTTTTATCTTATCCATCAAGTAAGCCCCTGGGATCCGCACTGTGGAATGCAGACACTTTCCTGATGTCCCCTGTCCCTCTGAGGTAGGTCAAACAGCACATACTCTATTTTGGCACTTCCCAATGGATTTCACAGCCTGGAACCTTCACAAAGTCAGTGAAGGCTCAGAGTTTCTGGATGCCTCTGAAAAAGCTCTTGCACTCTGCAATGGGCTATACGTGCTGTAAACCAATTTACAACTAAGAACATACACACAGGTGGTGCAACAGCTTGTGTTATAAAAAGAGCTCATTATGTACAACATATTTGATTTATGCAACACCCTACTGTTTTGAGTTCACTCATCACTGGTGTATCAGCACAGCAGACTGGAGTCACAGGAGGAAATGATAATAAACACCTATAAATCTGTAAAGGAAAACAAAACAAAAAAACAAGGCAAAACATATCATATACAAAAACTTCTGGCAGCTATTGTGGGCTGAGTGAAATAGCCTGCTCCAATGAAAGATGCAAATCCTTATGTAGATCTCAGATATTTAGGCCCAAGATTATACTTTTAAAAATCACACTCAGTTGCTCATCCAGGCTGGAGATCACTTCACTTTATTTTTTTTTTTTTCCATTTTGCTTTAACTTTGTGAAATTATTCACTGTCATGCCTTTTTGTGTTCCCAGAATTACCTTGTTCTTATAACTTGTGGAGGATTTCTTCTGTGTGCCATTTTGCTGATATATCTTCAGATACTTAATCTTTATAAATGCATGCTGCTCATGCATATTTATTCATTTGTTGGTTAGATTGACAGGGCAGTAACGTTAAGGCTAAGTATTTTCCTCTGTACACTTTTAGGTTTTCTATGTGGTTTGTTATGTATCCCTTTTTATTGATAATTTCAATAGCTTGTATTTTTCTCATTTATTAAAATGAGTGATGTGTAGTACAAGTAAATAATTGTTTGTTTAGTCTGCAGATTTCAGCAGCCATTACACTATGCTCTTTACCCAGAGGTTGTTTTTAGCTTCTTTTAATTCATCTTCTCCAGCCCTCACAGTTGCATTTTTTTCTCTATTATGGCTGTTCAACTCCCTCTCATTTCTTAATCATGCTTTTTTTTTTTTTTTTGGGTGACCATGGCAATTTCTCTGTAAAGCAGTGAAATTTCAGCCTATATATATTTAAAGACATGGATTTTGAATTGGGCCTACATTTTCATTAGATAGGACTCACACTTTCTGTTGTAGTCCTCTGTTCAGATGCTGATGTTATGTTAAAATCAAATTATTTTATGGAATCTTGCACATAATTTATCTCTTGCTATTTATGTCCTTTTTTCAAAGAATATTTCTTAAGACTAGGAACCAAGTTAGGAAAAGAGTAAGTTTCTTAACTTGTAAGTTAGATCTACACAGCAGTTTTTTGCTTTTCAGATAAAGTTTTGGTTGCAAAACATCATTGTTTTCACATTAGGTTGTCATGCAGAAGTCTGCTGCTGCAGAGGACATTGTTACAGTGCCATTGGTGTGCTATGATTATCCATCACCCACTACATTGCAGAGAGACAGACAAAAGATTAGTTAAAAACACAGCAGAATTTTAGTGTTTTTATTCCCTTTAACAAGCACTAATATTTATAGTTAAGCTGAATAACATATATTCTGATCTTCATAAAAATAACAGTACAGACATTAGAAGAGCAGCTTACTGCAGGCCTAATGTCACTTTAAACTCTGAAGACACTCAGTTTTGCACACACACCAAGAAACTACAGACATCTTAAGCCACTTCAATGCTACCTATGAGACAAATATTTTGGGAATTATGCCAAATACACAGGGGCACAGCCCCTGAGTGTGTGGGCTGCTGTGGCAATGACCACCGTGGGTTTTGGCCAGCAGATGAGAAGGTCATAAGGAAGGGGAGAGAGGTGAAGGCACTACACCAAAAATGGGGAGATACAGGCACCGGGGCAAGGATTTGGGGTGAGAGGAAACAGACCAATTCTCATGTTCAGCATGTGGGACTTGATGGCCTCAAATGACAAAAAATGTGTGTTTAGTCAGGCATGTTCCCAATACAATGACTTTTGATGGATGTGACTTGGAATGAGAGTTCAGCTCAGCTAAAATGCATAACCAGCACTATGAGGTGCTGCGGGGACCTGGATTTTGTGTCTTGCTGGATCCATTACCTCTAGAAGTCAGACCTTTGCTGAATGCACAGTATTTACTTGACAGCTGTGGAGTTCAGTCTGGAAGACAAAAATAACATTGAATGCTAAAGCTGGGCAAAGTCTTTGCTATTATCCAATCTGCTGCACAAAAGGTATAAGCTGTAAAACAAACAAACAAACAAAACCAACAACAACAACAAAAAGCACAAACCAAACAACAACAACAACAATAAACAGCAACAAAAAAACCAAAACCATACAAACTTTGCTACATTTCTACATGAAATCTATGGTTAAATTTTGAGACAGGTTTTTCTTTTCATAGAGCTAACTAACCTTGGTTAAAAATTTTGGACAACAGTGTGTTGTCTGTATTCTTAACATATCTCAGCATGAGAACTTTTGAGATGAAGTGTAATTCCTTTCATTTCACTTCTGCTCAGAACCACAAAATTTGAAACAATTAGATTTTTCTTAGAAAATAAAAAGCAGACATTATATCAATTCTGAGATGATGGGAACCATGACTAGGGCAGAAAAGTCAGATAGAATGCTACAGTCATTACATATTTGGTTTCTTAAAAGCAGGGTTTTCTTCAAAAGAATTATTATTATCCAAGATATGACCCTTCTACTATAAATCCAAATATGTTAATTTATACTGCATTAATCTTTGTTATTGAGATTGTAAAAATTTTGATTGTAAAGGCAGCACTGCTAAAGTAATATCCATTTCTGTTATTTTATTTTTGCTCTGGCAGCGTTTGTCAGAAAGCAAGGCAATTTGTGGTGAAATGAACCTGGCCAGTGCATAACTGAATGCTTGTATAAGTTTTAGGTTGATGTGCAGTTTGACTGCAGTCTCCAATGTGGCCATTTTCAGAGTTCGGGGATGAAAATAAAGTCAACTTCTATTTTACAACAAAATAATAAATGTATCTACAAAAATAACAGTTCTGTTATGAATTCGTAACAAAATTTAGCTTCAACAAACTGTGTGTTACAATTTAGAGCCCATCGAATGTTTATTTTTCCATCCAGCTTTTAAATATAGATTTTACTAAAATAAAAGCCTATGAGGCATCAAGACCAATTTTCCTCTGAATACGAGTGAAGAAAATTAGGTTTATGAATCCACTACTGAATGTTTTATGTAGTTTTTAACAGCTGTTGAATACTGTTTTCCAGGTTTCAATTATCAACACCCGATAGTGATAACTCTGATGTCCCAAGGAACTCTACCTTAAGTTTTGAATTCTAGTAAGATGTGTTTATTTTTTTCTGGACACATACATACACAAACCTAAAAACGTGCTCAAGCGTAATAAATAAAGTGAAATATATACATTATAGGTAGCTGGGAGATGTCATATCTAGTAAATATCTAATTGCATAGCTGTTAAACATCACAGTGTTAATTGTCCTCTTGAGAGACTGGTGTTTTTTTCCAAGCCTGGGTTAGGATTAGAAAAAGTTGCATCTTGTCATATGGTGGTATTATTCAGTAAGAGTGGTTTATAGTGTTACACCCTATGTCTTTAATGGTCATTTGCCTTTCATCTTGTTAAGCCTAAACAGGTTAACTTTCCTGTGATAACTTTTGATATATAGATAATCCTTAGTAAATAATTTTTGCATGGATTTGTTGACAGCAGTGACATTGTTCCATTTACTAGGATACACATTACAGACTGTAAAACAGTGGCTATTTTCCTTGGAAATCGAGATATCTGGGTTGTTTCCATGCTGCATGGAGGGGGGCTGTTGACAGGGGATGCCATGGAAGGTGCCTTGTGCTCAGCTTACTTTTTAGCTTCTCAGTGCAATTACTCAGAAAATTAAAGATTTCTACTCCACACAATTTATGCAGTGCTGTGTGTGTCACCAGGTTACTACAGGCAGGGAGAGGAAGCATTGTTCAAAACCGAGGAGTTAAAGTGGGAAGTATGCTGCTGGTGAGAGCCCACCATCCCTCTGTGAAAGGCAGCCTCCAGGAAAGGCAAGGCACAAGTAGCACGGGGAGGCTTTGACACTAATCTGACATTAGCTATGACTTTCCTCTGGCAGAATTATTTTATTGAACTAGTAGATTTTTTCCCCTTCTTTTTTTGTTTATCCTTTAAATCACATGCGGGAGTTATAGACTTAATTTTGCCAAAGAGTATGAAGAAATTTGATATTGATTTGAAGAAATGTGTTAACATTTAAACATTATTTTCCTAGGGAAAAATGTGCTACATGATAGCAGCAGAGTGCCTTAAGAATCCTACAATTGATTTTACAATTCATTTGTTTGCTTTTCAGGGATGGCAAAGCTCACAGAATAATGAAGTGGTGAGACAAATTGTTCAAAATCAATCAGAACTTGGGATGGCTGAAAACCTTCTCAAAGTAGTGAGAAAGTTCAGGCTTGGAAATTAACTGACTCATAATAACGTTCATCTAATGCCAGACAATCCTGGTAAGAAAGAAAATGAGTTCGTGAAATGGAAGAGATTACAGCACCACTGGATAAATAAATAAGATTTTACAAGCTGGAATATTATTCTCAGTTCATTTTGTGTAATACAGAGACAAGAAGATACAAAGGCATGTGTCACTGCTGTAAAAGTCTAAAGTGGTTTCTTCAGACTTTTGTAGATGAAGGAAATATCAAAGAGCTTGGACCTGTTTCCTATTAGCATAGATACATAGGGTGAGACTGAAGAAAAACACAGGAAACCTTCTGTAAGAGGTGACTAAGTTAGTTAGTCTCTCTTGTATTACAGCAGTGTCTTCCAATGAATCTGAAAACAAATGGTTTTAAAATTATTTAAAAATATATAATCAGCCCACAGAACTCTGGGCCAAGATGTTAAGAGCACAGAACCCTCAAGCTTTAAAATATGTCAACTCCTTGGTGGCTGGAGCCAGAGGAAAGTTCTCAATGGGTTCATGGGTCTCCAAATGCACGTTCTGTTTTTGTCAGATGCACCCGTAGCTGGCTGCTGTTAGAGACAAGATATGGTATCACTTGTCTGTTGTGGGATGAGGTAATCTATGCTCCACTGTGTTCTTAAGAGGAAGGGAGAGTCCACTAACATGCAGGAATCTGCTTTGGAATCACTCTTTTCCAGACTGAACTTTTTAAGCCCTCCAGTAGCTGTTCCAAAGGCAGGAGTTGTCCACTTAATGTGAAACAGGTCTCAGAAAATACATCCAGATAGAGCGAAGGAAGAGCAAAATCACTGAGATGAGCTGAACAGACAGTTATCTTGTTGCCTTCAAAATGGAATGTTGGGATAAATTAAATTCAGATATCAAAATACATGTGAGATCTAAAATTCTTTCAGGTGTCTAAAATTGCTAATTTCATAGAAATTACCAAAAAGAGAGTGATTTTCAATTCTAAAACCACAACATCATATGTTTAAGACATCACAGAATATATGAAATTTCTTCATGTTTTTAGTAGTGCTTTTTGTGAATGTGTTTTGTTTGTTAGTCATTTTTGTTTGTTTATTTAATAGATTTTTCAGATTGGTAATTAAGTTATTTATAGTTCAACACTATGAACAGAACTGTCCTTCCACAGTCTGCAGCATGGAGAAAAGAATAATATTTGTCTTACTCTTCTCTCTCTCTCATAAATTATTTGGCTTGCAGTTCATCCTTTCCTATTTAGAATAAACTTTCAAGATTCCTCAAGCACTGCTTTAAAGTCTGATCCTGAAACCAGTGGAAACCAAAGCAAAAAATCACAGGAACTTCAGTAAATTCTGGATTCACCATTCCATACACTACCAATAATTTTTTTCTTTTTCACAGGCCTGCAACCACTTTGCTACCATGTAGAAGATATTGATGTGGAAATACTTTGCAAGGGAAATTAGCAGAGAATGCAGAAAGTCTTGTGGTAGTACCTAATTAAAATAAATTAAAAAATACTGGACAGGTTATGATAGCAGCCGCTTTCTGTATTGTTCCATTTAGTGACTGGACATCTAATAGCTTAACATAAAGGAGAACAAGTTTGCTTCTAAATTTCTCCTCCTACATAATTACATTTAAAGCATGTGAAATTTTGAACTTGTGAGAAGATATATTTATTATGTAAATATGTTATGTGAACATCATGTGTTATAATTGTTTAACTCCATTGCCATTTCCTTGACCTTTTTCAGGAGAAAAGATCAAGCGAGAAATGAAATCTGAGGAAAATACAGAAAGATCCAAATGTAGTACAAGCCCCCCTATTTTTGGCAAGTTTTCCAGCACCATACCCAAGGGGTTTTTCCCAGCCAGAAGAACACTTTGGCAAACAGAAGTCTTAAATAGCAGACACATCTGCTGTGAAATTTTGGCTGTTGATGAGCCAAAGAGAGCTGGTTGAGGATCAAGTAATTTTAATGTATGCTGAAAGATATATATTTCTGATCTGGTTTGGGATTTGGGGTATTTCACTGTCAAACTGATGATCTAACAGTGAGGGTGTACAAGAGACAGAGATTTCCATCATTACTGTAACTTACTGAACGTTGTAGAATAATTATCAATAAAACAAAACACTGTGATGACTTGTGAAGGAATGTGGTCTCAGTTACCATGACACCCTGGGGTCATTTAAAGAACAGAGTATTATTCAGTATTCATGTAGAAAAAAATATCTGAAATATTGCAATTGCTTGATTCACAATTGCTCTGGAGGGAAGGTCTGTGTATTACTTTATACTTCTATAGTACCCTGCACAATAAATATCAAGCACTTCCAAACATTTATGAACTATGCTTCCCAACCTCAAAACACATACTAGGAAGCAGCATTATTGTCTCTATTTTTCATGGAAGATAAAGTGAAAGATTAACAATTAACCATAAGAATATCACTGTCATGATAAACTTGGCCTTTTTGGTGCATGAGTCATCTTTTTGTTGGGTGAACTGTACCCAAAATAATGGAGCTTTAACTCCTGACTGAAGGTCATACTGTGGTATAAATAACAATAGTTGGGGAAGAAACCTGTAGCAGAAACAGAAATATAGGCCTCAGGATTTTCAGCATCTAGAGATTCCTTGAACAAGATGACCCACCTTCACTTTACTGGATAGTTAGTCAGGCCTATTTAATTTTTAAATATAAAAGTACAGTTGTTTCTTGGAAGGTATCTTGAGGTTAGACAGCAACAGTTGTTGCAGGAGATGCAGATACTCTCTTTTAAAACTCCTGTTTGTGACTTTGCTGGAAATAGCTCATATGGTGTGGAGCTTTGAGTGAAAGGATGCTCCATTCTCACCACAGTTCTGCTGTTCTCTTTAGTGATGGCAAAAAAAGCTGGGATGCCTGGGGCCTTTTTGCTTAGGTGACCAGTGTCAGGTAGATTTGTAAAAAGAGACAGTTCACCTGGGTTTCATTAGCAGAATGAAAAAGGAACTTACCCAGCTCTCCTGCTGGGAAGGGCAGAGCTAGTGCAGAAGGCCACCCTGCAGTTTCTGCCCATAACTTCCTGGCTAGTTTTTCCAGTAAACATTCATTTTTGGAGTGGTTTCATTGCTCAGTAGGTTTCTCTCACTAATGAGGGAGCCTTAATAGGTAGGAAATCTAGAAAAATAAATAAACCATGTCCTCCAGCATTCATTCAAGGTGAAATGACCTCTAGCCATGAGACAGAAGGACCTGCTTTTGGTCTGGCTTTATTTGTTGTATCCTGGACCTCAGTTATTTCTAGGGGACTTTGTTCCATCTGTGTTTGAAAGAAAATTAGTTTTTGCATGCTTAGGAAAGTCTTGCTCTTGACCAAGTAGAGCTTTGTCAAGGTGTATTAAGAAGTGAATAACATAACAGGTTGTAATTATGGGCTTTTGAAAACTAAGACAGAGTTCGAGTTGCATTATCCTGTTGCTGGTGGATGGCAGGACTGAAGAGAGGTGATCAAAGGCCTTGCTGCTTTGGGCAAATCCAGTTTATTCCTGTAGGATTACACACTTAAGTATTTTGGAGAAAACTTTGTTTCCTGAAAAAATAGGTAAGCTACAAGTATTTAACCAGCTTGACACCAATGACAACTTTTTAACTCTTGCTATATGTGACCACTATGGAATATTTTTTCCCCCTTCCCAGGCACTGATGTTTGTACTTTAGTCTCAGTTAGATATTCTGTAACCTACCCACAATAAATTTATGGAAAATTTTGAGAGATCAGAAAATTGAATTTCTATCCCCTCCACAACTAAAATAACAGTAGGAGTCCACTTGACATTCCATACCTGCTATACACTTCTAAGTTTCTGACACAGTGTTTAAAAAAGAAGCTTTGAAACATGAGCCTTGCTTTGCAGAAAGCACTGTAATCACAATCCGGAAAAATAAAAACCTGCACCTGGCCATTACCTTTGACCATCCCCCAAAGGGGTGCAACATATAAAACTAGAAGATTTTCTTGCCTCTCTCACACTCACATGAGAAACTAGCTGAAGAAAAAAAAGATACGTGAGCACTCCATCCCTTGTTATTGTATAACCTGTACTAGTGCACCATGCAGCTTTCTGCCAAGTCAGACAGGACACTTGTCTGGTGGTGTTTCTGCAGATATTAAGGATTTCAGACAGCGATACACTCCAGGTATTGGCTGCCCATATCCTCTGAAACATTTTCAGGGGCAAGGGGCCCTCTCTGAAAGAACAGTCCCAACCATCTGATGTAAAAGTTTGTTCATGCATTTGGTAATCAGAGTTTTTCTACAATATCTTGCCAGGCTATTCATTAAAACACAAGTATCTTTTACAGAGACAGCATTAATGGAGCAATAAAAGTAGAGTATGTGCTCAAATGCCTCATAGTTGTTTATTGACCCAGTTATCAGTGCTGTTTTCCAGAAGAAGGTGGCTGAAATGCTGCTGGATCTGCTGCAGTCCATCTGGTGAGAAAGGAGTTTGAGAGGAACACCACCCTTCACTGCCAAGATTAGTAAATGCGGTTTTTCAGTGTAAGTAATAAAGTCGTGCCTGAACAGTTCCTCTGGGCTATTTCATCAATATAACAATGTTCACCTGACTGAAACGGGACAGATGTACTTAATGAGGATCTTCATGAGGCAACAGACCTGTGTCTGTCAGGAAGATTAAATCAAAGAAAATAACTTGGGCAAACTGCTGATCTGTGCTTTGGCAGAGGCTCATTACAAATTTGAAGCAGGAGAGAAAGGGCTCAGAAGCATTTTCAAGCTCTGAGAAAAAGAACTGCAAGTAGAAATTACTTGCATTTTATTTGGCCCTCAGCTGCTTGGAGGAGGCCATATGATGGAATGAGCAGGAGGAGAGTGAGTTCATTCCCTCTAAAGGGACAGAAATCATGATTCTTCATACAGGGAAAGGAGGAGCTTTTATTTTAATTTGTTGAGAATAGCCAAGGAATCTAGTAATTATTCTGGCCAGGTTTACGCTAGAAGGACATCGTCAAGTACTTTATAAAACAGATTATAAAACTCTTCAGCACTTTCTTTTAAATGCAGGAAAATAATTTTTCCATTACCAGTTGCAGTCTTCACCATTTGGCAGCAATTTGTTCCTCCTCCCCACTTTATATTTAAAAAATGCCATTACACATACATTACACATTGAATCTGTTCTTCAGTGGCTTGTAAGTTCAGCTCTGCCTATCTACTCCACAGAGAACCAAGTTTCAGCATGAAGCTATTAGATTTAGATGAAGGGAGAAAAAAAAAAAAAAGTGGTAAAGGGAAAGGAAATTAAAATGTTGGTAACAGAATTACATCTTTTTGGATATTCCTTTGGTCATGATGGTCATTACAAAAGCTGATATGACATAGGAAAGATTATTGTTTAAATTATGTGTTTTACCTTTCTAAAGGACAGGTTGTTAGAATCACATTCAACAAACGATAACTTCAGCCACAGGAGCTAATGGGAGTGAGAGGGTTGATGACAGGGCCATGGGATGATTAGGAAGCAACTGTGAATGGGAGAGTTTGTCTTCCAGTCATGGAAATGTGTCCTGTGGCAGCCTCCATGTGTCTGCGTGTGTGTATGCATAGGGGGGCTGAAAAGGAGGGATGCAGCTCCCTTAGCCTCCTCTTGTAAATCTGTCACCAAAAGATTGAAAATTAACTTCTAGTGAAAGGGCAGCTCCAGAGAAGGGAGAGTTAAATCTCTATTCCTAAAGACCCTCACCCCCTTCTTAGCACAACATTCTACTGTATTATATAGAGTATCCCAATACAGGGATCAATTACATACTTCTTTTCAATATCATGAATTCAGCAGTTCTTTCCAGCCCTGCCATGACTCCAGGGAGCCTGCACTGTGTCCCCTCTCTGGTCCATAGGAATGACATCCTTTGTGATACTGGTCTTGAGCCTTTACCTCTCCCAGTGTAGAAAAGCCCAATTCTCTCAATATTTGAGACAGTCTTGGTTTTCTGTGTCTGCACAGCAGTTCTTGGGAGCAGCTGGCAGCTTTCTTCAGGCAAAATATTAAGAATTGCCATCTTCAGTAACACAGGGTGGGGAAGGGCTGGCTAGAAAGGAGCTTTCTAACAACAACAACAAAGGATTTGTGCTTATTGTGGAGCACAAGCTGAATGTGAGCCAAGAGTGTTGTGAAAAAGGCACTCTAGGAGGCATATTGTCTGCACAACACATTAAGTAGTTCTTCAAGTCTTCTTGAAGCTCTTGAAGCCTCAGCTGAAACACTAAGTATTATTTAGGGTACTGCAATTAATAAAGGATGTGAACCAGTTGGCCAGAGACCAGAGAAGAATACTGAGAATGATCAGATCTTAAAAAAAGAAAAGGGCTTCCAGAGAATGACTGAACAAGAGTGGCTTAGCTTAGAAAACAAGAAAACCAAGGGAAACATGATAACTGTCTTCAGTGTAACAGTTAAAAGCAAAAGGGAATAAAATACACTTTTTATGTGCTACCTAAAAGAAATAATGGGTCTGTATTGCAGAAAGTAAGATCGAGATGAGATCAAAAATATTCTCATTGTTGAGAATCATATGTCTGTGAAATAATTTACCTAGTAAGTATGTAAATTCTTCTCCAGTAAAAGTACGTATAAAGAAACATGTTGAACAGATGCTGATGAAAATGACATTATCCACAGATAATGGAATAAATGGCATCTTGAATTTCCTTCTATTCTTATTGCCTGTTTTTTTCATCTTAGCTATAAAGGACAAAGCACAGTAAAATGCAAGGCTTTTCAAAATGTCCATATATATATGCATTTCAGATATTTGCCCACGCTATGTTGGAATGGAAGGTAAGCCCAAATTCTTCAGACTGTTATAGTGTGGATCATTGTATAAAAATCTGAAAGACTTCCTATTGGAAAGAGAAAAAGACTTTTTCTCCGGCCTGGATCATTAGTTCTCCAAGTCCTTATGCCTTTAAATGAGTTTTGTAGGCTGGAAAAAAAGTTGACTTGAGCTATAGCTCTCCCAGGATTTTCTTGTAACCTGCAAGCTTTCCCTGTTAGCTGTCTTTTCTTCATCTAGTGATGAATTATAAAGTCTGCTAGAGAATACAGGAAAGAAGATATCGACCCTTTTTTTTTTTTCCTTGATTATTTATATATAAGCTGTACAGGACATCCCCTACTCACCAAAACACTATGCTCTGCACATAAATTACAGAACATAGCCACATCTGTCCCTAAAATTTTTGAAATATAAAGATTTTTAAATGTTACTACACAATCCACACCATTTTACATCTGACAGAAACTACAGACTAACCTGTTAATTTCTGCCTTATTTCCTCTCTCTAAATGTGTTTTTTTTAACTGAATAAAGACTAGCCTGAAGAAAAGCAAGTTATGAGGGCAGCTTTTTTCCTCTCTCGAAATAATTTCTCGATCTGGCCCCTAATATGTAGCAATGTGAATGAAAAAATATGACATTTCTTCAAATGAATTGAATCTATAGAAAATAAGTCAAGAGGATTAGAGTATTACTGTCAGGTCAGTTCAGGCTTACTGTTTAGCTTTTGTGGAAAAGCTAAATGTGACAGGTATAAACAACCTGTCGCAAATTGAATCATTGTGGTATCTCATTTTAGTTCTGATGGTAGCATGTCTCCTTTAAGCCTGAAAATCAGATTAGGCAATTTAATTATGTGGTTTGCAGATCACTTAACTTCATAGCAGTAGCACTTGTAGTTTACCTTTTTTTTTAATGTATAATTTTTAGAGCTAAGAAGATCAATGGAGTTATAGAAAATCATATTTCAAACTATGCTTTTAGGTTCTATATACCTATAAGACCAATACAGGTGAATATTTCTTTAAAATATGCATTGATTTCTGAATCAATTTGCTGCAAACCAGTCCATCCAGAGGACAGATGTCAACCAGGTCCCCTGTAGTCCGTGGAAAGAACAAGTTATGTCCAGGCTTGCCTGCTATGCTCTGATGTGTTGAATCTCCTTCCAAAGTTTCCCACTCTTCCTCCATTTTCTACAGAAGGTAAGCTTCCAAGTCTGAGTTTGTTATCTCACAAATGTCCTAAATAAGGTGAGAATAAATATTTTGAATCAGTACCAACCAGTCTGATTCTTAGGGAGTAATTATGAATTAAAAAAATATTCACAATGAGAAATACTTGTTTTTACTAGGAAAAGCAGAGTAGTCAGATCCAGGCTTTTTTCAGTGCTGCCCAGTGGCAGGACAAGAGGCAATGTACATGAACTGGGACACATGATATTCCAGCTGGATACAAGAAAAAAATATTTTACTGTGGGCCACATTTAATCAATCAAGGAACTTTTTATTTATTTATTAATCTAGATAGATTGTGTGAAGTATTTTAAAATCTCTGGAGAATCCAGGCTATTAGGAGTAAAGCTATCATATTTACCTACTTTGTAAAAAAGCTGAACAATCCAAAGAGGTAAATTTAACTGTTTATAGAACATCTCTTTCAAAAGCTAACAACTACTCGGCACTGGTGAGGCTGCACCTTAAATTCTGTGTTCCGTTTTGGGCCCCTCACTACAAGAAAGACATTGAGGTACTCACAAATGTTCAGAGGAAGGTGATGAAGATGTCAAAGGGTCTGGAGCACAAGTTTGATGAGGAGTGGCTGATCTTGAAAGAATCTTTAAAGAATCTTCCAGCCCAAACCATCCTGTTATTCTATGGTTCTATGATTCTAAGTACATATACGCTTAATTTTCAAACACGCTTGTTAGCTTAAGGTCTCCATTTGATACTTGTGTCATCTTAAAAAAACACTTCTCAAAGACTGAGGAAGAACCTCAGATGCACCTCTTGTTTATAGGCAGATGGCATGTGCCCTAAAGCATACTCAACAAGATTTGGACAAGTTTCAGAAAAATAGAAAATGTTTAAATGGAGCAAAAAGGTCTAGGTAGAAGACAGAGAAGAGGACAGAATTAAAATATGTTCAGTCTTGATATAGAAGGAGTTAAATACCATGGATCAGTTATGCCTTTTTTCCATTATCTGAGTAAGTTTTTTTAATGACAGGACTTTATGCTCACAGATAGGCTCCTTTGGATTCTCTCAGACATTATCAATGTGAAAAAAGAACAAATTATTGTTGAATATTTTTCATATTCAGGGGGGGACTGTGATGGTTTTATTGGTCATAAATCAATTAATATTATCAGTTCAAGTAGCATATTAAACAAACAACACGATTCAGTCAGCACCATTCATACCGTATGAAATGATCTCCCAGTTATCTAGTCTGACTTTTGCAACATGTGTTTTATATTTATACATGTAATTGAAAGGAAATGAGCATGTACTCCAGAACACAAAGTAAAATATTTCTCCATCTATAGTGATGTTCTTTGTGCTTTATACATAGGTAAAATAGAATTGAGTCATCTAAGAGAAAACCCGAACATATGGTCTCTGTTCTGATGTTTGCATAATAATTGTAGAGGAGGAAGTAACTCCTGAAATTCATTTTTAGAAGGAAGATTGTCACCAGAGCAGTGTTGGCTGGTCAGATCTCATTATTCAGATGCTACCGCACTATTTGCTTGCTTGATCCCTTTTGAAGCACATACACAAAGTGACCTCTGATATACAGGGAATATCCTCGTCAAGAAAAACTTTGTCCCCAGTGCTGCTTCTCCCTTCATAAATTATAACAGCTTTGTTCTGACATAATCGAGGGGCAGAAACCATCTGAAAAGAGTATTTACCAGAGCAGACTCTGCTAAAATTGACAGGAAAGGGAATGAACGTGGAATTGTTAAGAGGAACCTGACTGCTCACTCTGAGCATGGCGTGTAACCAGTTCACTCTTCACCAGGCTAAAGTCCAGGACCTCTATTGGAGTGTTTCTTGCTACTCAGTTCTTGCATGATATGGAGGCCTGAGATATCTTTTGTTCTATGTGAGACAGCATTCTTGCTGCAGGTTTGGGTTTACAATCTAATTTGTGAAGTGTTTGTGTAAAAAAAACATCACAGCTTTCTTTGCTACTGAAAATAGGAAAAATCCTCAACAAACCCCTGGTATTCAATTGTGAGCAGAATTTATTTTCTTAATCTCTTGCCTGCATTGATACATCTCATCCTGTTATTGGTAACAGGAGCTGTACCAAAAATAATATCCACTTCGTTGTGCCAAACTGATACTGTCCAATGCATTCAAAAAACAAGAACATCGCCAAATAAAATAGATTTCTGACAATGAGCTGGTGTGAAGTCATGAGCCACTTTTAAACTCATTTTCCACATTGAACCTATTTAAGTACTGAAATCTGCTTCAAATATTGCAGTAACTCAAAGATGACAAGAGTAGCTCCATCCAGTAAGATGCAGCAGAGTCAGACTGCAGTCTCTGGCTGATGTGTAAATATTCACCATTTTGGTAGGTGTTCTGTTTCTAATGCTCACAGCATTTTATTTCATAAAATGGCAACAGTAAAGTTGGTAACTGATTCTTCCTTTCATCTCTTTCTGTGGATCAGGTTACATTACTTATTCTATATGCCGATGTTCTTTCTCTTCTCTTTCAGTGAAAACAAAGTTCATAGGACTCTAGGATCGTGGCTCCCTTCCATACTGGAAAACATTGTAAGAGGTGCCTAAGCTATTTCAGGTACTCAAAATGCCTTTGTGTTAATGTGATGCTGTGTTTCAGCAAATTACTTTGAGCACATGCCATCTGGTACAGCTGTGCTCTGTCTGAACCTGCAGCAATATCTCTTCTTTGCTGGCCAGGGCAACAGTTATGGTTTGGTGCAAACTCAGCCATCAGTGCGTCACAGTGTAGAAAGCTTTGAATTTGATTATTTAGCAGATTTTCTGCCTTAAGTCATTAAAACTCACTTAGACCTATATGGTGGAATTAACAAAAGCTAAAATAAAGATGTGTTGAATATTAGGAGCTTTTCAGATCAGCTTCTCCTTTTTCTTCAGATTTGCATGTCAATTGTTTAGAGGAAAATGTTTAGAATTTCAAAGATGATGATCAGATCTGTTTAGAATTGCATTTTTTCCATGATGAAATGTTAAGACAGTTTGGCTTCTTTCTTCATTTCTATCATGAAAAAAGACTTGAAATTGATGAGAAAAAGAGGAAAGCAGAAGAAGAGAAACAGGGGAGAAACTCATTTACTTAAGAAATATCAAGTTGTTCTGCAGTCATGAAATCAGTGTCTTTTAGCTCAGCTAAACTGAAGTTGCTGGCATACACCAAGCAGAAAGCGAAACTCAATCTCATCTGCTCCCATTGCAGGTGGATGTTGTCACTGCTGGGCTACTTGCTGGTGCAGGACACGCATCTTCTACTCTCTGCTGTTGAGCAGTCATTCCACTCTGGGTGAATTTGGCACCTAAATGCTGCACAAATTGATTCTGACACAGCTCTAGTTTTTAATAACATTTTCTTTTATTTGTTTTTGTGGTCAACCGTACACACGTTTTTCTATCTAGCAACTCCCACAAAAATTATTAATACTGCTACACCAGCCAGCCAGAGTAAAAGTGTCTCTCTGTGGTGGAAGTTATTGAGATGTCAACAGGGATTCAACAAAATGGAGAAAATGATGGAATTGTGGCTGAAATCCAGTCTATGGAAAACTAATTACATGTGAAACCATTACGTAAGGCATATGTTACTGTTCATTTCCTTTGTGTACCAAGTCAGTTTGACTTGATTGTAATATTATTAGAAGGCTTTTATCATCTAGAGCACAGTTCATGGTAGGGCTGAGATTAGAAAGTGGTCTTATAACACTTCAGTGAAAGTAATCTGTGTTATTGATCATTGGAGAATGCTGTCATTTTAAGAAACATGTTAAGTTCAGAGGTCACAGTTCCAGGGAGGTGGAAGAAAGTCAGTCTTGGGCTGATCCCTGTTGCCTTTAGCTTAAGAGAATTATGGAAAAGTCTGAAGTAGTCTACCTACTGAGACCAGGGCAAGTACACATCTAAAACACTTGTAGACCACCCTACTTTTGCCTTTTGTACAAGCATTCACATCTGTACTCCCTCTTTGGGAGGAACAGATGTGCAGAATAATTAATACAAGCCCAAAACAGTATGAAACACCCCTTGATCTTGATTGGAAACACCAAGTGCAACAGCATGTGAATATGCAAAAGTGGTTTGTATAGAAAAAAAAAAAAAAAGAACTGTCCTTTCACTGCCTTCTCTAACAAATATTTCCTGTCCCTGAATTTCTTCCAAGAAATAACTTTTCTCTAGTAAAATCTCTTGACAGGATAGCTGATGTTGTAAAGCAGGAGAAAGAAATAAAATAGTTAAGAAAAATGAATTAATCAAGACATTTCATCTATAACAAAAACACTATATAAACATGTAATTAAGCATCAATATTATGACTATATGATGAAAAAGTAATGACATATTTATTGCTAGATAATTCTTTCCACAGATCACCGTCAGTTTCAGCTTTAATTCATTTATTCCAAAAAGCCTAATATAAGCTTGATTTTATGCAGTCAAAATATCTAGAGGACCCACAAAGGGAGGAAAGGCATGTGAACCCATGTGTACACGTTTTTGTATCTGCTTACTTAATTGTTATGCACAAATCAGGTGCACAGGCAGAATATTTGCCTAGTTGTGGGGTACTTTCAAGATATGAATTCTTAAAAGCCTAAGCATATGGTAAATTATTATATTATTTATATAAAATGGATTATTATATACAGAGTTTTATATTTAACAGTTTGTGTGGGATGCATTTGTAATACTTCATTTTGGTTTGTTTAAAGCAGTTTGCAGTCTTCTTTTTTACTTTCCTTGATTAATTTGCTCATTAACAGATGTCTTTACTTTTACCAGGCCTCCTCATTGCAGTTGCAACTTAACCTAAAGAAATACTTCACCAAATCTTAAAGAAAAGAAAAAAACAAAAAAGCAATCACTTTGCCACAAATTAATTTGCACATGGAGGTCTCCAGATGTCAACACGGTCTCTTGCATCCTGATAGCATCTGGGGTTAAATGCCTTTGGACAAAATGAAAGACTTTACCTCAGCGTCTTTAAAGTGACTTTTTTAAATTATAGGGATAACAGACCAGTTCCTCAATAGAGCAAAGTTTCCAGCAGGTATGCATTCCCACGGTGGCTGTTATGATTACTGCTCTCACAATTTTCCTTTCTGTACTGGTTTTGTAAACAGAAATCTTGATGAGGAGCAACATTGGATATGAAATGTCTCATTTGGTCACTTGCTGACTGGGTAGTCCAGAGGGGCAGCAAGTTAATACCTTGGTCCCAGAGCAATACTGATTACCCAACTTAGAGGCAAATGGGGAAGATAGTCAATGCCCTTCTGAAAAGGGCGTGATGTTTTAGATGGTACAAGTGGTGGAACAGTTTTTGTATGCCTTCTGCAACTCACTGAAGTTATGCAAAAATATGTCTTTTCTGTCCAGTGAGGTATAAATTAGATTAAAAATTTCTGGCAATGTTGCTATGGTAAAACAATTTACTAGTCTATCAAAACGGACAGAAGCGATGTATCTGCTGATAATGGTACATTTACTAGTGTGCTACGTTTTAATACACTGATTATTCTAGTCAAACATGATTAAAACCTCAGTAAGCATCAGTAGACAAAATATACATCTCATATGAAGAATCTGGGACAAACATTTAAGAAAAACTACTCCTTTTTGCTTGTTTGTTTGTGTGGTATGGTTTGTTGTTTGCTTTTTTTTTTTTTTTTTTACACCATTTGTGCCCTTCATGTCAGTTGCTTGAGCAATCTGTGTTTAACCAGCTTGTTTGGAATATTGTGCACATTTGAACCAAACGAGGCAATTAAATTTCATCTGGTACATTGTTTATCACCTGGAAATATTTCTGTTCATGTAAGACAGTGCACTGTGGTTCTTAAAATTTCCATGTGATAAAGAGTAGATTGCAACAAGAATTTTCACAGCAGATGCAGCTCTGCTAAGCAGATAGGTAAAGAACTAGCATGTACACTCTCAGTTCTACAATATAGAATTTATGACGTATATACAGTTGCCTAAATATTAACATTTTAGTCTGACATAGAGTTTTTAAAAAATCAGATCTTATTATTTGTAATTGTTCAAGTGACTTTCAATAAAGCACACTGTGAAATTCATTAACTAGCATTTGCTATATAATTCAAACTGTACTAAAAGTTTAGATAGAAAAAGGGAGTCAATGCAAATAAACCAAATAATGGTTGCAAAACATTCCATTCCAATGAGAAAAGATTACCCCACAATTTTAACTGGAAAAAAATAATTCGTTCCAACATAGAGGAAAGCCCAGTGTTTCATTAACTACTGATTTGTGGTGATCTAATTTGGGAATTTTATTTCCTAACCCAGATGTTTCCTTTATTACACATCTTTACTTTATTGTAGACAGGGAAGAGCAGATGGGAAGGTGTTGTCCTATCTCCAACACATGTTCAGAATTTAGTGTTTCTTTTTTTGTCCACTGCTTACAATTTTAAAGTCTTCAGCTGTATCGTATGTTCTACTAGGTCTCCACTCCTCCTCTTGTCTTCCTCATCCTCCACCAAAACCAAAAACAACCAAGCAAAACCCTTCAAACCGTGACAAGCCTACATACACACTGATATTAACAACAAACCAACATATACAAATATTTAGTGAGTTTATTCTACTGAAAATAAATTAAAAAAAAAAAAAAAAAAAGAGAGAAAGAGAAAAGGGGCTAAATTAAGAACCTAAAAAAGCTACTGATTAAAAGGAGCCAGTACATAACTTAAAGTTGGAGTAGAATGCCTCTGGCATATTACTTGTTGAGGTTTGGGTTCATCTCATCCACATGTAGGTACCTAATTGAACCACAGATGTCAGGAACAGAATCACCCTTTGCTGTCTCCCTCCCAAGGCAGGAATGAGTGAGGATAATTTGGCCCAGCCAAGATCCAGTGGGAAGAAACTCTTGTATTGACTGAAAAAAGTGGTGATTTGAGGTCCAGCTGGTCGAAGTGAATCTGGTCAGCCAGTTCTTTTCAGAAAATTTTGGAAAGCAAAGGGCTGCTAACAGTATTAACAGGCCCTTCCCTTCCCTTCCCTTCCCTTCCCTTCCCTTCCCTTCCCTTCCCTTCCCTTCCCTTCCCTTCCCTTCCCTTCCCTTCCCTTCCCTTCCCTTCCCTTCCCTTCCCTTCCCTTCCCTTCCCTTCCCTTCCCTTCCCTTCCCTTCCCTTCCCTTCCCTTCCCTTCCCTTCCCTTCCCTTCCCTTCCCTTCCCTTCCCTTCCCTTCCCTTCCTCACCTCACCTTGCCTTGCCTCACCTCTTTTCTTCCTATGGTTGTTAATTCCTAACTCTGCAGCGCTGTAGAGTAGGGTACAGCACATAAAATCATGATGACTTTTACATATGACTACTTGCAACGGTCATTATTTACAAATGCAAAGCCATACCTAAGGAAGAATGAGAGAGGCTAGGGTTTCTCCCTTTCATTTTAAAGGATAAAAGTCTAGCCTCCTGAACTCTAAAGAAAATCCATCAGTGCTTCCATTCTTCAAGGGCAGAGCAGAGTGAAATAAAAACAGAAGTCAAACAATCCATAACAGCTTTGAAAAACATTAGAGAATTAATTTTTAAAATTGTTTATTGATAACTGTTTCAAAGTACTGATAAGGTTTTATTCTTTTTTTCCCACAAAAATGAAGTTGAGAAATGGAGGCTTAAATCTCATCTTTCAGAGGTTTCATCAAAATTAGGACATTTGTCCTTTCATATATGTACATAAAATCTTTCAGCTATTTTCTGTGATGAAAAAAGCTGATGGAAACTTATGTGTCCCTGTTTTTTTGAAGCCAGATGTACCACAGTAATAGGCTTAGTCTGGGAGCAGTGTGTACAGTGGAGAGGCATTATAATGCTGCTCATTAACCTAAATCCTCATTGACATTCCACTGTGCTACTGCCCCTTTTACCTTCTGAGTCTCTTTATGCACCTCTAAAGACCCTACAGAGAGGTCATTCAGATTGGTCTGTGTAGCAAACATTACAAAACAAGATTTTAAAGGATGGGAGGTAAGGGAAAGGTTAGAGTATGTTTTCCAATAACTTGCTGCTTTTACTCACACTCTTTTCTTCACAGGCACCAGAGTTCCAGTGACTATGCTACAATGGATTTTGGTCTTCCGCAACCAAATTCAACCACCGTTAATCAGGATATTCAACTCAAATGTAGTTTCATCCACTGATACAATTAAAAAATATATAAACTGTAGTCACTTCAGCTCTATTTTTGATGCTCTTATTAAATAAGGCATTTAATGGGCCAGAAAATGGGTCTATTAGTCTATCCCTACCTATGAATGTATCTACGCTATCATGAGATGGTGGGAATGCCTGCTCAGCTTTGCAGGCTCCTCATCTAAGCTAAGGATGCCTATCATTCCCTGAAATGTTTTTGTTTGTTAAAGGATTTTGTTACTGATGGACAGGGACCAAATGTGGTACTCTCAGTTAAAAACTATCTGAAGTTGAAAACAAGGTACAGTTGCTCTCAATAGTATAGATTTTCAACCTGAGGACATTAAGGCCATTCATGGATCTTTAATTTATTTTTCCAGAACCACAGAGGAATGGCTTACACTAAGAAATAATGTGAAAGTGGTAAAAATGGCTACTTTTCAGGTGAATATTCTACTGACTTGGTTAGCTCTGTGAATTCTAGGAAGGCAGATATTTGGTGTCACTAAAAACACTCCCCGTGTTACATTTAGGCTGTTCAGAGCTGTCTTCAAGTCTTTGCTGCAATAAAGAGGAAGATAATGAGGAAGAACTTGAACAGCATAAGTCTGCTTTGGAGACTAACTGTTATGTTCTGGCCAGCAAGTACAGTTTGTGGGTCTAAGGCAGGTGCCAAGGGCCAAGTTTTTAGGAGCAACTTGGGTTCTAAAATATTTCAAGTGACCATATTTCAATGGACCATAGGGCCTGTGGACAACATTTTGGTGCTAAGGTAGTGGTGGCACTGAAGACATTCAGAGCTCTGATCCTGTGGCTGTTTGCTAATACCCAGTGCTGCAGAGTGGAGAAGATATTTTGGGCTGTAAAAAATGTCACCTTCTAGTTAAGATTAACATCTCTACATTTTGTCTGTGTGTCTATGTACATGCCCAGTACCTTCCTCACAGACCCACAAGAATGCAAGTGGTGACCACAGCACTGCTCTTTTATTCCACACCTTGCAGGTGGGAATGTGGGAGATCCAGACGTGTACCTCCTTCTCTGTCTGGAGGCATCCTGGCACCAAAAAGTAACGTATGAGTAAAAACTATTACTCTCCCGTTTTGTCCTGTATCACTTCTGCTTACCATGGATTGCATAGACATTGATTTGGCTCAGAGGAAGAGGAGTGAATGGATGAGTCTGTTATGAGGGCTGTCACTCAACAAGGACAGGGCTAATGTTTCCGTCCCTCTGCCCTGAACAGAGCCACAACTGACTCTGGCACATTTTCATTCACCACACTCTGTACAGACATGCTTATTGAATCTGGACTCCTAGTTGAAGACAACAGAGGAATGCATTATCTGTGAATCTGGGTAGACCTTAGGCGTATTTACTGAGCGCTTATGTACATGCCCAGCATCAGATATGGAACCATGACAACATGGCAGCCTGTAGGCCTTAATCATCTCCTAGGACAGGCAATCATTGCAGGGGAATTTTAAGTATCTGTATTTTCAACAGGGTACCCAAGGTGGTAAATGGACCTCCTGTTTTCCCTTGGTTCCCTTTGCAGTCCTGGCCCTACACTATAGGTGTGTCTCCAAAATCACACTGTGCATACACTTTTGCTGCTGTGGTACTGCTTGTTTTTACTAGCTTATTTTAAAAGCATTCCATTTTACTAAATCACTCGCTTTAACTCCCAAACAACAAATAATTATTAACTTCATTTTTTCACTGGAGGCCAATATTTCCTAAAATTAAGAAGTTTTTCTGTTGTGTCTATGGGCATCTCAGTTAGTCTTGCTATTAGTGGGAAAATAGTTCTTTTCCCCATCCAATGCTGGATCATTTATCTTCCCCCCTTTCTCTCACATGACAGTTACTTACTCTAGTAGAAAAAGGAAGTCAGTTACAGCTGTAACCTCACATATTTCCAATTTGTTACCTGTTAATTTAGGCATAGGTGATAATGATTGACACATATTATACACTTCTATAGATTTCCTTAAAGGAATTCCACTTCTGATTCCACCAAAGCAGCAACTTGGTTACACCTTCAGAATTCTTTTTGTGTAATTACAGCCTTTCTTTGGCTTAGAGTTAAAAGAAATATTTTGCAACTTTCTTCAGGGGAACAATTTCACCCACCTTAGCTGAACATCTAGATTTGCTTCACTTTATGTTTTGTATACAGTGAATTTGATAGGTCTGCTCAATGATTCAGTTGCCTCATGTCATGGTTATGCTAATCAATATTGTCCTCACCTTGTGCACAATTAGAGTAGGTCCATTGAGGGATCAGTAGACCACTGATGTTAACACAGCTGAAGACCAGGCCCTGGAAATTTGTGAAGAAGCTATAACCATAACACCATGTCTTTAAAAGAATGCAGATAAATAGGCATATCAATGGGATCCATATGCATATTTTAACTTTATGTGTGTGGTTTTTTATGTTGTGATTAACTGTTCCCTCGGAATTCACACGTGTTATTTCTTTTTAAATTAATCTGAAAAGTGATGAAAACTTCTGGCTTGCCACATAACATATTACCATACAGTGACATATGCAATTCATCACTAAATTAGAAATCCTTTATCATGTTTTGGTTTTGTTTGTTTGTTTATTTGTTTTTGTTTGTTGGGGGGTGTTTGTTTGTTTGGTTTGATTTGTTTTTCCAGAGAGATCTAGTTAACATTTGTGAATTGGTAGCTAAGAACATTTGCTTTGAAGACTTTTTCATGAAAAAAGGTAATGATCATATCTCTAGTCTACCTGTTAGCATACAGGGTCAAACCCATACTGGCTCACAGTCCTGATCAGGAATCTGCTGTGGGAGTTTTTCTGCCATTAGCATTATTAGCCTTTGGAAAAATCCATGCAAATACACACAGACAAGGAATGAATTTGGCCCAAGACACATAAACTGTTTAGGAACAAACTGATGCTTTAAAAATTCTGTATTATCACTGCTAGTATTGCTTACAGGATTTCTACTTGTTTCAAAAAGCACAGCTTACACTTCTTGGACTCTTGTATACTCATTTATCTTTCACGTCTGATCGCACACTTTGTTTACATAAGACAATAACTTTCCTGTTTACCTTTTATTAAAAAATAACAAAATACTGAAGATGTGGTTTAGACCAAAAGAAAGACTAATAATAATTTATTCTTCCCTCTAAACATAACATTTACATGAATGTTAAATAAAATTATCAGGTGGACATTTGCATGTCATTTGTTTCACCTTCACTCTGACCTTTCTTTTTTTTTTCTTCCTGGGTCAGTTTTAATGTAGAAACAAAACATGAGATGTGTGCGATATTTCTGGCAGTACTTCCAGACCAACTGGGGCAAGAAATGCCAAGACATCATCTTCCTCAAGCCCAATGGTTGTGAAATTTCCGTGGTAGTTTTGCAGACACAAATGCTTAGATAGAATAGATGAGAATGCATTCATCTTGCTCAAATGTCAATGCCTTTGTCTTCTGGAATGGTGTCCTACTCAGACTGAAAGCCTTTCCCTTCCTCTTAAGCAGGAATGACTCTCCTATTTTTGTGAATTATTTAAGAAGTCTGTCAAATTATCTATAATTATAATAGCACTGTGCAGAAAGTTACTTTCACAAGTTAAAATAAGCCCAAGTATATTTTATATCCCTTGCATGAATGCCTTGTGCACACCTCCTCTCTCTTCTTAGTCCTGGTTACACATAATTTGGCTTTAACACATTGGCAGGTAAGCACTCATTTAATACAAGCATCTCTCAAATATGGGTTCCCTTCCTCCACAGTCTGTCATCTGAAACATACCAATTCTGTGGTTCCCTCACTTTCAATTTCAGGAGAGGAAAATTACAGTGCAGGCAAATTTCACAAGTAAATTCCAGGTCTTGGAGGCTATTGCTTGGAAACTTAGTATCCATGTGATCACTGATTAGTCTATTTCCATTTCTTCCTTTTTCACAGAGTAATGTAAGTTCTTGAGATGAATAGCCATGACATATGGTTTGAAAGAAAACTTTCTAATCCACCTATTCCTCTAACAGAGAAGCTGGCAATAGCCTTAGATTATCATCCTTGAATGAACACTGTGAAGTCCAGTAGCCTGGACATCACATCTGAGCCTCCACACAGTTCTGTGCATGCATGGCAGTGATACTTGTTGAATAGTTTTACTTTTACAGCACATAAAAACTACCCAGGGAAGGACTGTGTTATGGCAGATGCTGTATACAATATCACAGTATCACAGTATGTTTGGGATAGGAAGGGACCAAGGAAGATCATCTAGTCCAATCCCTCTGCTGGAGCAGGAACACCTAGGTGAGGTCGCACAGGAACATGTCCAGGCGGGTTTTGAATGTCTCCAGAGAAGGAGACCCCACAACTTCCTTGGGCAGCCTGTTCCAGTGCTCTGTCACCCTTACTGAGAAGAAGTTTCTTCTCAAATTTAAGTGGAACCTCTTGTGTTCCAGCTTGATCCCATTACCCCTTGTTCTATCATTGTTTGTCACCAAGAAGAGCCTGGCTCCATCCTCATGGCACTCACCCTTTATATATTTATAAACATTAATAAGGTCCCCCCTTAGTCTCCTCTTCTCCAAACTAAAGAGCCCCAGCTCCCTCAGCCTTTCTTCATAAGGGAGGTGCTCCACTCCCTTAATCATCTTTGTTGCCCTACGCTGGACCTTCTCCAGCAGTTCCCTGTCCTTCTGGAACTGAGGGGCCCAGAACTGGACACAATATTCCAGATGTGATCTCACCAGGGCGGAGTAGAGGGGAAGGAGGACCTCTCTCGATCTACTAACCACCCCCCTTCTAATACACCCCAGGATGCCATTGGCCTTCCTGGCCACAAGGGCACAGTGCTGGCTCATGGTCATCCTGTTGTCCACCAGGACCCCCAGGTCCCTTTCCCCTACACTGCTCTCTAATATGTAATCTCCCAACCTATACTGGAACCTGGGGTTGTTCCTGCCCAGATGCAGGACTCTACACTTGCCCTTGTTAAATTTCATTAGGTTAGTCCCCGCCCAACTCTCCAGCCTGTCCAGGTCCCGCTGGATGGCAGCACAGCCTTCTGGCGGGTCAGCCACTCCTCCCAGCTTAGTGTCATCAGCAAACTTGCTGATAGTACACTCAATTCCCTCGTCCAAATCGTTAATGAATATATTGAATAATATTGGCCCCAGCACTGACCCCTGAGGCACTCCACTAGATACTGGCCTACAACTAGACTCCGCACCATTGACTACCACTCTCTGGCTTCTCTCCCTAAGCCAGTTTGCAACCCACCTCACTATAAACAATATATGTTTATGCTCTGAATATGCCTCTAAGGGCCTTCTGTTTAGTATCTGACTCTTAACCATCCTTAGATGCTTAGCCAGCAAGAACCAAATAAGGATTTCATATCCTTATTACTAGCCTTCTCTCAACTATTGTAATTTGGATACATGCTTATTCATTGAGCAAAGATACATGAGAAATTGAGTGTAAAATGAATTCATTGAAGCATGCTGTTGAACATAGAAAAAACCTGCATAACAAAACAAACAAACCAAAACCAAGCAAACAAACAAACAAAAGAAAAAAATATTTTTCAAACATGATTCTCAGCCTCTTAAAATAACAACAAGCATCTATACATATAAATGTGATCTATACTTTATGCCAATGGGAATATTCTGGATGTACTCAGCTCTGAGTATGTCTTGTTAAAAGTAGATGTTCTGGAAAGAAAATTGGGTCCAAGAAAATTAATGAGTTGAAAGACATCTTGATGAGAGGAAAGGTATTTAATTGTTATATATATTTACAATATTCTTTAAAAATTGGAGAATTATTTATCTTAAATGCTTTCTACAGTCCTCAACAAGGAGAAGAAACATTGAAAAATAAACTGAAACATGAAGTATAGAATGTATTTTGTAGAGAGATGTAAAATCTACAATCTGAATAACAATCTAAGAAAACTTGAATATATTTTTTCTATTTCCTATTGACATTAAACTTTTTTGTTTTAAAAGGCAAAAATTCTTCTCATCTTGATGCCATCCAGATGTTGATTAAATAACCTCTTATATCTTGTTTACTTCAATCTTATTTAAATTTATTTTAATTTGATTGTCAGTGATATTGGATGTGGAACCTATGAAATGCAATAGTGGGATGCTACCTGTATGAAGTGCAGGAAATATTTGCATCTTTTATTATATGACTTCCAGAATGGAATATGGAATAATGGATATTGCCAAGAGGCTATCTAGGAAAGATATATGTGATTCCCCTCTAAACTGAATTATATTATCCTGGAAGTCTAAGAATCACACCTCTTCTCCTCCTTACATTTGCTTTAGCTACGGTCAGTGATTTATTTTTATATTTAAATTTGGCAGAAATAGAAAATAAAACCCAAAATGGCTCAAAGGGAGAAACCATTTTAAGATAAACCCTTTTAATACAACACACGGATTAAAGAAGTCCATCAAAAAGAGAGAAAGAACACAATGTGTTGGATTAGAAGTGGTGAAACCATATTTAAAAAAAAAAAAAAGAAACAAAAAACATTTCAAACTAATTAGACGCTGGGTGGCTTTAGCCTATGCAGAGAGTTTTATTGTTCAGTAACATTTGTAAATAATCTGAGAAAACTTTTGTTCCTATGAATGTTTTTGGACAGCAGATTCCAGATCTGTAAGCCATGTTTTTTTTTTTGTCAAATGTGTTCCAATAAACAGGGAACCAAAATTTGCTGCGGGTGGAGCAGCTGTAGAGCTTGGCTCTTCCAGTCAGGGAGCAGAACCAAAATCCTGTGGCATGGCACTTGGAGAGAACATGTTAAGGGCCTTACTCAAAGGATGTCTATGTGTACATAATGAAGTTGTAAGTTCAAATGGACCAGCAAAGACAACAATTGCTCATTAATTTTTATTACCTAACTTGTTTGTAGTAATAATTTCCAGTAATTAATACATTAATGTTAAGTGCAGACAACATTGTTCTTAATTTTCTTTTCTCTTGATGCCCAGTCATTTCAACCCTGCTAAAAGCATTATGCAATCATTGACTAGGTTGGCTATCTTCTACATGAAAATCATATGCCTGCACTTAGAAACATATCTGTTGTACTTCCCTTTAGAGGCTTTTGAGAACATAATCACAACACAGTTAACAAAAACTAGAAAGTCTAAACAAATTTTTCATTTAAACAAAACAATTTTAAAATAATGCCAATGTATGTATGCAGACATAAATGGATAAAACCATATAGATTTTATAGAGTGAAATAGAAATTTAAATATATGACTATAATGCTGATCACTCAATACGTTTATAGCCCTGAAAACTAATGCCTATCAAACAGCATGCTTACATGGAAATATCACTTGGGAGAACTAGTACAATGTTAGGAGTGTAATGTTCATATTAAGAGCAGACAAAGAACATGCCAAAAAAAATAAAAATCCTCTATTTCTGGTACTTCAACTTGCACGTAATTTAATGAACGGGGATTTCTAATATCTTCTTCATGCTCATGGGTGAAATTCTCTTGCACTATATAGTATAACTGGTGGAGGATGAAATGTCTACCATAGTGCTGGTCCCTATAGGTTAGGATTCAGGACCAAAATCGTAATTGTCTGGGGAATATAAATTGAGGATCTCTGTTTTGTAAATTTTCTATTAAAAGCAGGGTTTTTTAATTCAAACCATTCAGTTGGCATATGGAGGAGGGTTTCTTGCTCACTCTCCCTTTTGAAGTGGTTTCTGTTCCAATGTGTGTTCTTTGTTGTTGTTGTTGTTGTTGTTGCTTTTGATGTCTAGATTTGTGTCTCGCTCCATTCCTGAGAAAACATAGTCTTTTAAAATATTTTTTTGCTAGAGAACTCCTTGAAGCACAGAATTCAACCAGTGTGGCCAGGAAAATAGGTCTACCTCTATTCAGTGATTCAGTGTTTGACCATGTTCCTCATGTCTGACAAATCTGTATTTCTAGAGCAAAAACCTCACAGCTTTGAAGGTAAATCTTGTGTAATCTGCCATACCATTGGTATGCTTTATAGGAATATTGAAAAGGTGGAAAAAAGAGTCTTTTTTGTGCGTTGGCGTTTCTGGACATCAGTGCTTCTTTTCATAAAAGTCAACTTCCTGGACAAGAACCAATAAAAGAGTAAAACATCTGTTTCCAGGAAGAAGGGAACTTTTTTTCTTTAAGTGTGATTTAAGAATATCTTGAATATCTTGAATTCTAAGTGGTCAGTGATACAGTTCTTGAACTACTCAAAAAAAAAAAAAAAAAAAAAAAAGAAAAAAGACCGAAGTGGGAGTAAAACCAGAGAAGAAACAGGCACATGATAATTGCGTAGAGACATAAACCTACTTGGCAACCTAGCAACACCAGTTAAGACTCTCTGTGCAATGTTTGCCTCAGGCATTCATTATCTATAAATTAAGAGATGTCAGAAGTATTTCCCTGTAATTTGTGTCTTCATTTGGCCAGATTTGTTTTGAACAGTACACAGATATCTTTTTGGGTTAGGTGGAAAGATGTGTTTGAAGATATGCATAAGGGTATGGTATCCACGGTAATGCTGTAATATAAAGTTTCATGATAATTGGGGCAACAGGAAAAATTTTAGAAATGAGAATATGTGTATACAAACCCAAATCTACATGCATCAATATGTTTTTTTTGTGTCATATCATAGCCACTGCAAGTGACTGACTCCAACAGAACTGAACTTTAGAAAAGGAGAAAACTCTTGGTTCAGACAGTGAGGCACATAATAAGTCCCATAGTAAATTGAAGGAGGTTGCAACACTAAACGAGAAGAGCTCATATTTTTTACATCTCTAACAGCAGTCATCCTGTAAAAGTAAAAAATCACATTTTAAAATTCTGAGTTACTGTGTAAATTGCTTCTTTAGAAAAGTAGAAGCAAGAAATACTTCATCCAAATAAAGGAAGATAAACATTATGATAATTTAAAGTTCATGTCGCAGTGTTTACTTCTGTTGAGATTTTATTTGCTAAAACTGAGCTTCTGGTGACTTTTTTTAAGACAGATTTACTATGCCCTGAAAACAAGGGTGGAAATGCAGAACAGCTGGAAAGGCAGGGATCACAGCTTTAATAATGGAGGAAGATGCACCAATGGAATATGTATGTAAAGCCCATGGGGAACTGGATGTTGTTTCACTGCAGGAGTAAAGCAACAGTGGCTTTGTGCCAAGTGTCCAGCAGGGACCTGCTGTAGGTGGTGGGATGACTACTCTACAGCTTGTCTAAGGTGGAAGGGCTGTTGTTCATCTGAAAATAGGAATAGGAATGTGTCCTCGGAGTCTTGTGACAAGGAAACTTCCAAGGATTCTGAAGTTTGCTTTGGAGGTAGTATCCAGGTGTCGTCTGTTTGTTTGTTTCTTCGATTATTTTCTTTTATTTTGTTTGTTTGTTGTTGTTGTTGTTGTTCCTGCTGAGTCTTGCCACCAGTAAAGTTTCTCTGAAAGATGTCTGTGCTTCCTGCTAGACCTGAATACTCCTAGAACAGCTTTTCCTACAATGTTTAATTCCCTGTCTCTGTTTTTCATGCTTTGGTCCATCTGCCAAAACCACCCTGCCTCAGACATCATTGTATTGGCTCTGGTTGGCACAGATGTGGTTGATGTTGCCTCCTACATGTGACAATACTTGGGTACGGCCCCAGCTAATTTTAGAGTGAGAGAACAGTTTTCTTAGCCATTATGCACAGAATTACAAAAGTTCCCTTTTCTGCTTACACAAAAAGGTGCGACAAGCCAAAGAAAAGATTAACAGGTAACTTTTCTTAAACATATTACAAAAGTGTTCCTTTACATAATACTGCTTCAAGGAGAGCCCATGTTCTTATGCTTACTATGCAGCTCTGCAGAAGACAAAGAAACTTGACAGACAACAGGAAAATGACTCATACAAGATTAACTGATCTTGTTCAATTAATAAAGTAGGTCTTTTTGCAAAGAGATATTTTTTAATATATAGCTATGAAAGTTTCATGGTTAGGCTAGATTAAGTGAGATTTCTTAGTTTCCTGTCTGATGGGAGTAGAGAGGCACAGCTGGAGCCTTATCTTGGGTAGGATCCAACTTAATTCCCACAGGGAGCCTGAATAAGGATTTTTGATCTACTGCCTCAGACCATAGCTGCATTTAGGAATTCATTGTAGCACACAGAAGGGCAAGGTCAGCTGAACTAATGTGATTGGCATGCCACACGCTCAAGATTTGCACCGTGTCAGTTCAATTAACTGTTCATTCCTATAAAAAACAAAAACCCAAACAAAAAAGGCTCTCTTCTGTATTTCAGAGCTGCTTTTTTCCATCCACCTTTCAGAATTAATCAATAGGTTGTAAAATGTTAGTACCTGACTTACAGAAAGAAAATGAGGTAATACGTCTGAGTTCAGAATTGCACATGCACAACCAAGATCAGATTTTGACTTACACCACATAAAGCTTCTTAAATCTTTAACAGATCATAGGTGTAAACAAAGAAAATAATCAAGTATGAATCTATAATGGTTTTGGAGAAAGGAATGGATAAAGTTGGTGTAAATTTATACAGAAGTTAAAACAAAATATGCTTCCACATGAAAAGAAAGAAATGAAACTCTCCAAGCCCCAAGGAGGTATTTATCTAAATTTTGCTGGGATTGCCTCTGAGGGGCCCTTCTGTCTCTCTCTCTTGCTCTCTCTCTTTTGTCTAAACCCAAACTGACAAAGTGATTTTCTTCTACTCTTGACTGGGGATGGTGTGGGTGGCAAGAGGGAAAAGGCATATTTTACATTTGGGTAAAATCTTCTCCTGCTCTGTGTGACTCTCCTAGCCCTGAAACATTGCCAGCTGAAATCCACCAACCAATGGCTGGCTCATATGACAGCCGGTCCTTTGGTGAGGGCCAGAATATGGGGTGACTTCATTAGCTCTTGTGAGGGAGTCAGGGAATTGCCTGATTTACTGCACATACCAAACCTATTATTCATGTCAAATAAAATTTTGTAATCACTATATGATTTTTAATTCAAATTCAAATATGTATGGTGCTAGTTAAATATACCTAGTAGAAAAGATACACAGGCGGTGAGAAATAGGTTCAATATATGCTGGACGCTGAGATCTCTAAAACATTTTGGCCAAAAGGTCTAAATTATGGAAAAAAAATAAAGCTATTTTTCTTTCTCCCAAAGCAAAGAAAGGTTTCTCTGACAGGAAAACCTGCAAAGTAATGCTGAGGGAAAAGTATTTTATTTTATTGTAATCCATCAATGATTTCTGATGATTGCTGAGTAGTCAGGCAAGTCAAATACTTTTGAGATGCATAAACAAGTGCAGACAAGTTCATTTATTTTTGTGTTATTATTTTAGACACACAGGCCTCCATGCACAAATTGACTTACCCTGAACATCAGAATTGGAGCACTGTAGGACGTGACTAAGAACACTGTATAATACAGAAATTTAAAGAACTGCCAAAGCCAGTAAGATAATTTTGCTAAAGTAGCCAACAGATGCCAATGAAGACAACTGGGCTTTCTGAGTCTCACTCTAAATATGAAATTTGGTTGTTTCCCTCTATCTTGCCTCCCCCTGGGATTTACCTTGACCTGTCATTTGCAGTTAGAGGCTTAAGCACTGGAGAGGTATAACCTACTGACTCTCCTTACTAAACACATGGAAGAAAGTATGAAGCACAGTTTTCTGTCATTGCATCTCTACCCACATACACCTTCCTCTGAGAAAGCACAACAGCAATAAAGCAAGGTCAAAAACAAAGGCACTGGGGCCAAAGACAGAGCAGCTTTTGAATGATATTCAGCAGAGCCAGCAGCTGGTAGATCACTGAGAGACATTTGTGAGAGCCAGCTGTTTCCAGCTGCTTCCAGCTGCTATATTACTTCTTGGGAGACAGCATCTTCTGGTTCTCACAAGCACTGAGAGAGAAAAATGTGATGTGCCAAGCCACTCTGTGAAGATTGTTGAATCAGGCCAATATGTTTGAGGGGTAGGGAGAATATTTTGCTTCCCTCCCACTGAAGCTGTTCCTCTTCACATGAAGAGGCTTGGGCTTTCCAGTCTGTGTCCCCCTGCATCACCCATGGGTACAAACATGATCCAGATCATGCTGTAAGCACATGCCAACATTTTTATCCCATCAAATTAGCTAGAGTGCATGATACAGAGGCTGGCTGTGTGCTTTTCTCCCAGCTTGGCTCTGGGTGTGCACAACCAGATGGTCCCTGATATGGCTTAAAGCCTCTGACTGCAAAGTTAGCCTGAATAAATCCAAACCTCCTGGACATCCTTGCCTTGGATCAGTGCTCTGTGCATTGTCACCATGCTGTGTGACCCAGACTAACTCATCTAATCAAAGACTGCTCACATAATTGCTAGGTCCCAGAGAAAGTATGCTCATACATGGTGTTAGCATAAAAGTTCGCACGTGTACTTCAGAGCATAGAAAAGGAAAGGCAAGATGGAAGTACTGTTGTCCAGTTCAAGTATCAATCTATAAAATATTTGCACAGACAACATTAATATGTATTTCTCTCCTGCACACACAGAAAATAGTAAAAGTTTACATAATATCTGATTTTGAAGGGGAAATGTTACAGTGTTTGTTGTTATTTTGGTGGTAGACATATTGTCCATCCAAAGATGTTTTGTATGATGAAGTTTACAAGGCATGCGGTTTGCAGGCAGTTGATTAGTTTGCTGTCTGCTTGGGGGCTGTGTGTTGCCTAGAGGACAGAGATCCTGCAGATCAGCACATTCACTGCTATTCAGACAGGAGGACTACCTAAAGGTAAAGGCTCAAATAACCAAACTGCCAGCATCCTGAGAGCAAGAAACATCATATTATATGTCCTTTTCCCACTCTTTCAAAGGTGACAACCAAGAGCAGCAGTGAGACATTCTGAAGAATAAAGGGACAGCAAAAAGGACTGGACAAGGTTGCCGAGCATGTGTGAGAACCTTGCAAGCAATATTTGCATGCTTCGCTTCATTGACAGAGCATATGGAATAAAGATACATGAAAAATGAGGCGGAATTGAAAGAAGTCTGATGAATGAGAAAGCTGGGAGGAACAGCAGACTTTTCATGAATGAGGTGAGCAGGAGGTTATGTTGTCTGAACAAGCACAGTGGCATATGTGAGCATGGGACCATCACAGGACAGGAACTCAAGGTGAGGAACTGAGTGGCAGAAAATATTTGGTACATCAGAGGATACAGAAAGGAAATGGAAGATGCAGAGGTAAAGCAGAAAAAGAGGGCATCTACAGCTGTAAGAATGCAGGAGGAGCTGTGGTATGAAGATACTAGAGACTGGATGACAAGGAGAGATAGGCTGATATTTAGGATATCTTGAGCAAGAACAATCATAGATTAGTTTGGGTTGGAAAGTACCTTCAAAGGTCACCTAGTCCAACCTCCCTGCAATGAGCAGGGACATCTTCAACAGGTTGCTCAGAGCCCGGTCCAGCCTGGCCTGGAATGTAGATGGGGCATCTACCACCTCTTTAGGCAACCTGTGCCAGTATTTACCATCATCATTGTAAAAAAATTTTTCTTATGTCTAGCCTGAATCTTCCCTCTTTTAATTTAAAGCCATTACTTCTTGTCCTACCATAACACGCGCTTCTGAAAACTTAGTCCCCATTCTTTGTACAGGCTCCTTTTAAGTACTGAAAGGCCACAATAAGGTGTCCTCAGAGCTTTCTCCAGGCTGAACAGCCCCAACTCTCTCAGTTTCTCCTCACAGGAGAGATGTTTCATCCTTCTGATCATCTTTGTGGCCTCCTCTAACCCCTCCCCAACAGGTCCATGTCTTTCCTGAACTGAGAGCTTCAGAGCCAAATGCAGTGCTCCAGGTGGGGTCTCACCAGGGCAGACTACAGGGGCAAAATCACCTCCCTTGACCTGCTGGCCACACTCCTTTTGATTCAGCTCAAGATATGATCGGTCTTCTGGGCTAAGAGGAAGCATAACCTACATTTAGAGAAGATGTGGAAGAGAGAAAGGATGGGAAATTTTTGCCAAAGTCAGGAAAAAAATTGCTCACCTTATGGAAGTTACTTCCTTTTGAAGAAAATTTGTCAGGGCTTTTAGTGAAAGGATATTTACAGAGGCATTGCCACAGGGCGGTGATTTAGGGTTCTGCTTACTGCAGAACAAAGTTTAGATTTCTTAAAGAGAAGTGCGACTGAAAAGAGTTCAGTGCCAAGTTCACTCTATTATTTACTGCGTGGGGGAAATACGCCAAGCTGAATGCTGCTTAACTTCTCTCCAGGAACTTGATCCCCTTTCACAGAGCAAACTTTCAGGCATCTTCTCTCCAGCAGCCTGATACCCATCATAGTGCAAAATTTCAGGATTCTTCTCTCCCTGATAACTGTTTGCTCCGGAGTCTGTATTTTAGAACTCCAAAGACAAACTTTCAGGGAAGTACCTGTTTGCAAAAGCAAACTTTCAGGCATTCCCTCCCTGATAACGATTTGTTCTGGGGTCTATATTTTAGAACTCCAGAGGCAAACTTTCAGGCAAGACCTGATAACCATAAGCAGAGCAGACTTTCAGGAAACAAAATTCTTAGGAAAAAAAAAAAAAAAAAAAAAAGGAGTAGAATAGCAGGAGAGCTGGTTCAAGCTGGGTACCTGCCCAGGGATCCAGCCCAAGCATGGAAAAACATAGACTTTTATATCCCTACAGACTGTTCATACCATGATTCAATCCAATAGCGATTTGGGGTCTTCTTGCTTGTCATTGGATGTTTTTCACTGATTTCAACTGTACCTTTGTTTACCTGTAGATATTGTTTACGATCCATAGCATTTCAGGTACCGTTTTGTCCAAAAAAATCCTTTCTTCTCAGCCAAATGCAAAACAGGCCCCTTCTGCAGATGTCTGTAATGTCTCCGCGTTAGCCTTGGATTTTTATTTTTTTCCCAGTTAGTTCCGTTCTTCCCAGCAAAGTGCAAACTACACCTTATCTTGCAAGTGTTCAGTGTAATTTGTAGTTGTCTTTGGTAAAACTTTACAGCTTAAGATTTTAGCAAATCCAGTTTACTGAGCAACATGAAGAAAAGAGTATATTAAAAAACATACAACCTTGTATTTCTAAATGATTCATTATATTTAGTGTGCATCTACTTAAGCTAAATGATTAATATTAAACTTAATTTTGGCTCATTCACTGACCTGTGAATAGTAAAACCATTGCCACACAGCCAGCTTATTTAGCAGAGAGAGCTCAAAGTCGGCTCACCCAGGCTGTCATATTTATAGAATAAAGTGTTTGACTCGTAGTCATATTGCATACAGTAGGAAAAGTCTGCACAAGACTCCCTGCACCCACAAGCCACCGGCGTTCAGTGCCGTTCTGCTTCCCTGTGGGTCTCCTGGCAGGAGTTCTTGGTCTGGCTGTGGCTCAGGCCTTTACCTCCTCTGGAGCCTGGAACAAACTGCTGCTGGTTTGGCTGGGGGGGGTCAAGTGCACCCGCCACAGGCATCAAAGAGTAGATACTGTCTTAAATACTCAAGGACATAAAACCAAACCAAACAAAATTAACAGTTGCTGTAGGTTCAGTCTTTCTTGAACATAAGTTACAAGAATGTCTCAAAAAAGATAAAAAATGTAAAAAATTACATTAATATTATGGCAGTCTGAAACAGAGCTATTAAGAGATAACATGGATAACTGAACTGATTGGCTCGAAGTTATGTAAAAGCGAAGCTTGATATAGAAATTTGCTTTACCTCCTGCAGGCTGGAAGTCAAAGTGATTGTCAACTATTATTAGGGAAAATATAAGTCATAGCTTGTTTTCCAGTGACTTATAAAAAGAAAAAAACACTAAACTGTTGAAATTGTATTTAAATCACGGGAAAACTTTGGTAGAGGG
This sequence comes from Streptopelia decaocto, assembly GCF_964273445.1. Lineage (NCBI taxonomy): Eukaryota > Metazoa > Chordata > Aves > Columbiformes > Columbidae > Streptopelia > Streptopelia decaocto. The sequence goes on from NC_138663.1 coordinate 96,995,951, forward strand.
AAGATTTCTTAACAGAACTGGCTTAAAAGCTAACAGAGGAAAGAAATTAGGAGTGTGAGAGGATCCTACTAAACTGAGACAAAGAAACCTGCAAATACTCAGGAAAAAATTCTTCTTCTTTAGAGAAATAAAAGTTCAAGGAAAAAATTGTGAAAAATCAAGTTGGAGTGGCCCTTTAAAAGCCCAAGATCCTTCAAGGGAAAGATTTGAAGATGTACAAATTTGCACTTTTTAATCATCCCTAGCATTAATTTCGTAAGAGAAAATAATATATATAAACTGATGAAAAATGTGTATTAAGATAGATGTTAGCATCCATCTAACCATCAGAGGACTGAGAATCTGAAATAACCTCCTCATAGGACAAGAAGAGCAAAATCCAGTTGAAAATGGAGAGTGGTGCAGGTTATGGGATACAGCACTTGGACCTCCTCTACCTGTGATTCCATAAATTTCTGTTTTTCTTAATTTAGAGTAGCTGTAAGAGGGATACATAAAATCATCATTCCCTAGAAGAACTGAATTTAACTAGTTTTAATCCTTTTTTTGGTAGAGAGGGCTACTGAACCAAGCATCACATTTGTGAGACATAGAAGTCCCTCCATGAAAGTATTAACCACAGATGTTTTGGTTGGGGAGTAGGAGGAGAAGAGGGAGAGTGGGGAAGGTGGACACAACAATACCATGTTGATCCATCTATCTTTTTTTCTTAAACTTTGCATAGACGAGTATTTGTTAGCAGAGCAAGCACACTCGGCTTTAATTTGGGACTATCACTGAGACGGACTATAACTGCACAGCATTGCTCATGTTGAGTTTTCTCTGGAAATAATTTCAGTCAGCTGGGGAAAACTAGTTACTCAAACATAAATCAGATATGGATGTTTGTATCATTTTTTTCACCCTCTCACCTGCAGCCTAGTCCTGAAGTAATGTAAAGTACGAGTTGGGACTAAGTGCTAAATCCTTCAGTATACCTAATTAGCAGTTTATAGGAAGTTTGCCTCTATAGGTAAAGCCATATCTATTTGTTAAGAATTAAGCTGCCTCTGATTTTGCCTCGGTTTACTTTTTTTCTCTTTTAAAGAAAAGTCATATTTCCTTTGCCAATCTGCTTTTTATTTTCAAGTGATAGGAAACTAAGCTCAAAGAAGTACTACAGTCCTGTTAAAACTGTTGGAGTGATTGATTGGTAAAATGGTAACAAAACTTGACACAAGCCAAGCAGAAAATTTCTGGGGAGTGCATTAGTTTTCTTCTGAGAGATTCACAGAGCTAAGAACCAAAAAGTTTGACTCTCTGCCAAGAAAAGCTGGAAAGGGAGGGATATTTTACCAAGTCAAGAAAGGATAGCTTAGGTTAGGAAAGCTATCACATTGCAGTGTGCTAAACACACTCCTGGCAGATGACTTGAGAAATGCCTAAGGCAAAGCACTTAAGTGTGTGGGTATCCTCTTTGACAATGGTTGACTAGACACTTACTTAAAGTTATGAGTCAATAATTCCAATCTTTTCCCAAGGACAATAACCTGATTTTTTTTCCCAGAACTAGACTGAAGACAAAAGCCCAGGCAACTGAAGAAAGGACCCTTCCTTATTGTTGTGCCTGAACAACACATGTTCTAGTTACTTTACTTTGTAGTAGCATTTTAAACCCTAATACATTTTTATATAATCTATTCTTGTTCACAGCAGAGGAAAATATACCAATGTCTATACTAATTATTAAAAATCTTTCTTACATTGTGACAGGAGAAAGAAGTTTTGTAAAAAAAACCATCAATCTCCTTGACATGAAATGTCAGGGACATTTTTATAGAAGTAAACAAAAAGACTGGCAACCACATGTGACACCAGTTGCAGCAGATACAGTAGGAGAAATCAAAACATGTTTAAATGAAAGCTCCCAGGATTCCTTCAAATGAAAATAAATGGACGATTAGCACAGAGGAGTCCACGGTGTCTAAAATAACAAATACTTCAAAACTGTTGACAGCAGGACTGGACTGCTAAGGTGACAAATGCTGAGGAAGTTATACAACATAAAGAAATGTATGTTGTAAGTATCCAAGTGAGTCCATAGTATGAAAGCAATGGCATGTCATTTCAACCTCTGGCTGCCTGTGTCTAATATTGTCTCAGTGATGGTCAACTGGTCAATTACAATCAAGTCCCGAAGACACTGAGATCTCAAAGGAAAATGCAAGTGCCCTGCGTTAAGACCTTGGTCAACAATATTTCTTTTATTACATATTCCTTGTAAATCTCTTGGTGAGAATACAAACTCAAATTAAGTAATTACTGGCCTCATTCAGAAGATTATTGCTATGTGGCTAAGATATCAAACTGAAGATCTACATTAGAAACATGTCATCAGGAATCCCAGCAGGAAACCTTAAATCCTAGAAATGCAAAACCTGAAGAAAGTAAGGTTAGAAAGAGTCTTGTGTTGCAAGATATATGCTAACACATTTTAAAAGTCAAAATAATTTAAGAACCAGTACTTAGGTTATTATTATGAAGCACTATTAAAAATATCCCAAAGTTAAAAGAAAGAATAACTTATGAGGAGACAAATGTAGGCACAGATTTCAACTGCATCAGAGCATAGTTGAAGAAAGGATCCCTGCAAGTTGAACACTCAGAAGCTCTATAGTGCTTCAGGCTATTTTTTTTTTGAAAGAGGTAGCAAAATAACTTCCTAGCCATAAACTGAACAATAGTGACAAAGAACTGAAAGAAATGTTGATATTTAATTTTTAAAAATAGAGTCTCAAAAAGCCATGCAGATTGAGTATAGTACACAGTGACCTGAATATCAGCTATATCTAATGTTTATAATTCCTTCCATGGAAAGACCTCAAAAAGTAGACTTCTTATGATCCTCATAAAAGAAATCTTATCAGTCTCTTTTTTTTTTTCTTCCCCTTTCCTTTTTCCTTTTTTTTTTTTTTTCTTTCCTTTCTATAGATCATACTTTGACTTCAGAGGACTCCTTAGACAAGTACAAATCAAGAGCTGCAACTGAGATACAATGGTGGGACTAATGTGAATGATCTTCCTTAAACTGATGCGCTCTAGAGGTGTTTCAAATCAAGAAGAGAGAAAAAGGAAGGTACTCAATATCATTAATGCATCTTCAAATCCTCTGTCCTGAGAAATTAAGAAGAATGTGACAGAATTACTTAGAAGAATCGAATTTTTCCAGTTCTCCTCACATTATTACGTCCAGTTTTAGACAGTGCTTAAGGGAACGGTGGTGTAGCCATAAAGGTCTATTGACAAATGCAAGACAAAGTTAGGAGAGAGGCTAAATTTTATCAGGCCAACTAATATAGCCAAAATATCTGAAAAATACGTTTAGGGCAAAATCCTTTCCTGAGGTCACGATACATGTCTTAAATCCATTCATTTTTGGGTACTCGCTTTGACAGATGCACTTGAGCCCCTCAGCAGCAGTTTGTTCCAGGCTCCAGAGAAGATAAAGGCCTGAACCACAGCCAGGCCAAGAACTCCTGCCAGGAGACCCACAGGGAAGCAGAACGGCACATTGAATGCTGGTGTCTTGTGAGTGCACGGAGACTCTGTTCCTACTGTATGCAATTTGACTACAAGTCAGCCACTTCATTCTATAAATACGACAGCCTGGGTGAGCCCACTCTGAGCTCTCCCTGCTAAATAAGTGAGCTGTATGGCAATGGTTTTACTACTCACAGGTCAGTGAATGAGCCCAATTCAACTTCAATATTAATCATTTAGCTTAAGTAGATGCACACCGAATGTAATGGATTATTTAGAGATATAAGGTTCTATATCTCCCCCATGCAGTAAATGATAGAGCAAACCTGCCACCGAACTTTTTAGTGTCGCTCTTCTCTTTAAGAAATCTAAACATTGTTCTGCAGCAAGCAGAACCCTAAATTACTCCCCTGTGACACCTGTGTTCCTGAAGTACAATTTTAGAAACAGACTGTGAGTTGATCTAATGCCAATATCAGTACAAATCAGTGTAACATCTCATCCAAAACTACTACCTTGAAGAAGTAGATTTTGAAATATAAGGAAACACAATGTGTTGAGAAACAGGAACAGGAAGGACTAAAAATACAACAACCAAATAAGAAAAAATATTCAGAAAAAAAAAACAAAAAAGGTAATCAAAGGCAGTGTTATTTTCCAACTTTGCTCTTATTGCTAGAAAATACTAGCTACTTTTGTATTAAGGCTGCTTTATTTTGGTATTTTGGGCAAGGTCAAGTGCGTCTGCCACAACATGTAATAGATCTCATATTGCAAAGAATCTTTCAACAATAGGAATATGAAGTCTTTTCTTTAACATATGGAAGTATTTGCATTGACACCTCGTTTCACTTTGATTCAATGCCACTATGTAAAACGTCCAAAGAATAAGGAGACAGTTACATAATTACATTATTTTCAGCTTTTGCTTTCTGGTATGTCCATCTGCTTATTTAAATATTGATCTGGGCATAAAACATGCACCCATCTTTTAGACTTAAGGTAAATGGCAGCTAAATTCTAGCCAGGTTTCACTGTAGACAATCCTGAAGTAAAGGAAACCAAATGTATGGCTACTATTGTAGCCATCAACTTAATCTTTTGAGGCAGATATCCTTCCTGCCCTATTGTGTTTGCCTGTCAGCCAAGCATGCCCTATCTTAGATCAAGAAAGAAAAAAAAAAAAAAAAAGGAACCAGGAAAGTTTTTAAAGCAACAATATTTCTTCTTAATCTGTTTGACAATGAACACATTTATTTACATTACTGAGCCCAGGAAGGGTTCCCAGTTCCCAGTATCCTGTGTTCATATCGAGGCAAGATGTTAGCATGCCAGCCACCTTTCAACTCCCTATTCAAGGGTTTTTTTATAGAAAGGAGTCCTGTGCATAAAAGCTTGCAGGTATCCCTGACATGCTCCAACAGATGTCTGAACTGGAAGACCAGGAGACCAGAACTTTTGTGTTTACTGCTGTGAATCCCAGCAGGTAAGTCTCAAAGGTGTCAAACTCATTTTGACTGGGGGCCACATCAGCCTCACAGTTGCCTCCAAAGGGCTGAATGTAATTTTAGCACTGTATAAATGTAACTCCTCTTGCATTTATACAGTCCTAAAATTACACTGGGCCCTTGGAATGCAACCACAAGGTTGGTGTGGCCCACAGTGAAAATGAGTTTGACACCCCTGCCCTGAACAATGAGTTTCTTTTTCAGTTGCACATTATATTATAAAACAAGAGGGATTTGATCAGTCTAGCAGTTCTTCATTTCCAAACCCTCACTGGAAATGAAACTGGGGCTGAGGGGCAAGATCTTGATTGTCATATACTTGGTTGCATTTTCCTGAAAGGAAACATAAAATAATCTAAGATAGTTATTCTGCTAAAACAATTATTTCTCAAATTTCTGAATAAATGTATTAACTTTTCTAGGCATATCATACTGATTCAGAATTTTACAACATGGCAATATGGGTTTACAATTAATTAAAACAATCTTTGGGAACCTCAGGACTGCATTTCATCTTCTTGCTATCCCAGGTTGAGGTTCCCAGAGCAGTTGTAATTAAAATTATTGAATCTCATGTATCTCCATCTCCATATAGATGTGGGACACTTTTTGGAAGCTTATGGTCTTCTGAGACTTGCCTGTCTTTCTGTTTTACTTAGATACTTGTTTGATTTTTTTTTTTTTTTTTTTCCATGGTAACCTCTTAACATGGTAAACTCTTAAGAATTTAGTTCACAGCATTTTCTTTCTGGAAGGCATATTAGCCAATGTGTTCTCTATTCTTATACATGTCACTTGCGGTAAGAAGGAGCCAACTGAGATTCACCATAAAACAGAACACACATACCTCTTTTATCCCAGAATTATGTTCTTCCAAACATCTTTACCAAACAGTCTTTACCAAATGCTTCAATGAAATAGCTGGAAAATGTTTGCAATATTGGCAGAAATTTTTTTCCTTCACCTCATTTTTGGAAACAACTGAGCCACTTTCAGCAATACTCTTTAAGAAACAAAATAAAAGCATAAATCTTAAATCAGAAGCAAAGGCCAAGCATGGAAAAATTCAATCCAAACAATCAGTTTAGCGAAACTATAAATATCTGCAAATGGAGGCTTTCGATGTTTCCATTGAGTTAGGCATTCTCAATTTAGTCATTTCTGTTTGCTATGCCAATAACACAATCCTCCATCCTTGCTACCCCAAAAATGAAAAGGCAACAGTTACTGCATTACTTAGTTGATTGGTTCATACTTAAACTCCTTCAGAGTCTTTATGCAGCTACTGTAGAAATAAGACTCAGTATCCGAATGTTGTTCTAATGTAATGAACACATAAAATTGTCAGACACCAGCAAGTTCAGGCAGCTTAGGTAGTTCACTTTTGAACTGCCATGCAATTAGATCTTTCGAAGTTTAACTTGACTTAAACAATCCAGTGGTTTCTGGTACTATTCTTGTTCATCTTGTATGTCTAGTTCTCTTTTCCTTATAATTCTTTCCAACGATTTCAGTCCTTGTTTTTAATGTACTATTCTTACACAAAGATCTGCCAGCTACTGTCCTGTGATTTGAAAATGTGTGCCAAACACAATGACTGTTTTATATGTTTCTTGGACTAAAAACTAGGAGGGTACTCAATGTTATAATAATCATAATAAAAAATAACCTCAAAATAAAGTAACTTGCTACCTTATATCTAACAGTCCTTAGGTTTCTGAAGAGTCATTGGCAAGGTTTGAGTGTGCCATGTTTATGTATCAGATGAGACCACAGGCTAAAATCTTTCCTAATATTCAACCATCTAATCTCACCAAAGTCAATAGGATTACACGAAGATGAAACAACGTAGTATTTATTCACTTGCCTCTGTTCTCTGTCAGGCTGTTATAACAGCAATAATTCTTTAGATGACTTCTGCGTGTCTTGCCTGTGTCTTGCAATCTTGCTTATTATCTTTCTCAGCATGTCTCGCAAATTAGTACAAAAGTAGAGGGAAAGGTTAAATAGGAAGTGCTGTATAAATATCCACCACCAGCCAAGCATGCTTGAGTTCAACACATACTGTTTCTTCCTTGCTGTGAGAGATACAGATTTTGGCAGTCTTGAAAATGGGAAGCTTTGCATTTCTAAGAGAAATGTAGCAAGAACAAGAAAACAATCAACTAAAAACTTCATCAATATCCTTTTAAAATATGTATTTTAAAATGTACATTGTGATCCTCCCCAGTTGATTCGTATTATAACTAAGCCGAGGAAAATCAAGATGGATTTTTTAAAAAAATATTTTCTTGATATAGACTATAAATCTCATTCAAGTAACATTAGCAAATGTTAGTTACTGCTAGCTACTGCACTGGATCATGCTGGCAGAATATAAGATAAAAGAGTTTCAGAGTTGAGACTTTTCCTGAGGTGATCAAAACATTGTAGAATTTGCTGTTTCACTGTGGCATCTGCAGCTGGGTCATCGATTTCCAAAGCATCTCATGCTGGCTGAGAGGAATAAAGAGAGGCTGTTCAAAGATGTGCTGAAGATACTTGGTTGCCAGGAAAAGCAATAACTGAGCTCCTGAGTGAGGTGGGATATCTAGGTACTTCTAAAATACTGTAAAATGGTCCCTTAACTAGCCTACACATGCACAAAGAAACATACACGCATATATATCTAAAGAAGGAGAGAGAGTCGTACAAACACATGTATACATACCAGAATCTGCACCTTTGGAAAAAATGAATAGAAATGCAGAATATTACCCTTAACTTAAAATTAACTTGATATATTGTTTTAATCCTGAGGTTTCTAACTGTGCATATGGTCTGGGTAAAGACTGAATACAGGTTACGATGCAGAGAGACATACTGAATAGCATGACACAGGATTACTTTGGGAGAAAGTCCATATGACCCAGGCTGTTAGAAACTGGCCATAAGCAAGAGCCTCCCCGCCTCACCTCCTCCCTTTTTTTTTCTTCTTAAAATGCACTTAGACTCACAGAATAACTATAATATAGAGGATGGCACAATCCATTTGGATCTTGTTGAATGGGAGACAGGCCTTAGTCATTTTGTTTTCCCATACCCAGGACCAGATTCTCACATTTCAGTTTATATTTACTAATACCTTTCTGCATACGCAGGTTTATTAATTTCAGTTGAATTTTACAGAAAGTTCATAGCAAGTGTGGTAAAAGCTAGGACATTGTCAGTATGTCTCATTATAAGAATTTACTCTGAACTACATTTTGCTCTCAGGGATGGTCTGACCTCTAATTACTGCTCATTTTTGTTTTCCTTATTTTGGTGGAAACCTGTATAGTGTCAGGAAGCTCAATTCTAGTCTTCAGTAATCAAATTTGTCTGATGAGCTACATTAGCCAGTATGAAGAAATCTCTAATGAGGAAGGGCTCAAGCCAGTCTTTGGTAAGTCTCCCATGAACAAGTAGTATTGCTTCCTATATATTTGTATGTTATGTATGTCTATCTTACTCTGTTTTATGTGAGGTTAATCAGAGAGAAAAAAAAAAAAAAAAAGTTTTCTGGTCTCCTTAACTAACAAATATGTCTTTCAGCATTTGCTGTGCACAATTATGCAAGAGCCTGTTTTTCATTTGTTTTGGTTTTTATGAGCTGGGAATCTCCCTTAGATTCACTGACATGCTGCATTAATCACCAGCATTACTTTTATTCTAATAATAGTTATTTCCTAATAGTTGAACTGGATTAGCTAAAAACTCTTAAATGTTGTCCAGCAGTTTAAGAATGGAACTGAAGATTGTAAGAGGAAACAGTAACAGGATATATTTTGTTTTAAAGCCTTGGCACCCCATAGCCCAAATACATTCAAAATGAAGTCTGAAATTCCAAAAAAGGTCACAATGAAGAAAACTCAAAACTCAGGCCTCCAAACCTTTATTGCAGATAATTTTGATGCGGTGGGGTCACATATCCACAGATTCACCTCATTTAACCCTTTACATGCTTTTCTCTCAACACAACAAGAAACCATTTATATGTGTGTGTGTCTTACAGTGCTTCCTGGGCTATGCAAAATGTTCATTAATGAGGGGAAAATGAATTTTTTGAGACACTTTTTATTCTCATTATTGTTATTTTCATGGTTGTTATTAAGCATAATTGTGTGTTCAATGTGCTGAGATGGCTGAGGTATAGATTAATGTTTCTTTTATTGTGCAAGGTTATAAGAAATGCTTGAATTCGGTCTGTTTGAGGGTAGGTCTTCAATTCATCCAGAATGCAGGGAAAAGTCTGCCTAAATTCCTCTGGCCTTAGAAAGCTGCTACAAATTCAGTTCAAAGAGTTCCTCCTTTATAATCTAGAGAATGTGCAGCTAAGGCATAGTTCATGAAAAACAATGCCAACTACTGTAAAACAGAATTTGCCTGAGTATTCTCTTTCTTACCAACTCTGCCTTTTATAAAGATAACACTTCACTAGCTTTCATGCTATCAAGAGGAATGAATACACCGTGCTTCGCACCAGGAGGTACTGGTTCATTATGGTCCCAGTAAGAAAGGTACTTCATAAAATATATCTTAAAATGGCTTTTAGCAGCCCTAGCACTATAAAGAAACAGAAGGTGCTATAGATAACTTCGCTTCCCTTTAGGTGCTGGAAACCCTGAGTCATGAAGTACCAAATAGGTCTCTAATCAGAAGGCAGCACGATGTGCAGAGCCCATCCACAGTAGGGGTTGTCCCAGCTTGGTCACTTGAGCTATTTTTCAAATGAAAACAACTCTGTTTATCATTTTTGCTGTCAAACAAAGAAGAAATGCATATGTTCCTGCACTGTTAAACAAAGACAAGGCCATGCAGGTGGTGTAATTGCTTGTACTGAGTGGGAGCTGCCTGCAGGCTCCGTTGTTATAATTACTGGCCAAGTTTATCCCACAGCTGAGGGATGTGAGCAGAACAAGATGGGTCTGAAGACCATGCTCTGTGTGCAGCACAGTGCTGCACGAGCCTCCGCCTGCTCAGTCACCCTGCTGTGGATCACTGACACCTCCATCTATAGTGATCTTCTGGTCAGCATCACTACATACAGTTATAAATGTACAGTTATATATGCTTCAGGAAAGCATTCACAGAACTATACAAAAGCATGTCTACTGAACAGTTTAGTTAAACTACAAAAACCTAATTGTATTCTAAAATATTTTTCCCAGTTGCTGACAGGGCAAAGCCAAAAGAATGCCAGGGCAAGCTTAACAGTTTGCTGCTGTTGAAGAGGTACTCCTGCTTCCCCTCACTTCATCTCAGACCACTGCATATTGCTTTCTCACTTGTGGGCCAGTTCTCCTCATCAACCAGGCAGAAAACTGATACACTCCATGCCTCCAATGCCCCCCTGATTAATTTTTTAGCAAATTAATGAGTTGAACTGGCTGAGAATGAGCCCATGTTAACAAAAGAGCTGGTGTGAGGGATCTAGGGGAAATTAACTGCTGGAACAGGGAAAGCAGAGTGTAGGTGTTTTTTTTTTGTAGCAGCAACCTAATAGATCGGATCACCCCACTTTGCTTGACCACATTGTAGGCAATCTTGTCCACGCACATACCCCATATTGTTTTACAGATGTGAGACCTAAAGATAATTAGAAATACATGTTAATTATATCAATGTTGCAGGTTACAGTACCTTACTAAGAATGTATTATGACGTTTACAATATTACATATAACAACACAGTAATTATTTAATAACTATTACAGCACCTTCCATGGGTGCTGTAATAATGGCACAGTAACACTGTCACTATGACTGCCTAGTAAGACCTTTATTCAGATTTTAATCAAGATACTAGCAGAATTTTTAGAACTGACTGAACAGGCTAGTACCTGTCCTGCACAGTGTGAAGAAACTTCAACAAGGTGTTAGCTTTTTAGAAGAATAAATTTTAAACTCCGTGTTATATAAGAAAGGTCCCTTGTATCAAATATTCAAGTCCCAATTGCGATGGTTTTCCTTTGCTTTCAAAATACTCAGATTTTCAATTTCCTTAACGGTCACCAGGCCCAGTTTATGTGGTTTTTTTTTTTTTGTTTTTGTTTTTGTTTTTTTTTGTTTGTTTGTTGTTTGTTTGTTTGTTTGTTTGTTTTTTGGTTGTTTTGTTGTTGCTGTTGTTGGTGGTGGTGTTTTTTTTAAAAAAAAACAACAGTCAAGAAACATTAAGAATTTCTTTTATAGATAATTTGGAGTCCAAGTACCTTCCTATTCATTTCAGTGGGATGTCTTTCTTGCTAGGTCTACAGATGCTGTGTGCATTTGTCATCCTTGGTTACCAGTCTTCTTTTCCCATGTTAGTCAATAGAGGTTTACGAAAATGTTGCTCATTTGGTCTGTTATCATAATATTTCACAGAAGCTCACGAAAGCAGAGAGCAGTTCTTAGTAGAAGAGTACAGTAGCTTAATCCATTGACCATTTGTGGTAGAAACAAAGGAAAAAAAATCTAGTTTTGAGTCAGAGCCATAATGATATTTTAACTAACACTGGGAGCAAAGGTAGCCGTGAAGCCCATGCATATGTTGTTAATTCATGGGTTATGGAATGTGCATATGATGTCAGGTGTGTTTTGAGTGATACAGAGCACCACTGGAGGTAATTAAGTGTGACAGCACCACTTATTCATTTAATTTTATAAGCTGTCTATCCATCTCAAGTCATTCTACTCCTACACCTGTCAAGACTCACAATGCTGGCTGCCACCTCCAGTCCCCAGCAGATGGGAAACATCAGGAATTTATTTCTCTTCCCCACTTGGTGATCTGGCACATCAGATGTGGCCAGTCCGTGAGTTCTTTGATATTACGGCCAGCTGCACTTGATGAATGGGGTCATGAAGTAGGGAAGAAGCCATAATGCCGTACTGCTGCCAGCATGCATTTCCCTTGTTGGAGGTCTCGCATTCGAAGAAGTGCTTAGTAGGTGGTACACAGCTGCAGTCCCATGTCACAGCATCTTCCCTGTTGCATTACCCCAGGTGTCAGATGCATCACTCACCGTATGAACAGTAACAGTGGGTCTTGGCTATGAGAAGGAAACAAACATGAGAGGTCTGCCTCCTAGGCAAAGAAAGATTTGCTTATTTAAAAGTAATATTAAGTAGAGGGTCAGAACTTTCCATGTGCAAAAGGCCGTTGAAAAGTAGGAATGTCCTCAGTTACCACTGTTACCATTGTACTCTCACTATTCCATCACCTATGAAACAGCTTCCTTCTAAAGAACAGGGTGAGGATGGTCACAAAATGGGTGAATATTTTGGATGACTCTTTAGTGAGGCTCAGTCAGTTTATGGCAGATGAGATTCTAACTCAGATATTTACCAAAATTTCTAATGTTTATGCTAACTAAGTGTTCAGTGCTGCTGTTACTGGAGCAAAACAGCAAGAAAAGTTTTGCAGGAAAAACAAATACCTTTTGTTAGGCCAACAATGATAGCTGCAAAAATTACACAAGTCTTTAGAGCACATAAACCAATCTTCAAATTTATACATCAAGAAATGGCAACAGGTCTAACAAGCCACCATTTCTACAAGATGATAATCCTGTGTGATCTATTTCATGTGTTTCCCCACTGTGCACAATGGCTTCTGGCTTATTGTTTATCTTTTTCAGGAAACATGTTTGCGAGATGACTAATGGAATGTTAATTGTGCTCTGCAAGGCCTTACATTTCATAATTCAAAATACATTATGGTCAAGTTGCAAACAAAAGAGGTGGAATGAGAGTGCAAGCTATACGTATGCTGGTACAGTTTTTAGGATATTTTCATGTTATCTGGCTACACTGAAAGATGGCGAATGCTTATTTGAAAACCCATGGATAAATACAGCCCAGGTTTGGTAAAATAGTCCTTGCAGTTCTTTATTTCTGCTCTGTGCAACGCTGTGAAAGGCATGGTGTGAAATGCCTTTGTAAACTAGTCTTTGAATGATAAAGAGATCCTGAAACAAAGCTCCTTCTAGAAATCCCTTCATAAGATTTCCACCATAAAAATGTGGTCACAGTGGAAGTGTTTGTCATGTGCTCATATTTGTCAAGTGTCCCTATCTGTCATGTATTATAATGAAGATTACATAAATAAAAATCACAAGCACAGGCTAAAACTAGCAAACAGATCTTTCTTTTAACAGTGTATAGAATTAATATCTACTATAATCCTAGGAAAATCCAGGAAAGGTAGGAATGTAGATGTTGAAGGAAACCCAAGGTTTCTCAGTTTCTTGGACAAGGTTTTGACTACCTGGGACAGTTATCAGATTGAACTCTTTATAACTGTCTCCAAAGATGGGAATTTCAAAATGTTTCCAAGAAAAATAACACATCGTTCAGCCGTTCTTACAGTTACAAAGTTTTCTTAGTATCCAGCCTAGAGCTTGCTTGGAGTAAGTTAACACTATTATTTCTCATAGTAACCTCAGTGAACCTGAAAACCCACTGACCAGTGTCTCTATAAGGACTTCCACACTTTTGATTTACTGTTGTTTTTAGTACTTGGCCTTTTTTTCTCAGGTAGAACAAACTCATCTTCAAACTTAAACTTATCCTTCAAGGTTATCTTTCCTAAAATACTTCGCTGGATTCTTTTTAATTTATTTGTGGTTGGGCCTGGCTGCAAAAACAGTAATTGTCTCCATTATCTCCATTATATTGCTTCAAACAACCCTCATGTGAATAGATTTCAAGTGATAATGTTTGGTTTGAGATGGCATCATATTGTTAACTTGTACAACTCCTACTCGTTCTTCACTAATTGTTTGCTTTACATGCATTCAATTTCTTTCTTTTAAATATAATTCTTGCATTTGTATTTACTGAATGAATTTTTAAAAATTTACAATCATTTAATCAATCTAGAAAGATCACTCGGAATTGCAATTCAGTCCTACATGCTTTAAACTCTTTCAGTTTCATATTTTTCGCATATTTTCAAAGTGTCTTCTCAATACCTGAAAGTCAAGCTGAATCCAGTTGACATGTTGTCCTGGTTTTGTTAACACAAGACCGGTTTCTCTTTTAGTGAATTTCCTTTCAGCTAAGTTCTTCTAAGTAACTGCACTTTTCTAAAGCTAGATACATGTTTTGGTAGACATAGCAATGGAATGCAAGGTCGCTGATAAAAATGTATGTTGTGTATTTGCAAGGAGGAGCGAACTGAACAGGTGACTAAAACTGACCAACTAAGTATTCCATCCCATCCACATCATAACACCATATAAAACTGAGAGATCATGAGGGTCTCGCTCTCTCTTCGACCAGCATCTGGGGAGGACCCTGCCTGCCAGCCCTGCGATCTGAGGCTTGGTGACAAACTGAATCCAGTTTCGGTTTGCTGTAGAGTCCAACCCAGGACTTACGGGTGCCTGCTGTGCTGCTGCCAGAGCAGCGGATGCTGAACTGCCGCGAATTCCAAGATTGGTTTCGTGTATTTTGTATCATTGTCTTTATTTTATTAGTAGCATTAGTAAAACATTTTTAACTTTTTCCAACTTGTAAGTCCCCTCTCTCTTTGTCTCTCTTTGCCCTCCTATTGCCTTTCCTTAGTGGGGAGTTGGGGGGCGTGGGGGACCGGGCTGAGGAGGGGGAAAGAGGAGGGGGGTGACAAAGCATCTGCCACAGTTTATTGTCGCCTTGAATTAAACGGTGACACATGTCCTCCTAACTGACAATCAGTTACTCAGTACTTGTCTTTAAATGTTTTGAAAACATCTGTTCTCCCACTTTATAATAGATAAATCACATTTCTTTAGTTTGGACATGAGAACATTCTGTGTGACTATGTAAAAAATTCTGCTACAGTATGATATACCATACCAAGTTTCTCTCTTCCCATGCTCTGGACTAATTACTTTTGTGAGAAGGTAACTTTTTTTCTTTTATATGATTTGTTGTGGCAACTTCCAGAGCAGCTGCTTCTTATCACCGTGTTATTCTACAGATGCTCTTAGATTGATTGTTTAGTAATGAATTAAATGAAATACCTCTCTTGATACCAGGGTTTGGCTGTTTTATGTTTCCTCAACTACAACTTCAGCAATTTTTCAGCCTTCTTGTACCTCAATTTGCCTTCATGAGCTTTTGAAGATAATCACTAAAACACAAAGGTGAACTGGCTAGTGTTTTAAAAATTTTATCAGATCTTGATGACATGAATACTCTGTTTAATTCCCTGTTTTTTGCTTTTCTGGCCTATATTCCCACCTCAATTTTTCTTATTAGTTGTTGTGTTAGGGATATGGACACAGTGATCCTCTTTTTGTGAAGGCCAAAGTAAAAAATGTATATACAACTTCAGTCATTTCTTTTTCTCCATTTTCAAAGCAAAAAGCAAGGAATAGCAAGTTTTCCTTTTCATGGAAAGTATCCAGAACCTCCTTTGACTGATCAAGTAAAAATTGTGAAACTTTCTTAATCCAAGAGCAAACACATCATTTCCCAGCACCTCTCAATATCAGAAAAGGAACAAGCTCCATTGTCTTTGAATGCATGGCTCCTGCTTGGACTGAGAGATGAATGAAGGCCTCTGTAAAAGAAGAAAGTTAATGAAGTGTTGTGTCCTTGAAGTAATGCAAATTTGTCATTGATTTATTAAACACAACTTGCAGATAAGTACATGGCAATAAAGGAAGAAGCTATGATTTAAATTCAGTGTCTTATGACTGCCTTCATTTGATTGATGATTCGGCACTTGGAGTAACACGTAGATTCAGGCCTAAGAATAGAAGTCCTGGAACAGACTTGGTTTCCTCATGAACTTATTTATTTCTACTAAAGGAACTCAAGATGGATATTCTGGACAACTACTATCTCAGCAGAGACAGAATATGACAGACAGTACATATGGCCAAATGTGATATTTGTTAAGCTGTAGTTACACTTATTTTGGAAGAAAATTATATTTTATAGGTATCTCATTGGGATTATGTCTTCATAAAAGTGGTAAACACAAATGTCGTGGAAATTATAATACATTAAAAATGTTAAGTCCAATTTTGTGCGTATTTTGCAAGCATGCAAGTCTTAACTTGAATTAAGAAAAGGTCATCAGCCAAATCTTTCATTTCTTCTGCCTCCAAAACTTGCGCTGACAGCAGTGGAAACTCTGGATTAATGAATGAAACATTATCAGATTCTTCATTTGATCCCAACAGAGCAAGTATTTGATTTTGGATTCTATTTTCTTCCCTTAACATAAAAAAAAATCTGCTTAATATGGAAATATATAGAAGTCATTCATCATCCACGAATATCTCTGAATTCACGTAAGTGTTAACTGAAGACTGGACAGGCAAATGAATAAAAGTGCTTGATTCCTACTCCAATGCTAAAATGCTGACCTCAGACTCTTTTAAAAGAAATATTGTTATTAAAAATTGTATCATCATTTTCCAAGAAATACTATAAAATAAAAAAGTGCTAAAATTAAGTAAAGGAACTAATCTGTGACATGTCCAAGGCAAAAAGCCAGATTAGAAAAGACCACATGAGCAATCTAGTTAAAAATCTTGAGTACTTGTTCCTGTCTTCATTAACTGCTCTCACAAGCAACTACATCCCTGCCAAATATATAGGCACATGCTTCACCTTGAGCACTAATTTGCTGGTTAAGAGCCCAAGGATTTAAACAATAAAAGAGAAATGAAGACAGAATTAAGTGTTATTAGGCCATATCTGCGACTTTAATAAATGCTTGTGTACAAACCACAACATTTAGCCTGCACTGAATCTTTAAAAATAAGTTTTATAAAATATTCTATCACATAAATTATGGCACTTGTATCTTCAGCAATATCCTTGTCCATGTCATTTCATTCAAAATGAAAAAATGAAAACAAAGCTCTTATTATCGTATACTAAAATATGAGCATAAGTTTTATGGACAATCAGAACTTTAAGAATTCAGGAATATCTCAGAGCATCCATATGCTTTAAAGGTGAGTTAACATTTTAAATACTGATTGAAGTAATTTGTTGAAACATGGGCACATTCGGCATCTTGTAGCAATTATTTCTATATCATAAATGACAGATCTCATTAAAATTATGCATGGTAACCAATAAACCATCCTTGAAAAAGTATTGAAACTGTAAATGAATCCTGAAATATACATACAGAAGTGTTAAGTATTAGGAAATTGTGTTTAGAAAGGTAAAGAGTATGTATTACACTGGTTTTTGACTTAACTTCATACTTGCATTGTTTGGAGTTCCCTATTTCTATTTTCTCAAAACAAAATGAAAACCACAGTGAATATTTTTTGGAAAACATTTTTTATTATAAAATGTACAGTATATTGACCTTAATATTATAAAACACTGTAATGTATCAGAGTCTTGTAAAGACCAATAATTTATAAAATGAGACCATGTTCATTGTTACTCTTTCTAGTCTCATAGTCTGATTTAAAAATATATATAAAATATATAATGAATGATCTGACGGTAGCATCCTTAGTAGCTGGAAAGAGTTTGTTCATATGTTAAGGTAACTAATGTCTGCATGTATTTTTTATTAAAATAGATCACTCTTATCTGCTAAGTTAGTCTTTCATTTTGAAGAGCTCAGAAGAATGAACAAAAAGGTTAGTAATCATATTGTATAAGGCTACATTATGTAAAAGCACTGCAGGATGTAAATAAAATTATGTTTTACTAAAGCACTTCTATCACTGCAGCTCATTTATTAACAGTTAATACTTCTTTGGTACTTTTAAGGTGCTTGTTAGAACAAGAAATAGCTTTGGACTATTGACAAGAATAGAGGACTTAAGGTCTCAGATGCTATTGGATAGCATGAAAAACCACACTACGCTGTCTTAACAATTTAAAGACCTTTTTCAATGTGTTAGTCTCCTCAGTATCGGTATGTCCACTGCGTCCTTTTAATGCAGAGACCTACTGCCATATTGAGTATACAAGCAATGCACTTTGCATGAAAATAGGATTAATCCTTTTTTTTTTTTTTTTTTTTTTTCCCCTGGACTCAGTCTTCCTGGCTTTGTTACAAGCAGTATTTTCCTTGTTGCACTCACTCGGCAGTGACTTGATGACTAGCATCCAGCCAAAGGCATTTGTTTTAGTGTTAGAATATGTGTATGTAGGTTGTTTTCGAATCGCTGCCTAGTATATTTTTAGCAGTACATTTGTAGAAGCCTGCATCCCTTTGAGTAGACTGCTGGATTACTAGTGACCCCTGAGGGTGGAGGAATTTGTTTCCATACAGACGGGACTGAGCTCCTGTTGTCAGATGTGATTTGTCTGGAAGCTCCCATGTTATTTCAGCTTTAGGAATCCCAATGGCCATGCAGTTCAGTTTTACTGAATTTCCAGGCCTGGCATAAATGACGGGTGCTGGCTCACTGGTGATCCGGGGAGGATAGGCTATCACGATGACGGGCACATTCATAACAGAAGTGCCATACTCTGTGGACACCTTGCACAAGTAAGTGCCTCTGTCAAATACAGAAGCCTCACGCACCGTCAGTGAGCCATTCTCCAGCAGGGAAAAACGACCCACAGCTTGGGGGGCATCCAGAACCATCCCGTTCGGCAGTGTCCAGGAGATCTGTGCCTGTTGGCTTGGCTGGGTGATGCAATGGAGCTGCAGAGTTTCTCCATTGATGATGCTCACCAGGTTGTTGTACTGGTTGGTGATTTCTGGCCTGATTCCTACCTTCAGGAAGACTACTCGTTCCACATAACCTCCTGGGTTTCTGGCTGTACAGCGGTAAGTCCCAGCATCCCCAGCAGAGAGGCTGCTGATATGTAAGATCCCATCCCTCATATGGTAAAATCTGTGCAAACGGCTGCCACTCAGCACTTCAGTGCCATTGGGAAGGATCCAGCTTGTGCTGGGCTTGGGGTTCCCCTGGACTGAGCAGTTCAGATTGATGCTGTGCCCAGCAAAGGCAGTGATCCTTTCACTGATAGGGTCTCTGAAGGAAGGTTTCTCCAAATGGTCTGTGATGAGGAGCTGTACAATCAGTCTCGCTTCCCCTCCTTCATTCCGTCCAATGCATATGAGCTGCACCGCGTCTGTCTGCCTCACCCCTCTGATGTCCAACGTACCATTGCGATGCACAGTGATCCTGTTCCCATAGTAGGGAGCTGGCAGGATTACTCCTTCTGGAAAAGCCCATAAGACCCGTGGAGCAGGGATGCCTTCAGCTTTGCAGTCAATAAGTTTCCGACTGCCCCTGATGGCTGTCTCCCTCACAGATGTTATTGCACTGAGATGACCATTGATTCTGGGAGGCTGAACATTAACGTGGATCCAGACAGTTTTCCGATCTTCTCCAGCACTGTTCCGCACTACGCAAGTATAGTTACCACTGTCAGATCTTTGGGCCTTTTGGATGAGAAGAGTGCCATCCCTATATACTTGGTATTTGTCAGATAGGGCAGGAATGGGCCTGTTGGTTGGGGAGAGCCAGGTCACTTTGGGAGTGGGTTCTCCCTTGGCTTCACATGCTATGGTGGCAACATCACCATAGGGTACATTAATAATGACGTATGTTTTGTTCTTTATGGTTGCAGGTTCAGCCACCACTTTGACCCGCACTTTCATCTCATCCTTTCCAATCTGGTTCTCAGCATAGCAGGTGTAGTCCCCTTCCTCTCTCAGTCCGACATCATTGAAATACAGGGTTCCATTATTGAAGACCACATATCGCTTTGTCCGGCTGCCACTGTCATCTGACTGCATGAAGGTATTGATCATGCTGCCATCTGGGAGACCCCAGGAGATCTCAGGATTGGGCAGACCTGTGGCTACACAGTCAACTTTCAGGTCTCCTCCATACTTGACTTTGTGGTTATTCTCGTTCTTATGTTCTATTTTTGCTGGTTTCATCATCACATTCACTTTGAGGAGCACATAGTCATCTCCGATCTTATTGCGGGCCACACATAAATAGTCTCCTGCATCTTTATCTGTAACTGAGTGGACAACCAAAGTCCCATTGCTGAATACTTTGATTCTAGTCTCCAAGCTACTGTAAGGAAAGAAAAAAAAGAACAGAACATGAGTTGCAAAATCACATTTGAAGAATTAATTGAGTGAAACCTGGGGAAACAAGCAAACAAACACACAAACAAACCCCACACCTCAACAATAGTGAAAAAAAAGAGAGAAGCATTGCTATTGTTAGATAATTAGATGATCTGAGATCTCCAAGATATTCACCACCAAAAAGCAAATGGAAAAAATAATTCTACTAATTTGTAACCAAGCAATTCTATTCCATTCAATGACTTTAATGATGTTTTTGACCATTAAACAACCATGAAATACCAAATGATTGTCATTTTAACTCTTTTGACTGCATATAACGTATTTTGTAACATTTGAACATGGGATCGCTGAATTATATACTCCACACAAAACTATATGCACCGTAAATATGGAGTGTGGCACTTGAGTCCTCAGCTAAAAACAAATCTAGATGAGCAACTTCTGGCAACAGGTATAACATTTTAAATCTTTAGAATAAACACAAAGAAACAAAATATCGCTAAGATTTGAAATATGGAAAAAAAAAGACTTCCAATGTGCTGGAAAGCTATTATTTCCACTCCATTATGGAACTGGTGCATTGTGGTCAAAACTGATTTCCTCCAGTTTTCTCCCCAGAGATCTCCTGTATTTGAAATACAATTCTCATAAAGATCAGTATTTTGTTGCTATCACTATGAAGCATAAAATGAATTTGGTATTTTGTGCTATCTAGAGGATACCTAAATATATTTTTGTCAACATGAAAAATTATGACCATGTTTAGCTATTAAGAAAATTGTTGACAATTGTTCATTTTAACTTCAGTACATTTCTCATCTACCTACAGTTCTCGAAGAGTGAGTAATGAATAAAACACAGAGCAGAAATTATGTTTTCAGCAGAGTCTTAGGACAGTTATTGTAAGTTTCGAGAAGTGGTATTTTACTAAATGTTTTGAACATTGGAGAAACTGTTGTTTTAGGCATTTATATGCAACTGGGTTACATAGACCTTCTTAAATCATTTCTTTAAATAATCATGTTAAAATGATCATGCTTACTTAAATAATTATACAATTATTTCTTTGCCTTGCATTTAATGTGTATAATGATTTGTATAACAGATAAACAAAATTGAGTTATTTCTTTTCTCCTGGGGAAAAGCAGGCACCTTTGCAACTCTGTGCAGATTAAGCACTTCAGAATAAGCAGCACACAAGCCGTATATCTTAATTTTGCCATTGGACTTTTTACTACATTTACAAGTGGCTGTAAAAGCCAAATAGAGGCAGCTTATCCTAAACACTTGAAGCTGACTTTTCAAGATTACTACTGTTTTCAAGAAAATTATGCTAAGTTATGACTTGGCTATCTTATAATTTCTAATTCTTCCTTAAAGTTTGGCGGCCTCATTCAAATCTCACAGAAGTCAAGAATGAAATTTGTACAGATATGAATGGTCTTTTCTCTAAGTTCACCTAAACTGTAATTTAGCTGTGACACCTCAGATAGTAACTTACCTGTGCAGGGAATCGATCATCCTTTTGGAAGGCAACCTCCATAATATCCGAGGCCAGGGGTCACCAGAAGCACTACAGTCCAGATGCAGGATGCTGCCGTATGTTACATCTGTCCTCTGAGGAGAGCTCCCAGTGATCTTAGCATTAGATGCATGCTTCTTCACATGGAGTTGTATCGTTCTCCTGGCAGCTCCCACCATGTTAGCAGCAATGCACTCGTAGGTCCCACTGTCCTTGGGTGAGATGTTGCGAATATAAAGAGTTCCATTGGGAAAAACAAATAGATTTCCATTGACAAACTGAGAAGGTCGGATTTGTGTGCCATCAAAGACCACCCAGCGGATGCTGGGAGAAGGTGCCGCTTTGGCAGTGCAGTGGATGTTAATGCTGCTACCAAGGGGCAAAGACACATTCTCTTGCTTATCCTGCTGGATGATGGGGGGCAAGGCTGCAATGTGCAGCCTCACTGCAATGCTGTCAGCCCCTGCAGCATTGCTTGCTATGCATTTGTAAACTCCTCGATCTGAAAAAGTTGCTTGCTTGATAGACAAGGTTCGATTTTCATGAAGCATTATTCTGCTTTCTGTGGTGGTGACTGTCTGCAAAATCTTCCTATCTGGGAAAATCCATGAAATATGTGGACTTGGAGTCCCACTAGCCTGACATTCCATTGCTATGGTCTCTCCAAAATAGACTGTGACATCTCGATAGCGGGAAAGTAAGATTTTGGGCTGGTGGGCTACAACTGTGAGCACAATGATCATTTTATCTATGCCATGCAGGTTCTGAGCTGTGCACAAATACTGTCCACGATCCTGAAGCTGAACATTTCGGATAAGGAGAGTACCATTATTCCAGACTTCAAACCGTTGTAACCTGGTGTTGGCTGTCATTAGAGCCCCTGGGAAGGTGAGGGGAAAGGAAGAAATGGAGAGTCAAAGGGTTTAAGACATACATCATTGCATTGGAAAAGTTTTATGTAAGATTTTAGATTTACTTAACACCAACTACAACTTCAGATGGATCATATGACATCTTTTGATGTCATGTCTTTGTTTTCTTTCCACTGCAGAACTAACCATACTAGCTTGCAAGTGTGTATGGTGCAAAAACTTTTAAGTGCTTTATGCCTTAGAATTCGTATTAAATCTTTACATAATTTCTCTTTTCCTTTTGCTTATGGAGATGACACACAGAGCAATATTTTAGGCAGCAATGTTAACAAACCCATACTCACAAGTGCTGTAATCATAAATTCTAACTGCTGTGAATAATCAGTGTTGGCTGCTATTCCCTCCTCAAAAAATAAACTCATTACATGGTAGAGGTTTTCTTTTATTACAAGAAATACTGCCAAGTTATTTTTACCTGTAATGATTAGTTGCAATTAGTCGTATTTTATCAAAAAAGATTAAAAGAGACAGAAATTATTCTTCAGTATTTTTGACTATTCCTGCAGTCATGTTGCAATTCTATGCAACAACCAATGGGTTTTGTACCCTTAAAAAACGTGTGGAAGAAAACATTTTTCTCTGTCTTACCTGTAGAGACTTTTGTCCAAGTTATAAAAGGCTTGGGTTCCCCTACTGCATCACAAGGGATAAAAGCATCTGTTTCAGCAAGGATGGATATACTCTGAGACCCTCTTGTGATAATTTTAGGTCTTTCTCCATGCATCCTGAAATTAGTGGAAGACTGAATTACAGTCAAATTGTGTGGCATAATAGCTCCCACGTAAGGCACAGATGGGCTTTTTTGATGATGATGATGGACATTTTTAAAAGGATGAACTGTAGTGAATATCTGTGGTCTTATGCCCTGAGAGACAAAGGCTGGAGGGGTAATCTTCAAAATTGCTGGTGGCGGTGACGTGGTGCTTGTGGTGTGTGGTTCCAGTGGAGGCACTGGAATAGCTGTAGCTTTCTGCACTGTAATCCTAGTAGGGAAGACCTGGGCAACCTTCTTCTCATTTGTGTCTTTTGGGACTAGCTGACTAGGGACCACTGGTTTAGGACGCACACTTAAGTGAGGGAATATCCTTGTTCTGTTGAAAAGGAATGGCATTCTGGAACTGGGATAATGAGGTATCCCTTGATTTGGTAGTCTTCCTGCTGTGGCTCCATTATCTGGAACATAATTATTTCCAAAAAATCTTGAATTAGTATTGTATCTGTTCTGAGCCTGATTATCAAACTTGCTTCCAGTGAATGAATTTGTTTTGTGAAATGGAGAGGCTTGTGTTGGGGTAGTTGTTTCTCTATGAGAGGCAAAAGGTTTTTTGTCCTGGATGGTATGTGCTGCATATGCTGTTATCTCTGGTTTGTTTGTGTAGTGAAGAGGTTGGTGTGTTATAAAATAGCGAAATGAACCTTGTGTTACAATATATGGAGGCTTCACTGTGCCTCTTACTGGAACATGTTTTGGAGGCACAACTGGCAGTCTTTGGTTTAGGCTTGGTATTATTCCAGCAGGTGGATGGGGAAGGTTTGGATTTAGCACTAAACTATTGTTCGACTTGCTACTATACAACTCTTTGAATTGCACCTCTTTTGACTGTATGCTAATCCTGTTTTGGCTAGAGGAAGGAGTAGGGTGTACATTCTGTCTTGAGCTCACTACTGTTTTGTCATGCTCTGCTTCAACTTGTTTTGGTTCTGGGAACCTTTCCTGATTGAAGGCATTACTTTCCTCGGTGGTATAATGAAGAGAAGGATGTGAAGTGCTTGAAATGGAAGAGGGAAGAGTAGCAAGTTTTATAAGTGGAATAAAAGCAGTGGATGTAGTCAAAGGCTTTTCAGTTGTCTGCAAAGTGGGATAATGATGAAATACATGTGATATAGCTTCTTTTTTATCCAAGGAAGACGGCTTTGTCCCAGTCTGAGAAACAACAAGTTTCTTTGTTTCTCTAAGTAGAAAAGTCTGAGTTTCTGTTTTGCTGAAAGAGGAGGACAAAGTAATCATCTCATGATGCTGTGGTGGCTCAGCTATTTCTGGCATTTCTGATGATACTGTGGGCTTCCGTGGCTCCTTTGAAACTGAGAGGTGCTTAAAGACTTCCTCTGTGCCTACAGGAACACTTAAGTGAGTCATAGTGGGATATATTGGCTGGAATGTTCCAGTGGTTGTTTCATTAACCACAACTTCTGAGTCAAATAGGATAGGATCTTCTTGAGATTCTGGTTTTGTAGATAGTATGAAGCTGTTCATATGCTCAGGAGAAGTTGTGCTTGATTGTTCTGCCTTACTATCCATAATTTTAGAATCTGGTTTAATGCTCTTCTCCTCAGATTTATTATCTAATAAGTGGTATGCCGGCAATTCACTTTGCTCTGGTTTCAGAGCTGCACTTGACTCTTCTGTGGGAACTGTGTCATGTACAACATATGATGATAAAACAGTGACAGGTGCAGTCACTGGAAGTGACAAGGTTTCAGGACCAGTAGAATGTGTCACATGTTTTGCTTCAGGTGGAGAAACAGTAGGACTAAAGAAGGAAGTCATGACCACCTCTCTGATTTTGGTAATTTTCTCTGAGACAACTGGATCGGTAACTAATGAAGGAGTGTATTCTATATACTCCTCTTCCTTAGCCTGTATTTTGACATTGTAATTAAGATCAGGACTTTCAAGAGTTGCAGAAGAAGTTTTAGTCACAGCTTCAACTTCAGGAATCCTTGGAATGATAGGCATTGCCTCTGTGGTTAAAACAACAGGAGGGAAAGGCTTCAGCCTTTGTCGAATTCTGTTTGGCCTCAATCTCCTTCTCCCGTAAGGCCTTTTTCTAGCATGCTGAGTAACACGTGAAGGCGTGGTCTTTCTATAAGGAGTTGTCGTTGTGGCCACAGTAGTCAATCTACTGATGGAAGAAGCAGTTTTTATTCCCCCAGCTGTTTTATGAAGAGCATTAGTGCTTGATAAAGTTAATCTGAGATCTGGTTTTGGAGTAGCCAGGTTTCCACGTTCTTTTCCCTGAAAACTCTCTGCATAACTGCTGGATATGCTTTCTTGAGTCACTATATTCCTGTGGGTTTCAGGTTCTTCCTTGCTCTGAATGCTGATGGGTGTGACAGCTGGAAAACTTGTACGTAAGCCTGCCATTTCTGTCTGATCTGTGGATACTTCTTTGCGCTGATGTACAAAGTCATTGCTCTTTTCTGTAACAAATGGAGAAACAGATGAAGAAATGGTAGTTGTGCCTACAGAATCTGTTGGGATGATCTCATCCAACTGAGAAGGTGTTAAAAGCATGGCGTCAACACTCATTGGGTCCACTTTATTTAACTTCACACTTGTCTCCAAGACGCTGTGAAGATCCACAGCCTGAGATTCAGCTAAGACAGTAGCATCAAGTGGTAGCTCAGCAAAAGCAGAATATTCCTCTGATGTAGAAGATATAGTTCTATCCACATTTTCCACTGTGAATGAACTGCTCCGAATATTAGGAGAGCTCGTTACAATTCGTCTGGTTAGAGGTTCTTCAGTGACAGTATTAATATTTTCTTTGACTACAAGTGAATCATCAGTCCTGAGATGAAGATGCTGCTGGCTTTGGGGTTGCACAGTTGGAGAGACAGGAGTCAAATATGGACCTGATACAGGAACTTCTACAGAGTAAATACTTGAAGGTGTTTCTAAAGCCCTGTGGTCAGAGAAGTGTTCTGTTTCTGACTCTGTTAATATGGACTGGACTGAAAACGCTTTAGTGTTGTGGGAAGCAGTGACTGACAATGGCTCAGGTGATGTGTCAGCAGAGGCATCTACCCTATCAGCTGCTGCCTTTGAAAGTGGAGGGCTGGCTACTGGATGAGGGACTGGAGTAGTTTTCTGCATGACTGATGGCAATGCAGTTGTTAAAGAAATGACTGTAGCTGTTGTTGTTCTAGGAAGATTCTTCCCACGGACCTTTGCCAAAATGTCAGCCCAGTGTTGTGGGTTAATCTGCTTGTTTGCCATATTAATTCTCCTTCGAGATTCAAATACTCTCCGGCCTTCTGCAACATTGCTGTCTTGGGTTCTATCAGTACTTTTCCAAATTTTCATTTTCCTTCTGCCTTTCTTCCCCTTTTTAATTTGAGTCTCTGGCACCTGGTCACTTTTTTGTTTAAAGGATATTTCTCGGTCTTTCAGGTGGTTCTTTCTTCGTGGGAACTCATCCACCCCTCCTGCCCCTGATCCATCTCCATCATCTATGACTCGCACTCTTGTTTTTGATGAACTTTTTGAGCCTGGGCGCTTTCTTAGTTTTATCCTTTTAAAAGACCTGTCAGACACCATTTTATTTACTGTGACCCTTACAACAAGCTGATCTGAACCCTGCTGATTGACAGCCACACATCTGTAATGGCCGCTATCACTGACGTGGCTTTTTGGAATAATCAAAGTACCATTGTGCAACATATATCCTTTTGAAGAGTTTGATAAATCATTAAGGAGCTGGCTGTTTGGAAGAATCCAACTCAACTGTGGCTCTGGGATGGCAACCGCATTACACGGCAAAACTATTGGATCTCCAACATTTTTTTCAACTCTCAGTACATCTGCATCAGCTAACTGAATAGCTGAAGGCTGCACTAGAAGTCTGTAGGCCATTATGTCTACATCATCTCTCACTTGGGCAATGCAATGGTACAAACCACCATCAGTGTAACTCACTGCTTTGATTATCAGCTGGCCGCTACTGAGAATGGAAAACTTGCTATCTTTTTGATTAAATGGTGCCTGCAGTTTAGTCCCATCCGGAAAGAGCCACTGAACAGAGGGGCTCTCAGAGGCTTTCACATTGCAGCTCAGCTGACACTCTGACCCTTCCACCACGCTCTGTGCCGTCCTTGTGCTCTGGTTTTGCTCTATCATTACCCAGTTTCTCTGCTGCCTGGTGTCTTTGGTACGAATTGTCTGAGAAAACACAGTAAAAAAAGAAAGCACCACTTTTTTCCCTGTACTCTGGCGCCTGTTTAATTGGATATTTATAAGAGGTTGCATCACCCAGGAAGGCTCAGCCAGTATTTGAGCTTTTACACCTGTGTAGTAAAGAGCATCATAATCTGAACCTTGCCTGTACCGAAAGCTTATTTTAGGGTCTTTGCTGAGCATAAGTTCCCTCTCTAATTTGACAGGGACTTCACTGTAATAAGCTATAAGCTTCCATAATTTTTCATAGTTTTCTCGATTCATTGGACATTCAAAATCCAGTGAAATTGTAGCATTTATATCAATCTCCTGAGTCTGCATTTGATTCCAATGAATTTTGGTAGAGCCTGTTGGTTTTTTGATTTCACAGTTCAGGTGGACTACATTGCCATGCTCATCAGTCATATTTAGTGTAATGTTCCATGGAGAGGACTGAAGCTCTTCCAGAGGGGTTTCGTAACTGTCATCATCTTCTTCATCTTGAGTGCTGCTATTCTGCCTCAGTGAGGACTGAATGACAGGTTTCCTACAGGAAATATCTTTCAAGTTTTGAATATCTTCCTTCTGCAGCAGTTTCGGGCTGTTGCACTTCGGACAGAGCTGTCCCCCTTCATAGGCTTTGTCCTTTTTGCATTTTAAAACACCTGTAAGAAAAAAAAAAAATTAAAAAAGGGAAAACTAAAGATAGGTAAGCTGAAGAACTCTGTTCTAGAGTTAGAGATCTCTCATAGGTTTGAAATGGACCACATGAGGAACATATTATGGCACATGACACGTAAGTCAAGGCTTTTAAAATGGTACCTCTTTGTTTTCACAATTGAATGGGTGTCTGATTCTCAAACTGACCCACATTTCCTCTGACTTTAATGAGAGAATTGAATTCTCCATCCTGCTGAAAATAGATTCACTGCCTCTGACTAAAATGCCTAGAGACTGAAGTGTTCAGAGCAACATTTTGTAAGTGAGAAAAAAAGCTATACTGTGTCAAAGTCTGCATCTGTTTAGTGACAGCTTACCCATTTAACTTGTGGATCTAACTTGAAGAGGATTGGGTCCTCTCAGCTTTCAAACATTACCTGAGAAATACCAGACTTCCTCAGTAAATAATCTATTAAGTTTTTTATTTTTCTGTATTCATTAACAACAGTACTGGCAATACATAAAACATTCTACTGTAGCTACTAAAATCTGCTGAATAGTTCCTGCACTTACAAGCTATTTGTCTTCCCTGACCTCTGAAATAACTCTAAAGTCTGTAATGATAAAATAAAAACTGAAATAGAGAAAAAGGGCTAAACCAGGAAATGATCGCCTTGACTCCTCTCTTCTGACAATGCCAGAAAGACTCTTGTCTGCAAAATAACACATATATTTAGTACATTGTTCTGCTCACTACAGTGTCAAATGTCCCCTTAAATATTTAGTTTGGAAACATGTTGTAAATAAAATGTATTCCAGTTATTCTAGGAATGTGTCATGCTGAACACTCCTGAGGAATGAGGGATCTTTTAATGAATGAACAAGATACGGGTGGGTTATACGGCAAAATGCTAGGAGAAAGGGGAAAAAGGGGCAAAATTTCATACAAGTTTTAATCAAAAAATTTGTGCTTTGACAGTCTGATAAAGCAATTTTCTTGAGAAGTTCTTGCAAACAGAATATTTACTGAACCAGTCTATCACTTGCAGATTCAAACACAATGTTTAAAAGACAAGGAAAGCATACTTCATGACAGAACTGACCCACAATCAATTTGGCAGATTGATGACACAGCACTTTTTTAACGCTATGTGGACAGAATTCCCAAAGAAGTTAACCTTATATAAAGATACTTAATTGAATAAAAATGGTAACATGCCAACATGGTGCAAGGAAAGAAAGTTCATCTAATATTTAGTTGTTATAACTTACAGTGCAACTTAAGTACTCTTAAGAGATATACTCATTTGGATCAAGGAGAATATGTCAAAATATTAAAGTTTGAGTCAGCTAAGTATGATATCAAAGTAAAATGCCTCAGTTTGGTCAGGAACACTTAGATTACACATTCAAGTATCACACACTCTTAAAAGTATTGTCCTATAGCTAAGTGCAAAACTGCCATTAATTACATATTCTAAGATGACAAGATCCACCATCATCCACCACGCATGCACCAAATCATAATCTAAACCTTATGATTCCTGACTCATCTGAGACATCTTCAGTTGCAATTAGATGAAAATTCCTCTTCAATATTTAGCAGCTGCTCTGGTGTAACACCAGTCCCTCTGGTCTACTACAGTAAGCACTTAATTACATGAGGTGGGATTGGTGACTTGAGATGACTAAATCAAAAACTCACACTCAAAAACCCACTCATTTAGTCTATTCCTGATGTAGAGGCATCATAAAACTGGTTTTGGGGTTGTTTTGTGTTTGTTTTGGGTTTGTTTTTGTTTTTCTTCTAGTGTTTTGCCTCTGCAGATGACCAGAAGTATTCCAGACTAACCAGTGTGATACTTATGTCACATCTCAGCCTGAACAAAGAAAGACTAGTTATTCTAGGAAAAAAAAATGGCAGGATTGTAGGTCTTCTCTGAAAATACTTGAAATAGATTTGCTCCATTATAAAAGGAAGTTGTGGTCAATGAAGAAACACAGATAGACATGAAAGTTGCATGAATATTACAAACAGCCTTAAAGTTAATAGCATTGAGGTTAAAAGACTCATCCTTTGAAACCTGATTTCCATTCCTTCCTTAGCCAAGCAAGTTCAAATCCTACGTTCTCATCTTCCATGAGAGCACACAGTTACTAGCTTTGTTGGTTAAGGACAATTGCCAGCCCTTAGTCAAAGGTGTACTGCAGTGCAAAGGAACACACTAAGAGGTTATAACTTATCTCCTCCTTCCATCTATAAACTTTGCTATCACTTTTTCCATCTTGAATGTAACTGTTAGTTCCTTTGTTACCAAATACAAATTTTTAGCTAGTGACAAACAACTGCTTCCTCTTTCCACTGCTCTTTAAATATTTATTAAATATTGCATTTATTGAATGGTAACAGAAAATAATAAAGTACATAGATATCATGTAAGTAATAATACTCAGGAAATAACAAAATCATCTATATGCAGAACAGGAAAAAAAAAAAAAGTCTAACATTATGTGATAAAGAAGCATTGGTATTTTTGTTCTTACCTCCAGAAATTTCATTCCATTCAAGAAGCCACTTCAAGCTGCAGTCACAGGCCCACGGATTCCCATGAAGGTAAAGATTCTCCAGCAGCGGCATGCCTTGAAACATCCCTGAAGGCAAGGTCCTAAGAGCATTTTCAGATAGGTAAAGATGTCTTACTGTTGACAGTCTGAAATAATCAAGGACCATAAATGTTGAAAAGGTGTCGGGGTGAAGCTGCTGGAGCAAATTTCCTTCTAAGTGGACCAGTCTCAGAGAAGTTAAGCCATTAAAAGCATTTGGATGAATGAACTCAATTCTGTTGTGGTCCATGTGCAGTCTCATTAAACTTGAAAGTCCTCGGAGAGTATGGCCAGTTATGACTTTAAGCTTATTGTAACTAATTTTGAAAACCTAAAAAAAAAAAAAATAAATAAATAAAATAAATTAGTTTTGGTTTTTTTTTGTTGTTTTTTGATCTAAATCCAAACAGAATAGCATGCAGAACTTCTCCTCCCACATTCAAATATCCTTTCCACCACTGAAAAATTATATGCTGCTCAAAGAGGAAGAATACAGCTGAATATTAGTTGGCATTATCAAGTAGGACACAGGCATAGTTAATAGATCTCACATGTATTTGGGGGAAAATGGTATCTTAATCCTAAGAAAGGCACGACAAAACCACTTATTTTTTGTCTTCTGTTATTCATTGACATTAGAATTTATGAAATTTAGGAAGATCTGAGCATTACCTGCAGAGACACAAGATCTTTCAAAGCACTATTAGGTATGTTCTGAATGTCATTTCCATGTATCATGAGCAATTCCAGTTTTGTAAGTCCTGCAAAGGAGTTTTCATTTATAGACTGTATACTGTTAAACCTGGAAAAAAATCACATGTGCAGTTACATTTTATGCACTGACTGTCATGGACTGCAAATGTAAAATTAGTACAACCTAACTTTCAGGAAAAATTGGAGAGATCTTAATGCATTGTCAAAGGGCCAGAAGTTACTGGAACATTTTTACAAGGCCAAGTATACTTAGTCCATGTTTATATTAAGGTTTCTTTTAACTCAATTTGTGGCACTTCAGCCATAGTTCAGGAGTAAGAGCAATAAATAAGCATTTAAGTTCTAATAATTGTTAGTATGTTTTTCCATGCAGCTCAGTTTATGGAATGGTAATAAATTAATGGCCTGTAGCCAACCAATGATGCTATGGAGCCTGGCAAACTAGTAAGGCTGCAATGTTGCCAAAACAGCATCTAGTAATAAATGAATAAAGATTTGGAGACAGGACATTAAAAAAGGGATATCTTGCAAACAGCATGAGAAGCAGGAAGTCACATCTTGCTTCACTTACTGTCACAACATGTAATTGGCTACATCAACTAATTACATAAGATCTAGGAATTGACCTTCTAGTTATTTCATTTGAGTCTAGAAACTCATTTTAGAGAAAGAATACAGAACATTTACTTTTTGAAAACAATTCAGTTTCACTTTGGACAAATAAATCAGGTTTTATTTGCCAAAATGGAAGCTTTAAGTTTGGCGGCCTAGCTCTACATTTGAGTTTTCCACATGTGAACATAAAATTAAATGTATGAGCTAATCTGGGCATGAAGTCTCTAAATTAAGCATCAACTTCTAAAGGTTTTTCCTATTTTAAACACTTTCTAGAAAAGAAGGGAAGAGACAACGAGAAATTAAAATACTTTGGATATGGAGGAAATACTTTTAGATCCTCACCATTCTTTCTATCTATCTGAAGATTCTGAATTTTCTAAAAATTTAGGCCACTGTTTTGATACTTTTACTCCTACTACAGACTGATAGCAGTCATCTTATTAAAACTCCCTATTTTAACATCAGGCCTTCTAAGAAATATGAACTTCTCAAAATAAGAAATTTGCCTAAATTATTTCCAGGCAGGAAAATAATCTTTACCTCCCAAATATATAGCATCAAAAAAGAGAAATGTGGTAAAAGCTCTTTTCCAAAATTAAAGAAATGCAACAGTAGATAGTTAAGACTGTTTTTAGGGCACAACTCAAACAATGTAATTTCATAGTGGTGAATTAAAATGACAGGACAAGACTTCTATGCTAGCAGTATCAAACAATGTACTTTTTAAAAAAAAACAGACGAAACACCTGAGTAACGTAGAAGCCTACATCCCATTTTCAAAACAAATTCAGGGATGGGATTTGCCATAGAATGTTGATGTATGGGTGAGAGGTAGCTGCAAAAATGTGAAATGTGTGGTTTTGAACTTGTGAGAAGAGGGAGGCATTTCTGACTCAAAAGTGGCATGAAAGTATAGATTACTGTAACAGAGATTCACTGACTACAAGGGCATTTTGCAACTAAAATCAGGCTTTAGGTGGATAAAGTGCTGGTAGATAGACATTTTAACTACAGAGAAGCAAAAAAAAAAAAAAAAAAAAGGTTCCTTCTGTCAGTGACTGTGTGATAAGTCACAGCTTACAGGCCTTGGGGCAGTTCGGGTGAGTTCATACCAGGTAGTGACGCAGCTCTGATATCAAGCAGAACAGGACTGTAAGTCTTGTACTGTGCCATCTCACATATTGACCCAACACAGCACTTCTGTGATATGCAGCCTACCAGCTCTCCCTGCCTTCTCATCTCATAATCTGGCAGATAGATGTGAGTGGGCAGTACCCTGGCGGAGGAAAGTGAGTTGGTGCCTGAGCAATCTCTCCCCAAAACACTGATGTTTGCTTATATTGCACTTAAGTTCCTTAAAAAGAAAACCGAAACCAAACCAAAAAACCCAAAAAACAAACAAACCAACCACCCAAAAAACCAAACCAACCAAACAAAAACATTCCAAAGGCAATGAAATAACTTTGTTTTTACTGTATTGCTATAAGTTATGCTATATCTCATTGTTCTTCAAAATGTTACCTGGCTCCATTATAGAATTTTACTCCTACTATATTTTTTTACATGAGGTGTAATATTCAACTTTTAGTAGAAATCCTATAGTAGGTTTAATCTAATATATATTTTTATACACTATAAAAGATTTCACATCCTGTTTGCCAAGAAGAATTGACACCGTGATATAAATATAGAGTGTTTCAAAAAGATGGACGCAATTTGAAATCACTACATCTCCACAATCACAAACTATCAATTAGTCTCTTGATCTTGTCCATACAGCAGGTGGAAGGGAACATAGAGCATTTATGAAAAGTTTACTAAAACTTGATAACTCATTAAACCATTTGTGAATTTTTGTGTAATTGTAATGAATTTCATACATGGTTTTTTAGATACCCTGTAACTGAAAATAATTAATTGATAATAACAGTGACTTTTCTTTGAAACATGAAGGCTACACTGAAACTTTCTCCATGCCAGCAACCGCAGTGTTTGAAATACAGCTCCTGGAAGTAACCACTGATCTCTGCAATTCTACTTAAAAAGTACACACAGAGATCCCGATACACTGCACGTGCGTGAAGCATTCCATCCAAGATTCCGCCCCAAGAACATTAAAAGAAACCCAAAAAACCCACCAACAAAAAAACAACAACTATTTGCTACAAACTGCCGTACGAACCCAAAATTGATTCTTTCCACATCTTTGGAAATCCTTGCCGGCACGGCTGCCAGGGACCGAAAGGTGCAGTGGACCTCGGTGGGGAGGTAGCAGGCGCAGGGCTGGGGGCAGGATAGGGTGCCGGGTGGCAGCCCCAGCCCCAGCATCAGCACCACGGAGAGGGCCCTGGCCGCCGCCCCAGGGCCCATCCTGTCACCTCCCGTCGCCTCGATCCTCCTGGGTCATCCCGGGAAAATGGGAAGGGGGAGAGGGGAAGGAAAGGGGGGCGGGGAAGAGAGAGAGAAGAAAAGACGACTTTAAAAATCCCCATAAAAAGCTTTATATACCTCGTGATGCTCTGCAGGGTTGCGGAAGGTCTGTAGGCAATCAAGGCAAAGTTCAGTCGGAAAGAGGTTTTCTTTCTTCCACATCGTTTGCTACTCCAAAGTTAACTTTCCCCCCATAATTCACTTCTACTTTTCTACTAAATACCAATTCCACTAAAGTTACACTGTCTCCCTATGGAAATAAACTTCACAGGTTTGGTCTATACCACAAGGGCAGAACTAGTCTCACCTAAAAATTAGAAAACATCAAGAGAAGTATCTAGTTCAAGCAAATTGTCATGGCTCCCTCTACAGTCAATGAAAGAAGAAAAAGCTACCCATATTCATTTGAAGATGAATAATATCAGGCATCTACCTGATCGGATACCAACAAATCATCCTCCTGAGGTCCCATTAAGCTAACTCACCTAGCCTAGCTGCCTAACTTTTAGACACGCCACTAACTTCCACCAGGGTAAAATTTGGCTCAATTAATCCCTTTCACAGTTTCTATAAGAAATTATATCACTGAGAGAGAATGTGATGAAAGAAAGAATTGGCTGGTCATAGATTTGGACTCTGTCATCCTTTGCTATGCATTACTGTGCAATGTCAGGTGTGCTTTTACACTGTAATCTTAATGAAACAGGAGCTATGAATGATCAGAATTGATTACACTTGACAGTTCATTTAGAAGCAGAATCACAGACCTCAGAGGAAATGTGAGCAAGAAAGTTTATATTTATAATCTTGCCTTGTCTATCAACACTCAAGTTCAGATTTTCTGAACTCTGTGTCTAAATCTGGGTAGCTACATCTGTGGAGAGTCATTTTAAGATGCACACTGTCCTAGGACAGACAAGAATACACAACTGTTATTGACCTTGAGCAGTACTCACTTACAAAAATAAAATAATTTATGTAGGTGTCTAATTACAGATTAAGCGGCCTAACTTTGGAGAAATCTGCAATATCTCTGTTCTTATCCCTAACATCACAAGAATTTGAACTCTTCAGATTAAAGCCATGAAAGAATGCAGGCTACTATTAGTAGCAGAAATTTAGTATTCCTGCTCTTTTATGACTGTGTGACAAAGATGGAAAGGCACTCAGTTCTACTTGATGAGTTCCATTAGTTATTGCTTTTAGTATAAAAGTCAGATTTTCTCAGATCTGCTAGCAATGAGACACACATTATTTTTTCTAAGACTGTCATGTGCAAACCATTACAGTTCAAAAGAGAGGCTCATCAGGATGAGGAGGTTTCTCAAATATCTGTGGTCAAGTTAATGAGACATCTACCATTGTTTACAAGACAAACTACTTTTAATTTGCTTAAGAATATTCAGGTGCTGTTTCCCTTAATGTTCTCTTTAATGAAAACTCCCTTCAAGAAACACCCTACTCATTTCAATTCTTTTTGGGAGGGGCCACTGCATGTTGTTACAGGAGGTGCTCACTGAGGTTAAGAGGAAATTGCAGCGACTTGTGAGGGGCTGGGCAAGAGTGGCCCAGAAGGACTTACAGCGCATTGCCTGGGTGAGAAGCGACGGCCGAGAGCGGGGCCCCCAACGCCCAGGCCCACCCTGCTCTTCCAGAGGCTTGGCCGGTGAAACCCCTCGGGGCTCGGGCGAGGCCGGACCGGCTCCGATCCCCCCGCTCCACCGCTCGGGGGCACCCTCGAGTGCATCGCCGCGCCACCTGCCATTGGCTGCCTCCGCCGTCGCGGCGCAGCGTGTCAGCCAATGGGCAACGGCTCAGCCACGGCCCGCTGGGGCGCGGCTGCGGATGGGCGGTGGGTGCGGCGGAGGCCGGCCGGGGGGCGGGGCGTGGGGCAAGGCGGGGGCGGGGCCTTGGGTGGTGGAGCTGCCCGAGCGGCTCCTGGCAGGGACCGCGCCCGCCCCGCGGGGAGTTTTGCGTGGGGAGGGGGCCGGCAGGTCCCGGCGCGGCGCTGCCCCTCCCGCCGGCCCGGGCCGTACGCCAGCCGCGGCCATGGCGGAAGGGGCTGGGGAGGAGGTGCGGTTCCCCCTACCCGTGTTTCTTTTTACCGCACCGGAGGACAGATGCTTCCCATTAGCGAAGAATGACCCCTTGGGGCGAGCAACGGGAGCGGACGGGCTGAGGGCGGGCGCCGACACACGGCGACACGGCCCGCGGGGCGCCGGACCGCCGCCAGCCAGGCAGCCGCGCCGCTCCCCTCCTCCTCCCGCACAGACCCGCGAAGGTGCCCCCGCCCCAAACCACCCTCACCCCCCAGCCGGGCTCCGGCAGCCGCGACCGGCCATGAGCGGGCTCCTTACCTGCAGCCGGGCGCGGAGGTCTCAGCAGGCGCTGCCCGCTGCTCCCATGCCCCCGGGGGGCTGCGGGCGGCCGGCGGAGCGGAGCGGAGCGGCGGGCGGCCTGCGGCTACCTGGCTCCCGACCTCCCTTCCGGCACCGGCTCGCTGAGGCTCATCGCAGCCCGCGGCAGCTCGCCTCGACACCTCCTTAGGACTCCCCATCGCCCGTCATCCTGCGGGATCCGCCGTTCTGGATGGGTCCCCTCTAATAAGCATAAGCGATGCGCGGCAGCCAGGCAGGACACCGTCTGGGGTGGTTTTGTTGGTTTTTTTTTTTTTTCCAATTACTGTTATTTTCTCGTCTTCTCTGGGTGCCCCCTGTCCCCGCGGAAAATCGGGGCGCCGCAATCCCTCAGTCCCGGCGGGAGCCGAGCACGTCGCTCCGGGTGCTGCGGGATCTCCGTGGACGAGCGGGCGGACGGGCGATGCCGGCGTCTCCCCGCCGTTTGACGGGCTGCCTGGGCGCACAGTTCCTGCGGCGACAACCTACCGCCGCCTGCCGCGGCATGGAGATGAGGGGCGCGGGGTGCCGGGGCGCCGCGCTCCGCCCGCCTCCCCGCGCCGGGCGCTGTGCTGGGCGAGGGCGCGGCGGAGCGGCTCCTCTTGCGGGGTGGGCGGCCCCTCGGCGGGGGGAGCTGCAGGCGGGCCCGCGTCGGGGGGAAGGCTGGGGTGTGGGAGGTGGGCGCCGGAGCCGTCGGGAGGGCGGCGGGAGCTGCGGCCGCAGCGGGGGAAGCCGAGCCCACGCCTGAGTCTGGGACCTGAAGCTTGGGGAAAGTTTGTTTCTCCGACCTGGGCGGATCCAGCACTCTTGAAACACTCAGATGTGCAGCTGTCAGCGTTGTGCAGCCACACAGGCACACATGCGGTTCAGTGTATAACCCCGAAACTGGATCAGACACTCTGGATTTCTTATTCTTCTCATAGTGATATAGGTGTCCTGTCATAACACAAAGCGCCAACCTCCTTAGTGCACACTGGCACAATACTGCTGTTGAGACCAGTGTTCAGTCTGTGAGATTTGATCTCTTTTGTCATACTCAAGAAGAGCCACTCTACATGTGTGTGAACAGGAAAATCTCAAAGCTGTAGTGGAGAGGATACAGGAAAAATCATCAAGCACTAAGAATACGAACCAGACTGAATGTGGACTCGGTCATGAATTGCATTTTACCTTTAACATCCAACAATCAAACTTCAATTTATAATAATTAAATCATTAACATCCCTCTCCTTAGTTTCCCTCCTGTATTAACAGTGTTTTCAATACACAAAAATAAGCCTGCTTCTGGACTAGTGAAAAATTCGTTGTTCAGATGTACCAAAGAAGACCATGCACTATCATCTTAGTTCCACTGTGTGATTTTGGCATGGAGCTTTCAAATTCCATCTCCAAGCTAAGTAAATATAGCAAATGGCATTACAATCTAGACTGTAAGGCAGTGGCAAGTGTATCATCACCAAATCAATAGAATCATAATCTGAGTTAACAAACCATTTTTTGCATTGAAACCTGTAACAGATGTGATTATAATAAAAGCTCGGGTGTCCACTCCCAACTTCTTGTGCACCCCACAGCCCACTCATTGCAGGGGCAGAGGGAGAAACAGAAAATGCCCTAATGCTGTGCAAGCCCTGCTCAGCAATAGCTAAAACATCTCTGTGTTGTCAACACTCTTTTAGTCACAAATCCAAAAACAGCACCATACAGACTGCTGGTTAACTCCATCCCAGTCAAAACCAGTATATTTTGAAAAAAAAAAAAAAAACAAAAACAAACCCTTGTAAATTAGTTTGATGAACACTAGATTAAAAAATAGTGATAATAATAATAATAATACCTCAAGGAGTAGAACTCTTCAAGTTCATCTGCACCATGGAGAATGTTTCCACAATGCGTCCTTGCTTAATGTGCAGCATTTGGTCTCTACTAGTGTATCATCTGATCCCACTGACCTATCCCAGTAAAATTACAGTGTGTAGAGCCAGTTGAAATGCAGTCAAGAAGAATCTGACTTCACTAAGATCTGATTGAAGACAGCAGTAGTCAGTGGTCTCGTCAGTGTATTTGAAGACAACATTTCATCCCCATGCATAATCTGATAACCCACAATGACAGGAGAAAGAAATTATTTTGTCTGAATGCAAGTCACTTTTTGAAGATGTGTCACATAGGAAATGTAGAAAAGCTTTTGCAGATGGCCTATTATAGTACTGAAAACTTTGGAAAATGAAGGAAACACACTTTGTGATTCATTCGTAGCTAATAATTGCTCAGTTAGGTTATCAGGCTTAAACTAGCGTGTGAAAAGGGTATAACTATTTCTATTGCTATTACTCTTACTATTATTCAGGGTGAATACATTTAAGCAGACCCTAAAATGTTACTTTCCAGTCCTTGTAGTTAAAGTAATACCATTATTATTTTAACTTTCTCTTTATAATCCTACTGCCTTTGGGGAGACACCAGTTTCCTCTAATGTTTTCCCATCATAGCTACTTAAGTATCATTACTAACTACATAGTTTCTCTGTTACTGGGAGGAGAGCTATTTGAATACTCCAGGGATACACAGAGGATATTATGGCTGTTGTGATAGCCCTTTACACTTAATTACACAATGGCATGTTCATTCTGAAAATTAGTGAAATTAAAATAAATCACATAGTAGACCCAAGCAAAAGTAGAAATCTGCACAACTAGAACTGTAAGAAAAAGGTGCAGAAGCCCAGATTGCTACGTCTTATGCAGTAAATTCTTCATTACTCAGTCTGAAATTTTAGACGAGATATCATTCAAAAAGATGTGCTAAAGTTTGAGAGCAAATTTTTAAACTATATTATAAATAAATATGAGAATGAAATATTTCAGTGACATTTTAAAAGAACATCACTAATGTGCTATTCACTATCTTCGGCATAAATAAGTTTTCAGACAAGTAAATGTCATCACCAATCCATGTCTTTGTACCAATTCTGTATTAACACTAAATACATCGACAGCTCATGAGCTAGAGCCACACTACTGTAACAACAAAGCCCATCCAGCTCTATTAGATAAGTTTACCTTATTGCAAAGTTTGGTGGTGGTGGTGGTGGTTGTTTGTTTGTGGGTTTTTTTTTTTTTTTTTTTTTTTTTTTTTTCCCCCAGGGAATCCAAGTATTAAAGGCAGGGTTGTTGGGATTTTGTGGGTTTTGCTTGTTGTTTGGGCTTTTTGTGTGTGTCAATCAAGGGATGCTATGTTGTCTGATAGCTGTTGCAGTAAATGGTTGAAAAACCTCTTTATAAACTCTATTCATATTGATTAAATATTTTACACAGTGGATAGGAACAGGCAGTGCAAGTAAATGGTGAAGGTAATGATTCATGTCACTGATCTGTGCCATTTCAGCTGTGGTACCTGCTGCTTGCTCAGTGTTTACAAAGTGATAAGAAAATGTCTCAAAGGAACAAAGGAAACAAAATAGAAATACCAGGGGACTGTAGGGTGCACCTGCTGAGTTTCTGATACAGCCATTTCTGAAGGAGAAACTGAAGGTAAAAGACTGTTCACATGAAGCAGAACCTGTGCATTGCAGGAGGCTGATGACAGCAAACTGCTGACATGCTTTTGGACAAGACTGGGAGGCAATGAAGGGGAAATCAAGGATGACAGTTTGAGAAAGAGGGAGAGCTGTCTTTCTTATTTTCACTGTCCATCACTAACTGCCAAATGCTGTGACTTTGTTCAGATCAGCAGTGTTTGAGGGAAACTTCCATCAGTATAATTAGTTTTGTGATTAGTTAGCTCTCAGCCTCAGAAGTTACCTTCTCTCAGCCAGAGCCAATATCAAAGTAGGGTCTTAGCAACTGCTTCTCTCTCAGGAATGAAGCTTTGGGTTTTCTAGGAATTACTTATCTTGCCTAGATTTTCCTGTCTAACAATATTTTTGACAGTTTGACTCAAGAAGCCCAAATGAAGGACAGAAACAGAGCTTACCAAGCTATGCAATAGTTTGTAGGAAGTGTATCTATACCATGAGACATCAGGTCTGAACACCTGGAGTGAGGGTGGAGTGGGATGAGGTTCTGGGAATTTTGAAGAAAAATTTCTCTGTTAAAAAGACAAATTCTATATTTACAGAATAAAAGGCATGAACTACATTTATAATAGCTGAGGATAAGTAGGGAAATGCAGTGTTATTCAGATTTTAAAGATTTCAATATAACCTAATTTTCTAGAATAAAGGGCATTTATTTGAGTCATGGTCTTACAAATCTTATCAGTCAAATATTGTGTTTTACAAGGTAGTATAGTCTTAAAAGCCTACAATAGGTATAGAAATGGGAGCACACAAATTGATAACTGTAAATGAGAGAAAATCAATAGATTTTCATAGTCTGAAATCTGAGCGCTATAGTAAATTAGGACTGCAGATAACAAGCAATTGTAAGGAAAGTTTGTTCTCATCTAGGCTGGTACAGATCACTACAGCCAAATGAAAAAAAAAAAAAAAGACAAAAAAATCAGGGAAATTTTCAAAGCTTTTTTGCTTGACCTGGTAGCTGAATGCAACTGGTTCCTCAGAGCCTCTGTCAATACTGATTTATACTGTTTAAAACACATGGGTGAGAGTGTCAAAGGGAGGAGGTGGTGCCCATTCATCCATGTGGTTATGCTTGCATAGGAAGGCTTGTGTCTCTTTCCCTCCATGACTTCATAGTTCATTGACTGATCTTTATTCCCCGAACCTTCCAGGAAAGGATCATTTCTGCTCCCTCCTTGCAGCTGCGGTGCCTGTGTATTGCAGCCCTCAGCAAATGCTCTTCTCCTATACTCTCTTCCAGACAACTTATCTCCTCCTTGTCTTTATGCCTTCCTGTTTGGGGTTGTTTTTCCACTGCTTAGCTACTCCTTTTTCTTGCCCAAGCTTCCTCTTCTTGACATATCAAAGTGTTCTGCTCTACTCCACAGTCCTTGTTGAAGAAGAGTTGCATATGGCAATAAACTTTCAGCCTTCTCTCCTCCTCTGCAAGCTCTGTCTAGTGCCATCCTTTTCACAGTGACGAGCTGGGCTTCGCTCCCAGCTTCCCTTGTCAAGCAGCCTCGTGGAGGAAGGAATGAAAGCCTTGAGCTTCTGTTTACTAAACAAGACAGACTTTTTTGAAGGCAAAGCCAAATTCTTGTATTTGCTATGGGTCAATGAAGAGAGGAATAGACCATCACAAGCCCACTGAGGAATATACCTGATGTACAGGTTGACTTTCCCAGCTGCCTCTCCTAAAGAGCAGAAGGATGGAGCCCAGAAGACTGAAATACTGTGCATGTTAAACATGTGAAAAAGCAGCAGTTTTTAAATGCCTCCTGTTGGAGCTGGCAATAAATTAACTCTTGCTTTTACCACTTGGCAGAGAATTGAGAATAAACTTCTGCAGATGAATTAGGACCTTGTTTAACTTCCAGCAGAAAAATGGGGAGTTCTAGAGGAGCTGATGGACTGCATTCAATTTTATGATGCAGAAAAACAAACTGTTAACTTACAGAAATAATACCACTGCACTGTCGTGACTTGTTCTCCACTTGTCTTCAGGCGCTGTGTGTTTGTATTGGGAGAGCGTGCTGACTCTAGTGCCAGTGTCTGTATTTCCTGTATTTGCTTTTGACATTTCATGTGTTTGTACTGTAGTGCCTGACAAGTTATGTCACAAAGTAATTGGATCAAAAGCTGATTAACAAAAACGAAGAAAAATGAGGGTCAGCAGTGTGGGAGGTATAGCTATGATAGGCCAAACTCACCAAGGTATGCAGAAAACCCAAGCAAGAAAGGAATGTGGTGAACTAGTAAGAGATTGTACTGCTGGTCTGCTGCAGCCTTGGTGGGGTCTCAGCTGGCATTGGCAAAACAGAACTTTTTCTTGTGCCAGTGCAAACAAAGATGTCACACAACTGTCCTTGCTTCTAGTGCCTTCTAGTGTCTGGGGGGTGGCTGGAGTCCACTGGCTGTGGCTGCAGACCAGCTTCAGACGGGGATTGTGTAGCTGTGTTAGCTTGATCCCGTGTCTGCCTGTCTGCAGAGTTTGTTTGCTTGAGCACAACGCTTCAACAACACTTCTGCCCGTTGGGCACCTCCAGGCTGACTCGCATCCGGGGAGACCTCTGAGCACAGGACAGGCAAGTGTTATTGATGCTGCTGCAGCTACACAGGGCTGTTTGGTGTGCCTCACACCAGTGCAGCCTATTTGTACTGGGCTTGTCTGAGGTGTCATCTGGATGAAAAGCTGGGGGGCAAGTTCATTCCTATTGTTACCTTGAGAGAGATAGTGCTGCTTTACCTTTGTGCTCTAAATGACAAAGCAAAAGGGCAGTAAATGATGTGGCACCTGTAAGTGCTAAGAAGTGAAAGTATTTAAAGATGCACTGTGATAAGAAGGATGAATGAGCCTTCTGTAATCTATAATGAGAGATATCACTACAAGAAGTAGTTTTAGTTTCCTCTGACTGTATACCCTAACCTCTTTTCCTCCTCTCATTCTGTTTTCCCAGTGACATGGTGTGAACAGGAAGTTTTTCTTTCAACTGCATAGAATACTTCTATCAGACTGTTAATAACCTGTGAGTAATAACACAGAAACTGTTGTCAGGCGTTTTCTATGCTACTTCCACATCTATGAAATGAAGCGTAACAGAGCCACATTTTCTTCTTTATTTTGTGAGCTAAAGAATTAACAAAGGAATGAAAAATATTTCCCTTTTTTCAAAAGAAAAGCTGAAATAAAAGAGGTGATGAGAACTTTACTTCATTTGCTTTCCTTCCTTAGCCAAGAATTCAAGTTTATTAAGGTATTTAAAAAAACAAATGCAAGAAGGATCTGCAGCAGTGTGCTGTAAACATTTTCCACATGAGAGTCCTTCACTTTACTGGG
Organism: Streptopelia decaocto; assembly: GCF_964273445.1. Taxonomy (NCBI): domain Eukaryota; kingdom Metazoa; phylum Chordata; class Aves; order Columbiformes; family Columbidae; genus Streptopelia; species Streptopelia decaocto. Next base: position 97,039,728 of record NC_138663.1, read on the forward strand.
GTAACCATGGTTTGCATTGTATTATTTGGCATCGCAAAATATGAAATGTTCCTCCACTTCCACAGTTTTAACCTTCTCAGCCACTGTTGTTCATTTCATACTGAAGGACAAGATTTCAAATTGAAGAATAAACTCTGTCTTTGCAAGTCTTCTGCCAATCCACTGCTCAGCTGTGCAAGTTCCTTTTGTCACTGAAACCTAGACCCAAATAACAGTGGCCTTCCCCTTAAGATCCAAGTCTTGCTGACACCCTTTCCGATGTATACTTGAAACACATTGCAATCTGCAGTCACTTCTCATTGCCTCACTAACAAGCATATGACTCTCAGGCTAATGAACTTAACTGCCAATTAACACAGGCTATCCTGATGCACAGCCTTCTCCAGAAACCTAACAAGGTGCTTTATGAAAACAGTCAGAGACATTTCCCCTCTTACTTTCACTGGACAGCTATTCCAGCATACTAAGTTAGAAACCATTTTCTAGGTCACAATTTTTATCCATCTCTCCTTTTGCAAACACTCCCTTGATTTAAACAAGTGCCTCTCCTACCTCTTTTGGTATTATCACACATGTATTTCTGCATCAGAGGCCAATGGAGTAACACTTCAGAGCCATTGGAATTTACATGCCCAAAGGCAAACCTGAAATCCTGAAGTGAATGCCCAGCAGCATTGGCACTGAATGTATTTATTGCAGCACTAGGAGTAGCCACACTGAAATAGACTTTGAATACTTGGTGCCAGGTAAGTAATGGCACTTTACCAAGCGCAAACCATGGAGAAGTGATTCTCTGAGATACATGTCCTGCTCTATCAGGATTCCTATGGAATAGAAGGTTCCTATAGGCCACAACTCTCTTAATGCCTTTTACAATGACGGAACTAAAGGCAGCAAAACCAATGTTTAGTTTTAGAGTTTAGAGGATTTTAGCAATAAACAGCTTTTCTGTTTTACTTACATATATAACACTCGTAATTGATTTTTACATGAGCTGTGTAAATAGCATAACAGCATGTGAAAAAAGAGAAAAGATGTTTTCATAATGCTCAGCATGTCAGGGCAGATATGTGCAGATTTAGATTATTTTTGCTGTAACTTATTCTGTTTAAACATGTTTGTTATAGTGTAGCATTAGATAAATCTGCATTGTATGGATGGCTGAATGAAATCTAGTGGCCCAGAATATTAGAAATCAGAGTTTCTATATGATGTGTGACTTGTGTGTTTTTGTAGCACACATCACAAACATGTATTTAGTTCTACCAGGCTGCAAGCAAATTATTTCTATAAACATGGGACAAAGGCCACTTCGCTATCTGACTCCACTGTACTTATCCACATCTTTAGTTGTAAGGTGCTGTTGTTACAAAAGCAGTCCAAGTTCAAGCAGCCTACAGTTCCATGCCAGTATACAACCTAGGGGTCCTTCTAGGAAAGTCCCCACATTTGATTTGTCTTTCTGCTGGTACTAGAGAAGCATACAATGTATATGGCTGCAGACACAGCAAAAGTCCAGGCTTTCCCCTACAATATACCCCAAATGACAGTTAGAGGCCATAGTTAGGACTGGGTTTAAATCCATCAGTACAGATGTAAATCTAAGTTTAAAGTATTATGTCACTGTATTTAGAAAAAAAATTTTGAAAAATAAAAGATGCTTTTTGTTTTTTCCTCTACATGAAAGGTAGATACATTTTTAAATATTTCTTGCTTATTACTACCTCTTTCTTATTTTCCTCAAGAGAAAGCTATGTACCTCCATAGACTTCTACATTACTGTAACTACACTACTTAGGTTTTTAACATTTATTTGTACAGACTTACATGTAAAATATCCAAGCCTTATGGCGTTCCCATTGAATCCAGATGCAGGGATTTGGCCTTGCTTTTGTAATTGTTTCCACTATAAATGCCTATTTGAGAGTTCAGATTTTGGTTATTAAAAATGCTTCCAAAATACAATTTGCCATCTGAGCTATCAGTCAAGGAGCATTTATTACTAGTTTTATTTCAGTGTGGCTTTCTGAACTCAAAGATGCATCTTGAGAGTTTTATCCATGCTTTCAGATATTTTAAAGATTTAAAATACATTTGACTAGCAAATGGAAATCATCACACTGTGATGTGGAATGATAGTGTCATCTTTAGCTAAAAATACCATGAAAATCCTACGTGGTCACTTGAGTTGCTTCTAAATAGTAGGAGTATAGTTACTTCATAACAGGCTTGCACTAAGGGTAAATTGTAGCCTTACAATGCTTAGGTGAACATGTTTTCCTCTAAAGAAAGGGAAGAGAATTCAACTTCCTCAAGCACACCAGCTACACCACAAATAGTTAATCAGATAAGTTGCTGATTCCAGCTATAGAGTGGAATATTGGCTTCTGTCTTTTTGGGCTCACTGCAGATGAACTGAGCCAACCCCAGCAGGCTTCTCTTGTGTCAGCTTGTTTGAAGACTGCATGGAAGAACAACTTCCCCACACTTGGGGAATGTGAACTTTTTGTCAAAAACTCTGACCAAGATCTTTCATGTGTTGTAGAGCCTAAACAATGCAGGTGTATTGCACTGGCACTTTGACAAGGGTATGGAATTAACCCTATAGGCAATTAAGACAGGTCTGTTTAACAAGGATCACTCCTCTTTACAGTGGTAAAGAGGGTCATCCCTTATAGCAGCCAACACAATAACAGAAAAAAAGCTTTTCAGCCATCTTCCTGAGTGTGAGTGACCAATAAACCTCTAAAATGAAAGAAGGCTTAGAGGAGTTGGGCAAGGACCATGTACCTATGAAGCTCGGGGAATAATGCAGGATATGACTGACCACAGCAGTTGCAAAAAAGCTGACTTTGTGTATATATTGTGTTTTCAGTACAATTCGTATCACTGTGCTAAATCAGAAATCTCATGTAACATCAACTGTCCTCAGATAAGTAAATCTGATATCAAACATTGCTTCCTCCATGCATGGAATATCTAAAAGAACCTGGTCAGTAAGTATTGGACTGTAACAGTGAGATCTGAGCTGACAAGATTTTTCTGGCCTTGATTTTTTGTCTAGAAGAAAGTATTTTCTGGTCTCAACTATTACATGAATCTGTTGAGTGTGCTATGCGTTTAAAGAGCATTGTTCTTCCTGTTGGACTAGGCAAACACTAGCAATCACCTAAAAAGCCAGTACTGTTAAAGACAAAGACCAGGGAGACGCATAAGCTAATTTAAGATTCTCCATGTTAAAGATAAAAAACAAACAAACAAAATACACAAACAAGAACAAAATCAAACTTCCATATTTATTTCTGAAAACCCAAAGTTCCTGATAGCAGCAACAGATAAAGGATTTTACCTCTTCCTACTTTGCAGAAAAACATTCCTCTGCTACTGAAAGAATATCAGGGGAAGATATAAAAGCCTTAAATAGCTGCACTAATCTTCATTTACAAAAAGCTGTGCATATAGCTATCTTTTGAATTCCTTAGGCCCCAGGTACCCCTCAAAGTCAGTAGGAATCAAGAGTAAAATTGCAAAATCCAGATTAAACCATTTAAAGCACTGGTGTCTGTATAGAAACAAGAAAAATTGCCCAGAGTCTCTTGATAGTAATACAGAGAGACTGAGATATCTAGAGACTAAGTGTCCCTTAAAATTAGATTAATCACATCCTCAAGGTGCCTATTTCTTTCCATTTCTTGCAAAGGAATCTAGATGGTGCTCAGTGTTGAATTATAGCATCCCTAGATAAATGAGATTAACTCCACCTTAGACATTAAAATAATTTGCCATTCCAGGCAGTATAATCAGTTCTGGGTACCTGAGTCGAGTGCATTTTGTAGGCCCAGTCCCATCCTATGCTGTATTACTCTGTTTTTCTCACTGAGGGAATGCTGAACCATTTGCTTAGACCTAGATGCCTAACAACCTCTGAGTCTCCCCATCATGCAGGATATTATTAGACTTCTGGAGTGATGGCTGGGGACTACTGGCTTATGCCCTGGTATCTCAAGTGTTTAAATTTAGGAAACTAAATCCAGTGCATAAAACCCGAAACCAATATGAGTGGTTGTACCTCTTCAGCATTTGTTGCCCTATTTGCTTTTGCCTTGATTGTTTCTAGTTGACATGGTCATCTATGATAGGGAGGAACAAACTCCATGGTTTGCTTGTGGGCCAATAAGTTTTAGCTGTGCAGAAAGAGGACTTCATGCATTGTGGCTGTCAAGTATAGAAGTTAGCTATAAAGAGTGCCTGTTGTTAAATAAGATTATAGTATTTTAAAATTTTCGTCAGAAATTTTCATAAGATTCTTTCTAATCAATGCCAGCTTTAAGGAAGAACTGATAAAGAATTGATGGGGTTTGACCTAAGATCAAAGATTCTTGCTTGGGGTGGGGGTGGCTAACAACAATGTTGTCCGATTTGTGTGACTGAAAGAAGGAACATGCTGTCTCCCAGGGATCAAATAGTCTCTGGCAAATTCAAATATATGATGAGAAGTTAGATGTGCTGTGGTGTCTGTCTTCATAGGGGAAAACAAGTTGGCCAAAGCTTTTAAGTCACATTTAGGTGTTCAGATAAATGTTAAACCCAGTTTTCTAAGGTTCATTTCCACTTTGAACTATGGAAATCTTTGGTCCTCAGCCATTCTGAAAAATGGTTACACAACATTCTGAAATAGGAATTTTAGCTCACCATCACTTGAAAGTGTGGATTTTCTTTCTTAAGGTATTTTAGAGTTTTAGGTGCACGGCTGTCTTTGATTCTAACAGGAAGGCAATTTCTAAGATGTAGGTATTAAAGGAACTTCTCTAAGTTGGTGAACTACCTGTCTTTGAATGAAGCTGTCTATGAATTAATTAACATATTGTTGTGATTTTCTTGTTCAGAGTTTTTAAACATTTTCCTGTTCTGAAATCTTGACAAGTTTCTCATGGAGATTCTGAGAGCTGGAAAGCAATTTTGGCCAGCCAGCAATAGATATTGGATGTTCATAAGTGAGTTTCACAGCAGTAATTTAGGTACTTCCATAGGTTCACAGAGCACAGAATGTAAACCAATGATGTAGTTATTATGAAAAAATGAAATAATAACATTTTAAAACTATTACTTTTCATCCACAAATATGGATTATACACTCCTTTTTGTTCATAAATATAAAGGCATTTTATTAAGTGTCTCGTATTTCCATTTTACAGATGTCCACTGTCCAAGGTGCATGCCAGGCCAGTGGCAGTACAAAGAAACAAACATGGTCTCTTGAATGCTAGCTTAGCTAAATGTCCATTGGACTATCTCACAAGTCTACTTGACATAGCAGATATTTTTATATAGTACAGTGAGCGTAAAGGAAATATTGTAAGTATGTACTGTACTACAGTGATACTGAAACTGGGAATCTTACAAGAACATGACCAAAATTCCAAGTTTGTAGAATTTGTTCAGGAAAAACATTGGATTAAACATGTCAGTGAAAGAGACGGTGAAGAGACAAACATGGAATAAACAGTATAAAACTTGAGTAGGTTTTGTCATGATTTTAAACTCAGCAAACTGGGAAAAGAGCACTGGAAGGCAGGAGAGATATAGAGAGGCAGGACCCTGAGAGTCCATATGCTTTTGTATTGTAGCATGAGGACCGAGTTCAAACTGACTGCAATTTTTTTCATCAAATATTTCTTCACTGGAAAATGTTGATTTGCTGAAACTGCAGGAATGTAGACGTGTCTGGTGGACTAAAATCTCCCTCCCTGGCTCCTTAGCAGAACCTCCCCTCCAAGCTTCAGGATGATCAGCAGCGCACCTGGAGGGATATTTCTGAGCCAAGAACATGGAAGCCTTGAAAGGTTTGATCTCCCCACCCTTCTTGGCTTCTTGCATCTCACTTTATAACGTGCCAGGTTTTTTGATTCTGGGACTTCTCAGAGCAATTAAAGCTCCAGGGTTCCCCAGGCCCATGGCAGTCCACCTACAATATAAAGATTTTGGCTACTTTTATGAAGAAAACTCAATATTTTTCTTGGACTTGGAAGTCCATTTCCCTGTCGTGTCAAGTACCAATTTTTCATTCAACAGATATGGTTTAACTGTTATAAAACTAATCATTTAAGGTTGTAGCAGTGCTAGGTTAAACTTCTCTGCAGAGTCTCTGTTGCTTGATTTTTTTTTCTGAAATAAGACTAAAACTTTTAGTTGAAGGTAACAGGTTTAATGCTGTTCAGTGAACTACAAAATAAAACCTGAAAAGTCATGCTCTGTCATATTTAGAACACCCAAAATATTTTTATGATTTGGAAAGGATCACTCATTGCCTATTTTCAGGTCCTTATCCTGTGAGGGAATGCTCCGTACCCATTACTACTGCAGCTGAGTATGCACTGACCATCTTGAGAAAAAGGTCAAAAATCAAAACCAAAATTCAGGTAATTAAGATCATCATAAAAGTCTTTTAGATTAAACAGTCTCCATTGTGGAATCCAACAAAAACTGTGTTTTAAAAAGACAAACCTGATTATCATCATGGCTTGCTCTTACTTATTACTCAGAATGTAAGAAGCTTGAGCATCTTGATTTTTTTTTTTTTTGAACTCTCACAGATTTCTGAACATTTGCTGGCAAAATCTTGTCCCTGTTTAAGTCAACAAAAATTTCATTATGACTTCAGAACATCTAGAATTGCCTCATCTTCAGTTGGGGTTTGTGACTGTTATGACAGAATAAATCCTATCATCTGTTTTTGTCATGTTTTCTACTTTCAAAAAAGGAACATGGTTCAGACTTAATTGGCAAGATTAATCTTGTCAACAGACTCATGCTTGTGATATATCTGTTCTATGATCTTCTCCCGTTAAATATTTTCTATTGCAGTGTTCTCATATGTGTAATGTTCTCAGTGATTAAATTCAGCATTTAATACAGATCTGTACAACATGAGTGATCCAGTCCAGCCCACCCCTTTTATGTTTTTCTCTGTAGTTAGGTAGAGATTCATGTTTTTAGGAACTGTATGTTATCTGAGAGGAAATTGTGCAATGGGGAAGCATGGGAGCATGCTTTCAAATACATACACAGGAAAAAGACAAATGACAGGAGGTGCAACTGTGATTTTTTAACATTTAATGCTTTTTGTCAAGGGAATGGCAGCATAGGAAAGATGAATAGTCCATAAATTTAATGGAAACCAAATAGAAGCTGGGCATCGTGAATCGTGAAGTTTAAGGATGTCACTGTGTATTTATTGAACATTGCTGAAATCTGTGGAAGAATTGTATCGGCTTTTGACATATATCAAGTAATTACTTTCTCAAGGTTTCCTGTTGGATGATGTGACACTGGAACTTTGCGTTCTTCCTTCCACAGTTACCACTTCTGACAGCACTTGAACAATGCAGCAAAATCTGTAAATTTCTTTTGTGATCTAGACTCACCTTCCCTGCAATATTTACGTGCAAGCATATGTTCATTCATTAAACTGCACTCCAGTGCGCTGTTGACCAGAGGTGGGGACAGCCTCTGATGTGACCTGTGCATACTTGGCACCTCAGGTCATGGATCAAACTCTTGTTCTTGTGTTGCAAGCACACTGGATCTGGGAATGGTGGACAGTGCAACAGTGCATTACACTAGCAGTGTCACCTTTTCCTGTGCACTAACTGGGTGCTCTGAGTCCCTGCTCTAGTGGAGCATCACTGGACAAGTTTTTGGAAGTGGATGGGTCCCAGTTCTTGGCATAGTTATCCTTAATCTTAGAAATTCTTTTTGTCTAACCATGTAGATAAAGCTTTGGGGTCCCATTGCAATGGAATACTAGTTGTGGCAAGAATCTATGTTACACGCAAAGTAAGATACTACATTTTGATTTAAAGGAATGGCCCATCTCTCTGTATGCCGTGTTTTAGATCAAAGCTGGCCTTAAAATTTCATACAACTGCATTAAAAATACCCCCCCACCCCGCCTCAACTATCCCACAGAAAGCAACAGAGGTATCTAATGGAATAGTTGGGGGAATATCTTAAAATCCAATTTCAGTAAATAATTTTTTCACCCAAGTACCCAGAGGTAATATAACAGAAATTAACTACTTACAAAGCAAAGAACCATCTCAGTGATTTATTATGTCATTTCTTGATCATCAGACAGAAAGTTAAATTATCTAGATGGGATACACAGGGTTGTGGAATTACACATTGCTTTCTTCCAAGATAGATGAACTCCATGTGTTATAACTTCCTTGAGGACTGCATTGTGGTTAGGCCATTTTGTGTTTTTTTTTCATTTTTCTTGCGAGGAAAGACTAATCTCATGAAGAAAAAGAAATTCCATAGAATACAGTCTGGATTTTATTAGGCACACATTACTACTGTTTCCTGATGTTGCCGCTCCTGCAGTATAACTTTTGCATAAAATTCAGTGCGATACAACATACTGATATGCCCTCACAACAACTTTATAGATGGCATTTACATACAGTTACAATTTAAATGGAGTGAGTACATAGAAAGCATGTGTAAATGAGGACCTGGCCCTGTATCTATGCAAGTAAGTGACACAATTATCAGCCACTTAAGTAAGTCAGATTCATAGCCATGGACTTGTCAATACTTTTTTTCAATGAAAATTGCGTTTCATATGAAGGAAACTAACCAAGCAATTTTGGTTTTACAGCAAATGGAAAGTAGAAGGTATATCATGATCATGTTTGAAATAGACATTTAATATAGCTAACATGAAAGAACAGAATATGCCTTGCCTTGCCCTACCTTGCCCTGCCCTGCCCTGCCTTGCCTTGCCTTCCCTACCCTGTCCTGTTCTACCCTGTCCTACACTACCCTTCCCTTCTTTATGTTTAGACTTTGAAGTTTACCTAACTTTTCAGTTTGGCCAATGCTGTCAGTGGCGTATCTTTTCTAGCTGATATTTAGGAACACAAAGCACAATAAAACAATGATAGTGATTATCTACAAAGCTAGATGCTGTCAAAAGCAAAATGTGAAAATAAAACAAAAACCAGAAAGAATCAAATTCTTCTAATCTCACTTAGTGGTATCAAGCACACAGTGATACCTTTTCTGCCAAATGTCTTCCTAGAAGGAGGAAAGAAACTGAGATGAAAGTCCATAATGTGTGCACCCTGATCAAACATTAAACTTTATCTATTCCAGGATACAGTTTTTTGGAAGACAGGAAAGATGAGGATTTTTTAAAACATAATAATGTGTTTGCATAAGAATGGTAGAAAAAGGCAGCATGCAATACTGCATGGGTTTAATAAGAAGCAGGTTATGGTGGCATCACCTCTGGGGCTTGGGTCTGTGGCAACACTGGCTCCCTTGGCTTTTCTGGTCTTAGCCTGGTATCCAAATTCTTATTGGCTAGGCTGATGCCCTGGCTAGGTAGCTAGTTTGAAATGGGGTCTGCCAATTGAAGCAAATTGGTTACAGCCACATTTTGTTGCAAAGAATGTGTTCTCCTTTTTTCCCTCCTTCACTGCAACGTATTTGTTCACGGACAGGATATGTATGTGAGCAGCTGGAGGCAGTTACACATCTGTTTCACCCATGCTCTAGGACAGCCAGATACAAACAACTTGGATTTAAAAGCCTGTGTACATGTCAGCTCATGCCCAGCACGATGCTAAGACAGCTACAGTTTTCAAATTTATACAACCGCGTTAAAAACTGAGTGGTCTGGGCTCATGTCCCCCAGGTAGGCAGACTTGTGGCTTTCATGACATAAATTTATTCTGTGGAGACCTCCTTAAACAGATTTACTTTGCCAGAGAAAGGCACTCATGTTAACTTTTATCTATTTTCTGGGCATAAGAGGCAGGTCTATGAGTACTGCTTTTCTCTTTGTTTTTGTTTTTGTTTTTGTTTTTTTCCTGTTTTTCCTTACTCTTCTTTCTAAGATGTGACCTTAATTCCCTTTGGGACAGTTTTCATCAAGCATGAGGACATTGCAGAGTTGTCCTATAGCGCTTTGACCGAGCTAGATGGAAAGGGACTATGGGCCCCACACAATAGAGCAAGTATGAGATACTTCGGCATGCTGATTGTACAAATATTATTACTTAATTAAGTGAAGTTAATGTTCATGGTCTGTAGAATATTTTGTGCTATTTTAAATGATCCAAATACATACTAACTTGGAAATTTTTGATACTGTATTTACAGTATCTTAGAGTAATCCTATCACGTGCCCCGAATATTAGTATATTTAGGAAAATAAATAACTGCAGTGTAATTTGTAAACAGGATTATAATTTTATAAATTTACTATAATTTCCTGAAAATATGGTCTATAATGGAAACTATGACACACACTTTTCCATCTTTTCATAACTCAGCAAAGGTCTTTTTGGACTAATCAGAACTGGCATAGAACAAATAAACCTTATAAAAATGCTATTAGAAATATTTACCTTATATGCTGTTCACTTACAAATGTATTACTACCACCAGGTGGAAAGGTTCCTGGTTTCTAATACAGCAGCTGAAATGGACTTGACGACTCAGTCTAAAATTCATAAAGTATCATTTTCAATTAGAGACTGAAAAAGGATAAAGGATAAAGGCTAAATATCAGTATAAACAAATTCTCTGTCTCTAAGATCACAATAGTATTGTGTATCACAATTCAGTTACATTTTTTTAGCTATATGGGCAGCGTCTGCAGTTTCTGGAATTTAACTGCTAAAAACAACAGTGACTCAGTATTTTAAATGTTTGTGGGGTTTTTTTGTTTGTTTGTTTTTTGTTGTTGTTGTTTTGTTTTGTTTTGTGTGTGTTGTTGTTGTTTGTTTTGTTTTGTTTTCCTAAATGATGTTTTCTAAGGTGGTACAGATTCTAGAACTAGCACTCCGTATTTCTCTCTTGATGGTTTACTGAAAGAGAGTCTAGCCATGTACATCACCAGTGGCAAAGAAACCTCCATTCTTGCATGCAAAACTGTAATACTGTAAGTGTTAAAATCTTAAATACTGTATGTCCCCTTCCATTAATTTAGAAATGGCTTTCATGGGAGACATGGTAAAGAGATAAGCAGTAAATGAAATACAAGCATTTGAAAAGAAACAAAATCATTGCAAAATAGATGCTGTAAGTCAGGCATGAACTGCAACAGAATAGTCAAGTCAAATCTTTCACCCATGTATAACCTGAACTATTTTAACACATGATGGTTTATAGTAGCTGTTTGAATTTCCTATGGTTCTGCCCAGTTTAGACATTAATTCACAGAAAACAGCCAGCTGAGACATTAATAACTGAAAGAAGATATTTTTTCAGACCTCAGTATAAATACGTTTCTAGTTTCCATTGTATAAGCCAGAAAAACTGATTATCTTTGCTTTGGTTAACATGCATCCTCTTTTTTCTCACTTTTTCTGTGTAAATATGTATCTACATAAATATGTGTACATATCTTTGTATATGAAAGTGTATATGTTTCACATATTGTGTAAAATATGCGAGTTTCATCAAAATGCAGTAAAAATACATCATGTGAACCAAGACAACAAAACATGCAATGTAAATATTTTCACAAAAGGCAGAGTGAGTAGGAGTATGAAGACAATATCACTCATGCAGATTTTTCCTAAGGCAACTGTAGCTAACAGCTCTGCATTTTCTTTAAAATTACTTTCGCAACATAGCAATATTTACTTAAATTAGATAACTTGTCAAATGAATCATCCCAGCATGATCTGTATCTCAAGTTTTTTCCCAACATTCTTAGTTGCAACTTGATTCTCATTTTGCACTCTTGATCTAATTAAGATTACAATTTTCTTATGTGTTTAAGAAGTACACAGTCAGTTGCAGGTACACAATTGAGGCACAGAAAATGCCCATAACGTCAGCACTGCTTAGAATTTGAAGCGCTTGACAGATATATTCCTGGAAGTTATTCCCATCAGACAGTAATTTAACTTACGTTCTTGCCTTCTTCACTTTTATCTATTATTTTGTGCTCTTATCTGAATTAAAATGTTCATAATTTGTCTGTCTATCTGTCTTGGTTCTGTTTTTATTTTGCTCTAGTAGAAGCGTTGAAGGTATTGAATATCCCACATGACAGTTAAGCAAAGACTCGAAATTTAGAAGTTTTTCTTTCTAAACCATATGAAGGCAATGAAGAAGATTAAATTCTTCTCCCCTGAATAAAGTAACATATACAGTAGGATAGATTACTTCAAGACATGGAATGGGAGGTCTCTCACTAAAAGCTTTCGAAACTAATTCATCAAACCTATTTTTTAAACAATGATTTAAGTGTACTTGGCTTAGCTTTGGAGCCTGGATTGAATTACATTATCTCCTAATGTCTTTTCTAGTTTTATTTTCTCTGTTCTTTACTTCCGGAAGAGTGTTCCTTCTGTTCCATCTAAGAAAGGTTGGAAGATTTGGCTGTCACCTCAGTAGCCTTATACCTAGACACTGGACGTTTATGCACGCTTTGCTTCACAGTGCTGAGTGTCAAATTGTATGAATAAATCAACATTTATGATTATTGAAAAAGATAAGCTACTCGTGCATTTTTGTGTCTGGTGATCTCTATACAGAAAGAACCGCAAAAAGTGTGTTTCTTCATCTTACATGAAGTGGTCATCACTTATATCCTACCCACTGGTCTAAGGGGGAATCCAGTCAGGCAAAACTGAAAATAAAACAGAAAAATGATTATTCTTAATCTTTAAATTATTATTGAAAATAAAGATAGTCAAGTTAGACTAATTAAAACAAAACCAAAAAATAAACAAACAAACAAAACAAAACAAAAAAAACCCACCACAACTACCACAAAGAACTAAAAGGCTCCTCCAAGGACTGCCTGAGAAGCAGAACTAAGGAAATCTGCTTCCCTGTGGGACCACCCTCTCCTCTAACAACCCCTTCTCCCTACTTTCCAAGACCTTGCAACACAAGCTCTGCTTCCTCATGTGATCCCAGCAACCACCCCCACAATAGTTTCAGCTTCGTACCACAAGCCCTAAGTATATTTTTCTTGTCTCTAATCTTCTTGCCATCTTATTTTCATGGGAAATAGAAGAATGTATTATGTCTTGGATTCTCTATCCCTCTCTAAGATATTTTTTTAAATAGCCTAAGAATTTCATAAGTTACTGGACAAGGGGAGAGGGGAAGAAAAGGGAAAGACAGGGCACAATCAGGTAGACATGCAAATGGGGATTATCTAGGTCTTGCTTTCTTAGAGCTAGGTTGAGGAAATAATTTATCATAATTTTCATTTAGCTGGATAAAAAAAGATGCTAGAAACCATTTAGCATTTTTCAAGAGAAAAAGTCTATTTTTCTCATATTTTGGAAAGATCATTTTTCTCATTTTACAATTGAAAAAGAAAGCGTTCAGAATAAGTTGTCTGGTCTCTTATTGTTACTGTTCAAAGGTTTCCTTGGTGTATAAAATTTATGATCCTTTGTAACAAGGCCAAGTACGAAAACAAAGGGAGACAAAGTCCACGGGTAACCAAGCTTAGGCATAATAGAGAAAACCTCTTTAAGCACTTTGATATTATATAGAAAATTAGCCCAATAAAAATAACCCAAACCAGAAAAGTTTCTGGCTTTATTTCCTTCATGCAAAGTCACAGTCTATAAACACCAAACAAATAAGCTAAAAAAAACCCTCCAAACCAAACAAAACAACATGCCAGCCTAGCTCTCCCTCCACCTACAGCAGTTTTTTAGTGTTCAAGCCTTACTAGGCTCAGCTGAACTTGGTGACATCAGTGTCTGGTGACACAGCTCCAGTTTTAAACTCTAAGAATTCTTTGGCATTGGCACTGAAAAGTCATGTCAAATGTCTTACTTCAAAAGTTCATTGCTGTGTGCCATTGCTAAAGCAGAAAGTATTCTTTCTAGAGAGTCTCAGTCATGGAGAACTGTAGGATCTGTGCACAGTATTGAATCACATTAAATATTACTCAAGTGCAGCATGCTATTCAGTGGTCAAAACGGAAGGGCTGGCATGGGCATTTCAAAATCTTGGAACAACAATAATGTCTCCTTTTCCCATTATCTGGAAACTGTAGTTTGAAATAGCTTTAGTTATTGGTTAATGTTAAATCACTAAAACTAATTTCTATCCCACTTTAACTAGAAACCTTTTATGTATATATAAGTAGGGGTATTTGAAATCAAAATTATAATTTAGTATTTTGAGACAGTTGGGGTTTTTGGTGGCATCTAGATTTTGGTGGCAAAATAGATTCCTTATGTGGCCAATTGCTCTGTCAACCTTTTGATAAATCCGGTGCTTTCTTGTCTGTGATGCTCCCTTTAACCATATTTTCCTTTGGGGTTGTTTTTGCTACTATTACTTTATTCTTCAACTGGAAATAAACTCAAATTGAAGTTACTATTTCCAGGGCACCATTAATGCTGCTAAGGAATTTTAAGAACTGTAGGCATTAAATACAGATTTGCTTCCCTCAAGGAAAGATGTTGCCAATCAATTCACATCTGAATTTCTTGAAAACAGCTCAACAGATGACAGCAAGTATGTAGAGAACAAAGAGCTGTTATATTTGCCATATTTTTGCTATGATTAACTGTGCAATATTTTATGTGTTTTCCAGCAGTGCTGGTTATTGTTAATTCTACTATTCATGCTTTTACACACAGTTTTAATGAACTGTAGGACAGATAGAAACCACCTCACATTGCCAAGTAATGTCATGCATATAACTGGAATAGAGATCATGACCTCTTGATCAAAATAGAATAAAGGAAAATAGAAAAGAAGTATTCATCCTTCAGATGTCTATTAACGGTTTGCCTCTGCCTCCTCAGACTACTTGAGCATCAGAGTAAATTTACGACCAGTAGAGGGTACTAGTGCACACACACAGAAGTCAGCAAGTCGCATCAAAGATGGCTGCATGAGAAGTTTGGGTTAAAGTTGTAGAGAGAGCACTGCTGTTAATCTAATAAGACTTAAGACATCTTTAGCCAGTCTGCATTATTTTCTCGGATATTGAAATCAACAGAATACATTCCAATTTAAATGTGGGTTGTTGTGACATGCACTTTAGAAGACAAACATCAACATCAGATTATAGGGCTTCATTCTGCTCCATCAATATTTTCAAGTTGGACTTTCAGAAAAAAAGGAAGCCTTGGAAACACATATATCACTAATATCTATACGATGAGGTGTTGGTTTTGTTTTTGTTTTGTTTTGGTTTTTGGTTTTTGTTTTTGTTTTTGCAATCAGAATTATTATCATCAGGAATCAATAGCCCAGGTGAGAAGTCAGATTAACACAGCTGTATTACTTTTTCTACAGCTTTTTAAGTTATGTCTGGACTGTGTACAATCCCTCAAATTGGACCCTTAATTCATATATACACATCTAAATAAAACTTCGCTGATTTTTAGAATTGCTGAGCCATCATCCTTTACTGACAACAATGGGAGCTGTGCTGTCTAAATACTTATTTATAGCTTCTCTTTGACTTTGTCCCAGGATCCTTGCCCAATAATCCCATACACTGGAGGTTATACCGCCTTCTAACTTCTGAGCACATTTGAACAGCTGCTATTCATTAGAAGAAAAAGAAAACAAAAAAGCCCCAGTACCTATAACTTCAATCTGAGAGGGATATCATTCATTCTTTTCTCTCCAAATGAATGATTTCCCTAAAATATATGTATGTCTGGCCCAGGCCCAGGCCTTAAGATCCAATATCCTTTGCCCTACAGGGTGAGAAAAGGGAGCTTTGTCCTGTTTGTACAAGGGTATATGCAGAATTTGATCCATTTGCTGTAAGGGCTGGAGTGGACTTTAAGTGTTTCCGTGTAATAATGTACTTATTAAAAAGTTCCTGTACATAATTTTGTAAAGTTTTTTCCATATAGTAGTTTTGCTTTTCACCTTTGGAGCTCTGCATTGTCAGGTTCTAGGTGATCAGTCCGGATACTATTACTGCAAGGTTAACATAGATTTAACCAATTTGGCTCTTGTTAAAACAAGAGAATTGTACTCTTTAAGAGGTCAGAGACTAACTTTTCATAGAGGAACAGAGGGAAAATGGATCCATATTAGTATTCTAAAAAAATCTCAAACAGCCAACCACTACCTTCCTGTAATATTGTTTTATTAATTAAAAACAGAGGGGTGGAAGGAAAGATTTTATTGTTACAGCCATAGTAGCTTTGCAAATGAAGGGTAAAAAAACAGATACGTGATCAACAAAGTAGTTTTCAAAACTCAGTGGAGAATTGTAGTCAAGGCACAATTTATTTATTTAAACACAAAGGTCTTGTGCAAGCTGAGAGTTCTCCTGATACCTGAGATACCCAGAAGGCCCCAGCAGATCTGACATAGGAACCATAAGAGACCTGTGCCCTTTTGGAAATGTATCTGGAAGCTGGGAGGAATACTTTATAATATCTTGGATGCCTCTAGACTTGCCTGTTTAGGCACCTGAATACATTATTTGATTTCTAAATAAAAAGATAAATACAGTATTTAGCAGGAGTATTTTAAGTTTCCTATGTCAAAACTTTGGATGACAAAAACAAATACAATTTTGAAGACTAATTCCAAAGGGCTGGTTTTCAGTGACTGGACAATCACAATATCTTTAACACTCACAGTTCAGAGTGCTTAGGCCCTTTGAATGAAAGCATCAAACTCTGTCCTGTTTATGTCAGCATGTGCTGCATAGCCATGACAGAGCCCTGAACTAGGTCCAAACTTCTAATATTCTAATGACATAGTAAAACCTGGAAAATCTTTCTACAATAACAGTTCTTTAGAAGAAACAGGCATTTTTACTGAAGATAAGAAGATAAAGAGGATTAAAGAAAGTGGATGAAAAAAGGTAATGAGGAGACGTATTTGAAATTGGTTATGACAAGTGGCGAGCAGCCATCCATTGGCTTTTTTTTCATCTTGGAAGAAGTATAGCAAAGGCAAGCCAGTTCCTATAATTTTTTTAGCTCCGCGAGAGAGCATTTTTTCCGTGCCTTGCAAGATTCCCTTTTTCTGTTCCCAACTGCTTACCATCTGGGAATTTGTGGTTGTGAACAGTTAAAACTTAATATTTAAAAATATACATATATTTCAGTTGAAATTTAGATTTTCGGTAAAGTGACTGGATTCCACTTTTGGGTGGAATGTGGTGAGATGAATATGTGCAATGGTTGGCACTGGAACTCTGGTTCTGCACTTAGAGAGAGAGCTGGGAGTTCTGTCCAGCTCCAGAGTTTTGATTTTATGGCCAATGATTAAGTTATAATTAATATAACGAAAACCAAAAGATCTTTTAACACTTCTATGACTCCTTTCTTCTTTCATTAATTTAAAATTAATGCTTTTATAGTATACATCATGGGGTTAGTGACAAGATACTGACCATCTTCCCTCTAGGGCTATTGGTTATCACATCACTGTGACATTAGTAAAGTAGAGGCAGAGCTGAACTTGCTCTAATGAGTTGCTATAGATAAAGGCAGCATATGCAAATTACCTCAATAGTAAGCCTTATCCTTGGGTTTTATGGTAATGGAGAGTTCTTAGGTCAGGAGTAGGCATGCAATGGCTGGACAATTAATAAGTATCTTGGGAATGTTTACACCATGCTGACGTTGCAGCAGTATCTGATCTTCAGACATCTTAAATCACCATCAAATCCAGTTTTCTCTCAGTGATTTAGATCAGAGAAATAGGTAGTTTCAGAGGACTATCTTCTGTCTGTGTATCGCTTCATTTTCATCCCAGTACCTCAGAGTAAAGCAGTTCTCTGTCCTGGCAGATTTAGCAAAACAGTTAAAGAACGACTGAACAGGGGAATGAACCCACCTTCGGGTCATTGGTCTGGAATAATGTTCAGGCAGTGTCTGAGTGCTCTCCAGGATTTAAATGCCTCTGTTTGTCTTCTGCTCCTTGCTCTTTCCTCTACTGATTTTGTTGTCAAGATGGTTTTGGGCTTTTTTTTGCTCCACTTTGGCATGACTTCAGGTCTGCCTGCCCATCTCTTCGCTTACGCCGTTTGTTTCACTAATCTCCATTGCTGGCTCATCTTCAAACATTTTCTTTCTTTGCTTCTGTTCTTGTGTTGCTATATACATTTGAAAAAAAAAATAAACTCATGACCATGTAGAATTACAGAACTCTAACTTCATTCTCGCCTATTTTTACTCTACCATTCTTCAGTCATGCGTTGCCTCTTGGCCGGATGACATCTGAAGTCCTTCAAGCCTCATTGCCTTTCACCTCCCTTACGGAAAGCATCTGTGCCCTCCTCAGTTTCTGCAAAGAACACTGATTTATCTTTTAAAGAATCTGTCCAGATCCAGGGGGATCTTTCCCCTTTTCTACTTCTTTTCTACTTTTTAATGTCATTCTGTTTTACTTTCCCTGGCACTGATATTGAGGTTTTAGTATTTTTTTTCCTCACTTTTGCTTCAGTTTCAGCAATTAATTGTTGCCTCTTTCCCCCCAGCTTTCTCTCTTCATTATTCTTTCTCTCTCTCATCTGCCACAACCTCTCCTACTTTTTAATCTCCACCATCCTTACAAACACAAATGTAAAAAATTACATCTTCCCCCCCAACTACAGTATTCCATTCTTTCCACTGATGATATGTCTATCATCAGCCTCTAACATTTTTCACATCCCAATTTCCCTTCTGACTAGCAACTTGGGGATATTTTCACGCTCCTTAAATTATGTTTATATTGGAGTTTAGTCATGAAAGTGTCAGGGCAGTGACTAAAACTGCTCACTTTGAAGAACAGTCCAAACTGCAATGGGACAGGGTATCAGCAGATTTAGATTCCTCTTCCAGGTTCTCCATTTGCATTTCATCCCATGATTCTAGGAAATGGAAACACAGGATAGGGGTTCAGCTTTGGTGCCTTCTTGCTCTGTCACTCTCTTGCTTCTCCCTCTCTCTCCTGTCTCTGTTGCTTGAATTGGGTTACGTATTGACCAAAATCCAATGGGATGTTTGGAGAGTAGATAATAGCACTTGCTTGAAAAAAAAACAGGAGCTATGGCCTCAAATACCTCAAGGCCATCAAATGCCTAAGGTCAAAGCCATCTTCACCATGAGCAAATAAAGTCACAATATCATAGCATTAGAGAAATGTTGGTTGGAAGGGAGCCCTGGAGGCCACCAAGTACAACCTTTCATGTGGAGCAGGGCAAATGGCAACAGTAGATCAAGTCAGCCATAGTTTTGTCTGTCAGAACCTCCAAGATTTCCAAGGGTAAAATTTTCTTCATATCTGTAGTAGCCCATGCATGACCATCTTTATAGCTCTGTGCTGGACCCTGTTCAGTTACTTCACACCTCTCTTGAACTGGGGAGAGCACAAAATTGGATGGATTATGGCAAGCATAGCCTCACTGGCACTGAGTAGAGGACAATCATAAGTTTGCATGATCTTCTGGCCATGACTTCCTAATATTTCACTGTTTTCCTTATTTGTGGTTAGAGTTCACTGTTGTCCCATTTTCAACCTTACATTCGTTAAAAAACCCAGGTATTTTTCAGCAGGGGCTGGACTAACACATGGGCTCATTCTGCCCCAAGTGCAGAATTTACTGCTTCTCCTTGTTGAACTTTGTGGATTTTCAGTTGGCTCAGGGCTCAAGTTTTTCAAGATCCTTGGACTGAAGCTCTTCTGTTTGGCAGGTCAGCTACTCCTCCTCATATAGCACCACCCTCAGATTTGCTGAGGGTGCACTGAGCCAGTGTACCAACAAGAAGCTGCTTCCTTTCCCCTTTTCCCCAAGCAGCTGGGGATGGTTCTGGCCCTTACTTGAACTATTTTTCCTGTTAAGAAGCTCTAAGTGTCTCCCCACTGAGTATGTGGGACCATTCAGCTTGTGCTTTGAACAGGAGGGATATTAGGGCCTCCATCGCATTCAGAAATTGAATTTAAATTTCATCTAGCTTTAGACATTTAAAATTATATGCATGAGCTACTGTCTGTAGCTAATCCTTACAGCTGAGACAGGCTTTTATAAGGCAAAATAATCCTAGATGATATCTCTTATCAACTGTTCTATCTGTGCCTTTTTTCTATGGGTATTTTCCTCATACTTACGGGATGTATTTAGCTTATATAGTAACAACTTAGATCGAGGTAGAATTACAATAAAAATAAAGATATTCAGTATGAGCCCTACAATATAGTTGATGACAATATACATACCTTCTACTTTTTTTCTTTTTTTTCCTTATCTTATTTTTATGATTCCCCCAATTTGTTCTGCTGGCAGGTCAGGTGTAAGATTAGGAGGGCACAGAGATAGCAAACCTGAGATAAATATAGCTGTTACTGCATCCCAGTGCTTTGAAATAATGTGCAAAATGAGAAGCAGGAAATGACAGAAGAACTCATTAACTGAAAGAAAATATTCTGTTGTTATCTATTGCCTTTTCTGATAATAACGTCATTAAATACATGAACTTAAACCAAAATAAAAATATCAGAAAATTGCATATATGTTCTTTATAAACCTAGGAATCAACTTGGTGAAAAAAAAGCATAAAACTTTGAGACAGGGGGTGAAAAAAAAAGTGCACCATTTTATGCTCCATGCAGTGATTTGCATGGAAACCACTAGTTTGTAATTCCCATCTTTTACTGGTGTTTTCAGTGCAGTTATGCCCATAGAAAACCCTTCTATGCCCATAGAAGTGAACCATGACCTTAAAGTGGCAGAGGCAATAGCTAGTTTTGCAGCAGTCCTGAGACTCAGGTCAATAATGGAGCAATATCTGGCTCCTTCAGTCTCTGGAAGATATATGGCTGTCAACAGTGATTGCACACAGAAGGAGAAAAACTTGTCTGACCTAATTTCCCACCCCCACACACCTGTTGCAATAGAAATCCTATTTTACATGTCGAGATTTCTGAAGTAGTTGTCTGCCAGCATCCTGCTTTCTTTATTCCACAACAAATTATTCATTGGTTGAATTTTCACTTTATTCTCTTTGCCAAAATATACCAAGAGCTAGTTTTGTAATGTTTCAATGAAAGCCCTTTGGAATAATGGGAAATTGTTGTGGGTTTTTGGATACAAAGTTATGATTTAGCCAACTAAAAGGATGGAAGCTATTTATGAAATTTGGATCCAGGTCTGGGTTTTTATTCTGAACACCCTTAAACTTGAAATAACACTGGCAGGACAGTGACTTCCTTTCAGTCAGCTCTGAATTAACTTCAGAGTAGGCAACAGGACTGCAAAGAAAGGAAGAGTGAACCTTGGTTCTTTAGCCAGCAACTGGAAGCACCCAGGCTCAACCCACAGGCAGAAATAAATTAGCATAAGTACTTATGGAAATATGAGTTAAGAAAGAAGCCTAACATTCAATCTGGATTTGTTGGGTGACAAACCAGAAAATCCTAGAGTTCAGTCAGCTTTGCCAGGGAGAAACCAAAATATCTGTAAGCGTGGGTTCTTCAAAATTCACTAAGGATCCCTGTGTATTACTGCAATGTTGCAAAGAGGCATGTCAGTAACGTGGAGGAGACATGTGAATGAGAGACAGAAGAATGGGGTGCATTGGACATGTTTTCTTGCCTCTCAGCCAGGACACCTTCCTCAGGTTGCCTCTGCCTTGTGAGTGGGTTGGTTTGGCTGCTAAACAGCTTCAGGTTAGAACAAAGGAGGTTGATTGTCTTCTGTGCTGTGCCAGCTGCCAGCTCAGCCCTGGTCAGGAGCCAGCTCTGTGTGTCCTGGCACCCTCAGGTGAAGATGATGTTGCAGGTTTCCACTCTTTTCTCACTTTTGCCCATTTAAGTTTTGAAATAGTGAATTTTCAAGCTTACTTACCCTCTTACCCAAAAGATTATTGTTAACTCTAATGACTGTTTTCTTTGTATTTGGCACTCGCCAGATGTAAAACATGTTTTAATCTGTTTTCTTATTATGAAAAAGCCTTCATTTATGACACTCAGCAGGGAGACAGCTGATTAACTTCAAGTTTGTAGGTGGAATTCATTTTTTCTTTTTGAAAGTGACTATCAAGCAAAAAAAAAAAAAAAAAAAAACAAAAAAAACCCCACTCATTCATGACTCTATTCCCCAAAATTGCAGGTCACATTTTCAAAAATACTTTGAATTCATTCCTGCCTCTAAATACATAAAAGCTTTTCTGTGATGGCTTTTAGTGACAGCCATTTTAATATACCTGACACTTGAAAAACTATTTTTCCTGAATAATTACCAGTTACAATATGGAAGTATTTTTTTTGCCCTTTTATTTTTACCATCGGATTGTTCCTTAAAAAAAATGTACTATACTTTTACGAGTTTATATTTGAGGACCAGAATACACAACTGTGCTTGTCATTAATTCCTCATAAAGGGATTTATTGAAACCCTACTTTATCAGACTAAATTAACAAAAGATAATTTCATTGGATACTTTTCTTCTCTGAACCATCAAGCATTTTGAGTTTGAACCTGGACAGAATTTGTTTCAAATGTCAAACCCATTATTTCTGAAATATCTATGTCACTTATTGTCCATAACAGTAACCATAAAATGTCTTCTAATTAGAAGAGTGGAGTACTTGAAAAGACTCTCCAAGCTTTGGTATGGAACATCAAAAATAAATGATAGTTTAACTTCTGTACTCAAATAAGTCTGCAACCTCTAGCAAGACAAACATTTTATAATTCTACAACAATAATTACCACTCTCCTCTTTCATTGCTTCCTTTAGACTGGCAGTCCAAACCCAAAACCAAAACAAGGGATGGTTTTGTACTTGCAAAACCAAAACATAATTCCTGAGGTTTTGAAGGAGCAAAATCCTTCCTGGATCATTCCACCTCAGCTAAATTGGATGATATAAAGTCATTTAAATGGTTCAAAATAAAAACTTGCAGTGTAAACTTACAACAATTAATTACAATATTAAAAGATCCTCCTGAGGTCCTTCCAACCTGTGTGATTCTATGAATCTATAGAGGAGATTAATTTTACTCAGTTTCATTAAATCACATATCAATAATATTGCAAGAAAAGTAGTTCATAGAAACATAGCCTTGCATTGCAGCTTTCCCTCAAATTTGAACTGGTTAAGTATAAGAAGAAAACAAGAATAATAAAAAAAAAAAAAAAGAAAAAAAAAAAAAGAGAAAAATAAAAAAGAAGAGTAAATTCCAAAATCACCATATAGGTTTATCAGACAACTGATACATTGCTTTTTGAAAGATTTAATCTTTTAATGTATTTTACAGATAGAAAGACTTCTAATAAGCATGTTTACATGAATAGTTCACTATCTAACAGCTACCTATTGTTAAGCTTTTTTTACCTTTACAGCACTGTTGAGCTCAAGTTTATATCATTAGGACAGCTATGAACTGAGCCTTTTACCAATAAAAATTATAATATAAACCTTTTATAATGAGTAGTCAATGCCTCCTATTTACTTCTAAAGTGACAAAGAAAGCAAATGAGGGCAGCAGATGCAAAATTAAGAACTCACAAAGTCATTTAGGAGCTTAATTCTGTTTTTTTAAAAAAATCTTACTCCTATTAGACACTTATTCTTGAATTCTTAAGCTCTACTGAATATTCTGCATTTTATTCACATGTTATTGTGAATGCTTCCTTTCTACAGTATTGAGAAATGTTGAATATGCTGATTAGTATTCCAAGTGGCGAAAGTGTACCATCTTCTTGCTAGTATAAAAACATAAATATTTCCTGTTGATTCAAAGAATTGTTGGCATTGAAAGCAAATAGAAGCAAACTGAGAAGAACTGAAGTTATTATACTTTACATCACTTAATTATTATACCCTGATAATAACTAGAATATTCAGAAATAATTGTTTAATTTATTACTTGGATTGCTAAATAGTTTTCATCTTTCTGGCTACACAGACATAGTTTTAAAGAATCTCATGAAATAATCTATTTAGTATTCTGCTCCCAAAGCAAAATTCTCCTGAAAGCAATATTATTCTGTTACCGCTGTCTTGTTCCAGAGTAGTTTTCTCCTGTTTAATGAAAACTTAAATAGTATCATTAGTGGTTAATGTAAATTATCTGCCAATTAAATACATTTTCCATAAGGACTGAACAAAAGCTTTGAAGTCTTAATGGCTAACCACTACATGAGATTAGACTTTCTAAGGTGTGCATTCTTTAGTCAGACAGAGAATATCACTAGGATGATGAAAGATGAATGGTTTTGAATGGAAGGGCTGATTTGAATAAAGAATCACATTTGACTTTAAAAACCCTAGTCCTAGAAAGATATGAAACGTATACTTAGTGTTGAGCAGTGCTAGTTGTTACCATTAGTTCGATGTATGTTCTTATATGTAAATTGTCTGAATTTTTAATGCTGTCCTTGGAATTAACTCATGATGTTCATCATACATATTGAAGAGAAGAGAAGAGAAGAGAAGAGAAGAGAAGAGAAGAGAAGAGAAGAGAAGAGAAGAGAAGAGAAGAGAAGAGAAGAGAAGAGAAGAGAGGAGAATAAAGCAAGTCTTTTCATTAGATGTGGTCTTCTATGCTGCTAAAAATTTAAACAGTCCAGTTTTGGATGAGCTTTGTTGATACAGTTAGACTGGGATAACAACCTCTGGAAATGGAGAAGAAGTGGTATTTAGAGTATTTACAAGGTCATATTTTCATTAAGATGTGCTGGTTATGTCTGTGTTTAGGGATGATTATTAAACACATACAATCACTACTAAAACTTCATATTTGTTTAGTGTTCCTTCAGTACTGTCCCATCTCCTTTCATTTGGTATATAGCAAGGTGTAATCCAATTATAAAAATAATAATCTTAAAAATCTACATTCAAATCAGTTTGAAGTTAACAGGGTAGGAAAGATATTTGAAGCCACTTCAAATTGAACTCCATGGAATTTTCTACGGAAGTGAGTCAGAAATTCCAAAGGCTATTTTCCAGCATCTTTGGGATTAAAAATAACTTTTCTGAACATAATTTATGTTACTTATTTATGAAAACAATTCTTCAGTTTCCAATACAATTGTCCGTTTAGTGCATGCCCAGTGAATAGAAGTTACTTGCTTTGCTTTCAGATAAAATCTCCCTGGTCTAGTTATTACGCTAGGCCAGGTTATCTTCTAGGGTGTGCTGGTGAAATTGATGAAATACTCTATCTTGTTAGTGTCATCAGTTCACTAAGTATAAAGAAAATAAATTTCAGTAAGCAGGCTTTTTTACTGGGGGGGGGGAAGGGGTGAAGGGCGGCTGGGTGGAACCTTAGTTAATTAAATTAAAACTTGTAGCTTTGGAACCCATCTGTCTGCCTGGTTGGCTTCCAAAACTGCCCAAGTGCATCAGTGGTTTTACAGAATCTCTGGAATTCACACTCTCTCTTTCATGCTGTCACCACATGTTCATTTGTAGGAAACACGTCAGAAAATCCCCAAAGGGGCTGATCTAGCTGTTGGTAGCTCTACTAGATAGTCAGAGATATTACATCTGTAGAATTCCAAGAGAGCAACATCTCATATGTTACCTGTACTGTGAAGAGGAGAAGAAGGACAAAAAGATCACTTTTGTTTTAAATGAATGCCTTTGTTCCTGCTCTCAGAAGTAGTTAGATGTTACTGTATATTTTCTTCTACTTCAAAGAGCTGTACTTTGGATACATTTTTGGTTCCCCATTGTTTTCAAGGTTGAAATGTTAGGATGCATTTCCTGTGAATGACAAATCTCTTGGGTTAAGAAAGAGCTGGATACAGTGTTGAAACCACATCTGTGGACAGCATTTCAGGCAATACGAACAATGTCTCACATAGTGAGATACAAAGAGCGGAAAACAAGAACAGGACTATGAATAGTTCATTGACAATCTGAAAAACATTTGTTAGAATCATTGCCTGATCAGAACTGTTGAATGTCTACCTAAAATAGTTTGTACAACATATTTTTCTTGACTAACTTAGAGAACATCAGGTTGAGGAGAATTAAAACCTAAAGAGAACAGTAGCAAAAAGAAGGCACCAGTCTTAAAAGATAAGTCGAAATCTTCCACATAAGGGAATCTTCATTCTGTCTGCAAATAAGAAAAAACTTTCCAAGCAAGTTCTTCAAATGAGATATGGTCACATAAACATGTGCTTTTTTTTTTTTCTTCACTGTGAATTTTACTACATGGCGATGTACTCAGTTTTCTCCTGTATTAGTACAAAAAAAAGATGGCACACACAGATGCCTGTTCTGGCTTCTCTTGACGTTTCTAGGAGCAGTTTGGTCTTAGGGCTTTATTTATAAAACCCAGACTTCATTTTCACCTCCATTGAACATGGAGGTTCAGTCAGAAGGTTAGGATAAGCTTCACTTTGAATTACATCCACTGCTGTTATCTGTAATATTTTACACTGTAACAGACAGTAATAGAAACTTTGTAATAGGGAAAACCTTTCTTCAGTGAGCAAAGTAAGTATTCTCTTTGACTCCAAAAGTCCTTTCCTTTACATTAAGCAAACCCTTTGTCATTTTCTATGAGCAAATGTCACAGAAACATTTAGAAAACATCTAGTTCAGTTTCTCTGCATAGAGCTTCTGGGTTGTTGAAATTCAACTTGCACAAGGGATGGGGTGAAAGCTAGAAAGATCCACGCTTCCATAATGTTCCATTTTCACACACTTCGCTGTGGCCTGCCTTCTGCATGGAAGAAATGACTAACTATTAGTAGTGTGGTTGCATCCACTTGTGTCATTCCAAATCAGGTACACATTAATTTAGCCAGTGTGAAAATACAGAAGCCGATCTGGTGGGAAGTACTGGTCCTGTTTAAATGAATATGATTTTTGTCAGTGGCTTCATAATGGGTGTCATTTCATGGAAAAAACAAACCAACAAACAAACAAAACAAAAAAAGAAAATCCAGAATAATTTACTGTGTTAAAATAAGCTCCCTTCTCCTGCCTTTTCATATGCCATTCATATTGACTTGGAATGAATAATAAGTTTGACTTGCCTTTGAAATTGGCCCTGAATGTAGCCAAATGCTGGTCTAGATTTACCTGTGTGCCTTTAATGGTTTTGATGATTCCATATATAGAAACCACTCATAGACATGTCTTAGTTAGTTAAATGACTAGTTTTATGGCAAGTTTGCTTTACTGAGTTAGCTCAAACAATGTCTGCAAAATAGTGAATCTGGTCCACTGAGTCTTAAATAAATTCAGAACATATAGTTATATACAGCTAATATTAAAAAAAATGCAGGATACACTGCAATAAGCCTTGTGAAGTAAACCGAAGAATAATTAATGCAGTACTGTGCAATTCAGTCCTATTTTCTTGGCAACAGCAATTCTGATGGTCTCTTTACTGGAAATAGATGTTGCATCAAGACAAATTGGACCCCTGGTGAGTAAGAATTAAGTCAGTGCTAGCCGGTTAAGTAAAATCTAATTTTTCCAGTCTGATACTTTTCACTGATTCAGAAAATGGTTTTCAGGCATAACCTGGATATGACATGTTCCAGGAAGTATTCACCACCAACTGAAACTACAAGTACAAGGCATATCTTCTCTTAGAGGAACAATAATAGTCTTATTATGTACTTGCATTCAGCCAGATAGGTGGCAGAGTACTTCATAAGCAAACTATGTTATTCACAACCATAGGAAGGAATTTTGCCAAATATATCTCTAGGAGTATAATAATTAATCCTGTAGAATAGGATTTTCTTTTTCACACATACAACTTATTCTTTCCCTGCCCTGATCACTGCAGTATGCTGTCTCAGGGAACGTGTTGGGTCTGTGTGTCACAAGCTATTGCTCTAACTGAAGTTGTTCTGATGAGACTTTTCAGCTATCATTAGTTGGTCCTGCATGAAACAAACAGCACTAATCATAGAAAACTTCTTAGTTGTATTAAATTCTGCTGCAAGGTTAGAAAAAGGGCAAAGAAAGAAGGAGAATCTGGTATCCTAATTTCTCTGTTATTCCGTAGCCTCCTTTATAATGTTTCTTCATGACTATTATTATTTGTGATTTACCACAATAAGCCGAGCTTTTGATACTGAGCTGAAGTAGTGCTTCCAAGCTGTCTGTCACCTGAATATGTCTAAGAAGAAGGATTTTTTTGGGTAGTTGCCATGTGTACTTTGTTGAAAATATATTGCTCAGATTTAGTATTTTATAAATAATTAATTGACAGAAGATTTATGTTGATTTACCTTCCGCTGATGAGGAAGAGCTATTTTGCAAGAAAATGTAGTAAGTTATGGAAGACCAGTTCTTGCTAAACTTTATTTAAACAGGCCTTTATCAGTATCACCAAACACATACCTTTTTGCTCTAAATCTATCAGGGTAATGTACAAAGATACAGCCCAGTGACTTCTTTGTAATTGCTTAATCTTCTCACATTAAAAATAACAATAAGTACAATTAGGTTAACACTGTGGCAATTTTAAAATCTGAAATTTCAGTGCAGTAGTCACCAGTAAACTGGTAGTAATCAGTTACCAGGTTTTAGATCAGATATCTGGAAATGTACAGCATGTAAATGTTTCCAGAGAAAGGAAGCTGGCCACAATAAACCAAAACAAAAGCAGCAAAAGAACGTGAACATTTCTATTGGATGGAGGGTACTGGCCATTTGAAACATATTTTTGAAGTGACTCAAGTAATCTTCCTAATGACACATAACCATGTATGCTTTTTAAGGACTTCTTTTTCTTTATGGCAGCAGTGATGTGAATTAAGAAAAACATGAAGTGTGTGGAAAAAGAAACAAATTACTTTTTTTTTTTTTTTTTTTTTTTATCCTGGACTTATTTTCCATCTGAAACTATATTCCACACTTGGTACAGTGACTTTGTCCCTGGAAGTTGCATTGAGTGTTATGTTTTAAAGAAGTGTTGTTCACACAGAAATAATTTTAATGGGTAAATTTTAGGTGACACACTATCATAAAGAGATACAGCAGACAAATTATCACTAGAGGGATGCTGAATGTATAAGGCAAGAGGTTAAAATGTCAAGTTACTCAAGCTGGATGTACACTGTCACTGAGTGCCATTGTCCTTGTGTTGATATAAGAACACTACTGAGTTTGATCCAGCCACAGCTTAAAGCTACTGGAGCCTAAAGTTTCCAGCTCTGAACTAAGCCAGAAGGAGCAGAGAAGGATGTGCTGAAGGATCATTTAAAGGTCATGTCAGCTAGTCAGCAAAGCAAGCAAGCAAGCAAACAAGCAAGAAAAGAAAGAGAGAAACAGAGAAAGAGGGTAAGAAAGAGAGAGAGAAGGAAAGAGAGAAAGACAGAAAGATAGAGAGAAAGAGAGAGAGAAAGAAAGAGAAAGAGAGAAAGAGAGAAAGAGAGAAAGAGTGAGAGAAAGAAAGAAAAAGAAAAGAAAGAAAAGAAAGAAAAGAAAGAAAAGAAAGAAAAGAAAGAAAAGAAAGAAAAGAAAGAAAGAAAAGAAAGAAAGAAAAGAAAGAAAGAAAGAAAAGAAAGAAAAGAAAGAAAGAAAGAAAGAAAGAAAGAAAGAAAGAAAGAAAGAAAGAAAGAAAGAAAGAAAGAAAGAAAGAAAGAAAGAAAGAAAGAAAGAAAGAAAGAAAGAAAGAAAGAAAGAAAGAAAGAGTGACACAAATTGCAGGATAGTATCAGGTAGCTGTCAGATCTTGTTTCTCTATATATTTGTTTCTCTATATATTCATACATCTGAGTAAGCCTAAACTGACAACAGGAGAGAGGAAGATGTTTTAAAGGGATGTTGTGCAAGCACAATTACAATGCTTTGACCAATAAATGATGAAAGACCAGATGATAATTTGCTTATTACTCACAAAAGGCTATATATATTGCCTACACGTTGCCTATACACATACATACACACGAAGACACTGCTGATCAAGTCCTATCTTGAACCTTTATCTGATGACCAGTAAATGACCCTTGTTCTCCTATTACTTCTCCCGTCATCTGAATGGGTGAGGAGCTTTAAATCTCTTCTCCATGCAGTGTGGGCAAAGCTACACAGAAATTGCAATGCCTGAACCTGGGACTCAGCTGTTAGTGCCCCTCAGATAAACCAATGCTAAGAGCTCATCTTCGTTCTGTTCCAGTGCAGCAGAAAACAAGCTCATTTAAACAACAAGTGGCTGACTACTGCTGCCTGTACCCTGAAAGTCAGTGGAAGAAAAGCACTTAGTAGTGCCTGCAGAGGTGAGGATATTACACATACTTTACTTGTTTTCCTTGGCACTAGATAAAAGGAGGTGAGCACAAGCAATTGCAGCTGAGAGCCCAGCCACCTTCTAGCAGCATTTTGTTCCCAACTGCATCTTACTTTGGACATGTCAGTGGAGGGTGAGTGTAGCAGACTTGCTTAGGTGTGTATGGTTGAATCAGAGAGTACCTGCCATAAACACAAGAAACAATAAAGCCACACAAAAATCACAGAGACAAACATAAATCTTTCAAGACAAGAGACCAGTCCTCTTCCATTGAGTTAATTTGTTCCTATATAAAGTGAAAGGACTCCTTTGGGACCATGAAAAGCAGGGTCAGGCTTTGACAATTCAAATCTCAGTGGATACAAGCCAGTTCATACCAGAAGGTAATTTAGCCTTGGAGAAATAAGATGCCAAGTTTGGAGGTGACAGAGATTATGTTGCTTTGATAGCCTTAGGTGGTTTTTCATTTGCTTGCTTGTTTGTTTTTTCCTAATAGCAATGTAGAAAATCCTACCACTCATTTATCTTGTCATTATGGACTTGAATTATTCAATCACAATTTCCTGCCCGCTTCTCTGGGTACTTTCTTCTACTAGTTTTGCAAGCCCTGTATTTTTCCCAAAACATACTTTTTTGTTTTCAAATACAAGTGTTTTTGAAAGAGAAGGAATGGAGTTCTTTAAAGGTTTAAGTTTGTAACATGTAATTTTTTTTCCGTTTTAAACAACTTTTAGAAAGGACCTATAGGAAAATTTTTTATATGGTTACCACCATAGGGCAACTTTGAGCTGTGAAAAAACTACAAAACCTTAAAAAAGTACAGATTTGTAGAGGCAACAAAGTGCATAAAGCTGCATAACAGTCAATACTGTATGCGGTTGCTATTTATGGAAAAATATATTGAGACTGTAAAAACAGCTGTATGTCAGTAACATAGGTAAATTGCCAGCAAACTTCAGTGCTCATCAGAAAAAAGTTGTGTTACAAAATATTTAATGAGAAATGTGAAGGCTTTACTATGCTCTTTTTTTTTTTTTTTTTTTTTTTTTTTTTTTTTTTTTTACTGAAGAAAAGTAGCACTAAATAAAAGTGGACTTTAGGAGATATTTTCTGACACTGCAGTATTGCAATTGAGAGACAAATTGACAAATCTGACTTTGCACAACTTTTAAAGGTTCGCCCTTCCAAATAAAATCCTGAAGGTAATACATAATTTATGGCTTTATTATCCTTCATGCTTAAGGAAGAAGCTGTAAAAAAGCGTAATTCCTTTTGTACTTCAGAAGACTAAGAATGGTAAATGTCTTCACTAACCAGCATCCATCAAGTAGGAAAGGAGAAGGAGAGTTTCAAAATTATCTTTTGTCAGAAAAGTTCTTCCCACTGTCTTCTGAACTTTATGTGCCTTTTCAATTCTTCACTAGTCTTTCCTTAAAACTACAAGACAAAAAACATTGATCTAGTTGAGACTGACAGAAAGAGCTCTTTTGTCTTAATTGCCCATCTCTCTGTGAATCAGCTAAAAAATACACTGTAAATTTCAGTAGTCCATCCTGGAGCTCACTGATTTTTCCTAGCTTTACCATCCACTACATTTCTTCCTCTCACTGAGGATACTCACACTTTGTATTATAGCCTCCTTCCTCTCATCCCAGAATTATATATTTTCAAACTGGATCCCATGTGATTGTCTTCTGCCTGTGTTTCTGTTCTGTTTGTACACCTTTGTATCATTCCTCTGCATGTGCCAGTTAGGGCAAATTACCATCATCTGTGTGCTGTTTGCTTCCTTTTGGGGATCATAAATGCAGAAGATAAACAGGAGCAGATGTATAGTTATTAAACATCTCTCTCTGGTTCTGTGTGCTGCTGTTTATTGTTACTCTATGTTTACAATCATTTAGCCGGACTTCAAATCACATTGCAGTGTTCACACTGTAATGAATTGTATAAATATTTCTAGCAGTTTTGCATCCAAGTATTTTATATAAAGGAAAAATTAGCAACCTCACAAACAGCTCTCCTCCTGAGTACAGCACAGGATGTTTCAAAAAGATGGACCTGATTTGAAATCACTATATGCCTGCAACCATGAATGAGTCTCTTACAGTCTGTACAGCAGGTGAAGGGAAATATAGAGCATTTATAAAAAGGTTACTAAAAACTGATAACTCATCAAACCATTTGTAAATTTTTGTGTTACTGTGACATGTTGGGTCCATCTTTTTGAAACAGCCTGCAAGTCTGCTTGGATGGCATGCAAGTAACAATTAGAGAACCTTCACGTTCTTCAGGCTGTCCTTGCACAAAAGGAAGCCTCTGCATTGTGCTTATCAATTTGTTGAAACTTTTCACATTGTAGGATGTCTGTCTTTGCACAGACAAAAATTTAGAGCCCTGTTCTGGCCTGGCCAATTCCCAAAAGTTCTACTATCACATATGATAACAGCTGCTTTCACAGATATGGTGGTGTAAAGGAGGAGATGTTATTTTCTTGCTAGCACTAACTAGGCATCGCTTCCATGTGGTCTGTTCTGTGGTGATCTGCAGGGTGGCTCAGGTCCAGGCAGTCAGGAATGCTCTCTTGCTGATGGATGTAATTTCAGCTTAATTTGGATGGGAATTATGAAAAACATAGGCTTCTTTTACAGCCATGTGAGAAATAGGAACATTTTGGAAGGTGATTCCTGCCTTCCATAGTTGTTAAGAAAAGTTAACATGAAATGGGTGTGGAGAAGTACGGAATAGAGGGAATATAGATTAATAGCCTGTTTTAGATATCTAGCTTTGAGATAAAGTCTGTTCATTGCTAAATTGAGATAAAGTCTGTTCGTTGCTAAAAATAAGCAAGAAAGTGCAACAGTGTTGATACTGGTCATAAAAGATCAAAAAGGCAACACAGAGAAAGAAATTACATGATAATCTGCAGCAACTAGAAATAAGCCAAAGCACAATTGCTGAGGATTGCTTTTGTGCTGCTAACTTTTGTCTGGATTAAAGTAGGAGGAGAAAAAAGATATATATTCTTTAATTGGAAGTGAGAGAAAAGCCAAGCAGTTAGGTCATTTTAATAATAGCAAAAAAGAAAAAGAAAAAGAAAAAAAAAAAGAGAGAAAAAATACAGAAGAAATGAGGCTACCAGCTGCAAGTGGGTTTTTTGGGGGTGGAATCAGAAAACTGTTAGATGCCTATTTATTTTGAGAATGGAAATAACAGAAAGGATATTTCTCCTTTCACCAGACAGAAGAGAGAATGAAGAATGACTCAGGAAATGGGAAGCTAAAAGTCTCTGAATAGTCCAGGATGTGGAGGAGAAAACCAGAGAAATATATTTTCAGAAATGTTTACAACAAAGTCCTGAAGCAGGATTCCCCAAAGTCTCGTAGGTCACCATGTTTCCATTGCTTTCACTAGAACTATGTTGCTTGTCTTAATTCAAGATTTAAATGTTTTGCAATAAATTATGATTTTACATAAAAAGTTTAAGTCCATGTTTGTCAATTAGTTTAATTTACATAACTTTTAGAATCCGATTAAATAGTTGACAGAAACTGTTCAGCTGATATTTAAAAAAAAAAAAAAATCTGCTTGGCAGATAAAACTAATAACAAATAAAAAGTAGACTCACTAGACAGAGGCTTTTAATATACTGACTTGAAAGAAATAATTTAAACTGTACTATTGTGGTTTTCCAAGCGTAAAAATAAAGATCCTCATTCATCCTAGTGTAATACTTGGAACAGATGGGGTTTCATTAAAAAGGACTTGACCTAGGACATTTATCCTCATCATTTCAACATTATAGCCCACATACAAAACAGTTAGAAAAAAAATAGCAGGAAACATTTGTAAAGCAACATCAACAAACTGAGACCCTTTGTGTTCCCCAGACAGTAGTCTGGTAGTGGAAAAGATGTCTGTGGGATTTACAAACAAAATGAAAGCTGGCAAGGATATCAAACTGAATCCCTTTTAGGCAATTTACCTCTTCCTCTAGGCTCATAAAAGTTAAATAACAAACAGAAACTTAATATTTGTGATAAATAAAATAAAGCTGACTAACCTGATGCTGTAGAAGGGACTTTCCTTTGCAGCATCAACTCCTCACATTAGGATCACTTTAGGTACAGGTTGTATAACTCCAGATCCTGAGTTTTACTCCATCCATCCCTGCTGGTTAATAAATTATATCTACAAACTTACATAAATGTAGCATTTGAAGTTACACCACAGATTCATATGCTAAACAGAAGCAGGTAAAGAGCCAATTTTATCTGTCAATTCTGCCCACACCCATGTAGTTTTAAAATTTGGGAAAAGTTTTTGCTCTTTGATAAGGGGAAAATGATGCATTTGTTTTGAAATGACAGCTCAAGGCTCAGTTATTACATACAAATCTCATCTCAGCCATATTTTGTCTTCTGGTATTTTAAGCAAAATTGTCTTTGCTTGAAGTGGATTTTGACCTTATGAGGGATCAAGTCAGCCTTCCTGTTGTTACTTGCAGTGAGCACATATTTTCTGCATCTCTTGATACACAGTTAGGATTTATCTTACAACCACTGTAATGAGAGGGGTTTATTGGGGGTCAGTCTTGTGATTCTAACCCTACAAAAAGTAAAATTTACATGGAAACAAATGACCATGTAACTCATCTTTCTTTCTGGCATCTAGGGAAGAGTAACCTTATGGGGATTGCTAATATGGAATGTGATAAATGCTTTTGTAATATCCAAAGTACATAGTTTCATTGGTTAGTGAGAGTTATAGAAGCTTAAAATTACATGTTACTTCTACTTACTACATAAATTGACAGAAGTTGTGCTGAAATAAGAGAAGATAAAATGTTTGTAGGAGCTGTCTGACATGTAATGCGAGGCCTACAGGTCATTTGGACTCTTGAGGGAGAGATGTTGGAAAGGTTGCAGTCCTGGTGGAAATTCCTCATTGCAAAATGTTGTAACACATGACAGTACACATAAAACTTCTGGGGCTAAGTGAATCATAACGTTCTAAACCTGAATGTTCCAGAGAGCAGGGCTAACACTATGGTGTGTGCCAGTAACAAGGGATTGGAAAAAAAACATGTTTCTTCTTCAGGGGGATAGAATATTTTCCACAGCTTCCTAGATGGCCCTAGGTTAGCTTAGAAATCAGTGTGGTCAAAAGAAGTAAAAATGTCTTTCAGAGTTCTAATGAAAAACATGTCCTTTTTTTTTTTTTTTTTTTTTTTCTTTCCATTAAATAGTGATAATAAGTTCTTGTAGCCATCCATTTGTAGAGACAGCAGAATATAGACTAATAGGTCTATAGGTCTATAGGTCTATAATTTGTGTTTTTGATGAATGAGAAATTTCTTTGTATCTTGGCTTGATGACCATAAATATACTTTGCAGAACATAGGCCACCTCCATTTTTCCTGGGGCAGGAGTCCAGAACAGAGACCTATTAGACCATGCTGCAGCTCCAGGCAGTACTAAATTCCTGTTTCCTGTCCATAGAAAGAGGAACTTCTGAATACCAAACTTGTATAAAT
The DNA here is from genome assembly GCF_964273445.1 of Streptopelia decaocto. Classification (NCBI taxonomy): domain Eukaryota; kingdom Metazoa; phylum Chordata; class Aves; order Columbiformes; family Columbidae; genus Streptopelia; species Streptopelia decaocto. The sequence goes on from NC_138663.1 coordinate 97,075,450, forward strand.
TTTTCCTTGATTCTTTGGTCTAAATGTAGCTATACTGAATCACTGGATGACTGAACTCAAGGGGCACTATTTTCATTACAGCATTTCTCTTTGGTGAAGCAGTGATAGAAATACATATGCAAGACACAAAACTTGATAACTTTCCACAGCACTGAGTTTTTCCCAGGAACTGGGATTTGTCTCAGGGTGCAATAATAGTCCTGAAATCCATAAATCCCAGGTCATTTGTTAAAGTGTTGTATCTTCTGGCTTTGCTATGAAAGGGGCAAAAGCCCTGTGTGGTTAAACAATCTGAATGAAAATACAGAAATCCAGCTAGCACTTACCCCTAATAAAGAAAATTAGTCAGTGATGCCAAATAATCTTTTCATTTTCTGTGGAAAGACTTTTCATGACCTTTTAGCCCTTTTTGAAACAAAATTGTTGCACAACATGTCATTACTGTAAGTGATAAACAATGTAAAACATTTGTTTAAAACACAGCTTTGTGGGAAAACATCAGAAAAAAGCAATAAAAGTATTGTGTAAAAATTATTTGAAAAACATAACTTTTCAAAAGCAGCAGTTTCTTAATTCCAGTGGCTTTCTGTGTTTCCTTTTTTGAACCAGCCATTTACAGCAGAGCAACATATTTCAGGAAGGAGAAAGCCCTGTCCTGAAGTTTGCAGACAGAGGCAGCTGTTTGCCCCTTGGTCACAGCTGGAAGATGCAGCATGCACTGGAGCCTTGCTGTCTCCCTCAGGCTGTGTGAGTGAGCAAACGCTAATCTGGCTTTGGCACCTGTACAGGGTGTATTCCTTCTGGAGCTTTATTTGTTCTCCTTTTTAAAATAAAGGCAACTGCAAAAAATACAAAGCCTATTTTTCCTGAGAGGTACAGGGCATATAAAGTACAAAGAATAATACCATTAGAAAAGAGAATGAAGAGCAGAGAACAGGACTACACAAAGGAAACTGAAGGGGTCCCCAGCCACTCTCCTCCAGTTATCTCCATGCTGGAAGATATAAATGATTTTTCCTGTTCAGTATCCACCTTCCTGTGGATGTTTGCCAGTGTGTCATCTTTCTGCTGACATCTGCTTCAGTCAAACTTCTCTTTCCAGGCTCTTCAAACTTAAAAATCTCTTTTTATCCTTTATGAAAAGTAATCCACTCAATTATCTAACAAGTCAGACAGGCTAGTTTGCTCTTGATTATTATCTCAGCTTTTGCTGTATTAATTAATTTGAAGTTATTTACATCAAGTGTCTTACTTCTGCCATTTTCCTTATTTTTTTCCACTTTGTTTCTTTAAAAGGTTCTTTAGACCTCATCTTATTGCAAGAAGCCAACCATAACCACAAACTACAGTGAACTGCAGTCTCTGAAAGCAATATTATTTTCTCTTCTTCTTCAACCGCAAGTGGCTATGCCTTTGAATGCCTCATAAGTGTTGCACAGGATGATTCTTAGTGCTACAATGCCAATCAAGTCTACACTATGTAAGAACAGTACTCATGGTTAGCTCTTGTGCCTAATTTTTAGCATCTGTAATGTTACTAAATTTGGTGCGGAAGTTTCCCAACTAAACTATGCCTACACCACAGTGGTACCGAGTGTCTTATTAAAAAGATCACACCATCATGAGATTTCCACAGGAAAGTTTGTTTCACTCTATTTTCTCCTGAGACCCCTTCTGCTTTAACTGATATGTGTCACAAGACTAACTTGGCTTTTCTTTTCTTCTACTATCCCTCTCCTTAAGCCTTCATCTTTCTTGCTTCTTAACTTTCCTGCTGACAGTCATCAGTCCTGTTCCTTGTCAGATTTATGCTTATTACCCACCAGTCAACATGTGAAAGCACTCGAGTCTTAGCAAGTTATTAGGCCTTCTTTCCATCACGTATCAATTACGAAAGTTATGTTTACTAGAAAATGTCAATGGAAAGAGCGCTGAGCTAAAGACAGTGGCCTGTGAATGACTTAAATTTAAGAGCTGTTTTTCTAAAAAATATCCTTTTTCAACAAGCTTCTCCCAATGGAATAAAAGAAAACCAGACATTGCTGTTTGCTTTACTATATAAAGCAGAAGTACTATATGTATATATTTCGTACTTTACCATACACAATTTGAAATTTGTTTGAAGATACTATAGTGAAAATAGACCATGTGGCAGGCAGGGTTGGTTTTGATTGAATATGCAAGAAGAAAAATGAATGGAGAGAGAAATTAAAATAGGCAAGGCCCTGTTTTTGCTGCAGCTCTGTTTAAAAGCTTTAGAAGGCCTTGCGGTACAGGACAGAAGCACGAGCTGTGTTGTTCTCAGTCCAAGGAGGACAGGGACTGGCAAGAAATGGACTGAGCACCTTGCTTATTTGAGCAAAACAAGAGCATTATGCTGTCAGCATTTTGTATTGTTGACATTGGCAAAGGGAAGGGTTTCTGTTACATTATCCAAATGCACTGCAAGTGTCTGGTTCTCACTAGTCTGAAACTGTGCAGAGAATTAGAGAAACAAATGCACATTGAAAAGAAGGAAGAATAGAGATGATGCCAAATGAATAGGGAACAAACACTTGTAACTAGAACGGTGTTGTGAATACAAATTAATTCACTGAAACTTGTTGGATTTGTGCCCTCTTTTTCGTGGAGCTATTAAAGGGGTACATTCAACATGTGCTTGGTTGCTTGGTTCTTTGCTCAGTTTTGCTGGTGGAAACTGCAATTTCACTTGTTGACAAATCCATGCTGTTCCTTCTCTTTCAAATGAACATTTTCTGTAAAATCAAAACCACTTATATAATATATGACATGTCTGTTGGACTCTGATGAATATTAGTGAGTGGCTTCATTTGTTCACTTTCAGTTGAACTTCAAGATGGGTCTCTTTGGTAGGTCTTCTGGCAAACTTAGCTGCTGTCTCAGTCTCCTGTCTATCGGACCTGTATCAGCATCATCCATTGCCATTAATCCTAGGACTGTCTACAAAGTAAAGTGATTAAAGTGACTACCTCATTTGTGATTCATACTTTTATTTACTTTGATACAAGCTGAAGAATGAGAAAATATTCCAGATGCTACTATAGAAACAATTTACTTTGACCTATCTGTTATATTACTGTTCATTTTGGCTCCTGTATGACATAGGCAAACCCTCAGAAAGAAGGTTTAGGACTGGATGAGACATGGATTTAACCATCTTTTTAGAAAGATGAGTTCTTATTGTTGCCTGACTGAAGGAAAAAAATATTTCTAGCCCTCTATATATGTGTATTTCTGAAAAGAAATGAAGGGTTTTTGTCTTTGGAGTGCCAAGTCAGAGTCTGACATGAACAGTCATGTACTACAACATACTGTGCCTCAGAAAAGGATGTAAATGTGTCACAGCAGAGAAAGATCCTACCTACCGTTATATATTGTACATGTAAACAGGCACACATGCCTACAAAAGCAAAGATGGATATATTTTTTTTTGTAAATAGCTTTTACATTCTTTTAAAAATGTGTAGAAATACTTCACAAAACAATGGAGTGGGAAGATGAAAGATAAAAATCAAGCAATCTAATAGCTGCCATACAGTTTCTATTCTATTGTAAATACTGTTATTGCTCTTGCTGTTGTTTCTCAGGTGTATGTAATACCTGATGTCACAGCCTTTCTATAAATTAGATCTCACATTTTGAAACACCTATTTCAGAGTAATAAAATTAAGAAATAATGGACTCAAGACTTAGGGATTCCTAGATCATATTATAATTTTGTTCTATAACTAATCTTATTTAACATTTGGGCTTTTTTTTGTTGTTTCATTGTTTGTTGTTGTTGTTTTAATCTGTTTAAAACTGTAACCTTTGAGCGATGTCAAATATTTTAGAGGAGAAAACAAACCAGCAAACAAAAATAATCACCCAAATCAATTTTAAAATAGATGTTATCAAAATGAGATAAAAAAAATTCTTCATGATGCTTGCAAGTAAACATTTGATGCTCTGAAGCCTGAGATTTAACTTACCAAAATTGCTCAAAAGTAGAGTGGGAAATGATGTAAAAATGTCCAGAACCATGCAGACACCTGTGTTTCTCAAAGGAAGACAATGAAACATCAAAACTTATTAATCTGTCTCCACTAGCACATTTATTAAACCCAAAGTGAGGTCCTAGGCACAAGCATCTGAGTGGTCAGTACCAGGCTGTTTGTCAAGCCTTTTTCTCTGTGCAACTACCTGGCTAGCTAGGGGCATGAATCCTAAAATCTAGTGCTATTTGTCTAGCTTCAATTTCCAGCTATTGATGGTATTATGCCTCTGTCAGTAAAGTTAAAAATCTCCATGGTATCAATATTTTTCATGAGCAAATGTTAAAGTAGCCTCCAAAATTTATCTTTGTCTCATTTTAACATCTAAACCACTGTTAAAACTGTGTTCATAATCAGATTTTAATTGAGTGAATTTGACATTTCTCTTGTATATGTACAACATATTGCTTTTATCAGCTGAGCAATCTTGAGTTTAGAAAATATGCACAATATTTACCAGATTAAGCATAGTAACACTGAAAGAATTCTGAATTAGTTTTAAGGCAATAGCAACTCATTTTATGAAGGATAACAAGAAACCTTAAGCAAAAGATGAACAAATATGTTGAGCCTTATGTCAGTCTTACCTCTTATCTCAGTCTTACCTTTTAACAGTTGTCTTCTAACCACCATGTCAGAATAGGCTACTTTCCCTCCAAATCCTTGCCTAAATACTGTTGTAAATTGTTTAGAGCACTGGCAGCAGTTTCTTCTCTTAGTATTATATTTTGTTTAATAAACTTTCCCTGTTTTCAAAATTATATCTGATTTCCTTTGGTGCAAGCATTTTCTAAAGTGCATGTTTGTGGCTCTCTTTCTCTAACATGGACTAAAATGACCATGTTAAATTTATCTTTCTGAACTCTGTTAACAGTTTTTAGGAAATGTTGTCTTAGTCTTTTTCCTTTCTTAAAGAAAACTGACCTTGTTGACCTGTTTTGGTTCTCTTTTTGGATCCATTCTTTATCTCCTGTTATTCCACAGGGAAAGAAAAATTTGTAGAAAGTTTGAAGAAAAGAAACTCATGGAATTTCCCTTTTCTCTTGTCCCTTTCTGTGGAATTTATGATAGGGAAGAGTGATCCAGTCCTTTCACTAGCTGCCTTTGTTGAGTGGGGAGAAGGGAAAGTTACATCTGGAGGAGCACAGTAATTTTAAACCTGTAAAGCTCAGACAGCATGGAGAGATTTTCACTCTACGAGGTTAAACAGGCTTGAAGGGCAAAATTCTCAGCTGCTGGCAGAAATCCCTGCTCTGCAGAGATGTGTGATGAAACAACTAACTTTATTATCTGCTGTCTATTCATCCCACCATTAACCTTTTGCACATGTGGTTAATCAATGAATCATCATTCCTATTGTGTATTTCTTAAGTGACAGGTCAAGAAAGGCTGATCAGGTTCTGATTTTTTACTTTGGAGCTATTTCAGTAACCTTCATCTTCCAGTTCATTTTTAAAAAAACTAATTTACAAGTAACTTTCACAAAGAAGACATATCACAGACATTTTTCCTGGGAACTGAGATGATATCAGAATGCAAAACAGTAAGTATGGTTTTCATGCTGGCTAGCTACCTTAAGTTTATAATTATCATTACTTAGTCATAGTCAGTTAGGGTTTTAATATGAACACATAACATCTCCCCATACTGGATTTGGAATCGAATACTAAGCACTGGTCTAGACTTAGAATATTTACTGGCTCACATCAGTCTGTTAGTTGAGTGATATATTTTGCCAATGGAGCTACGTTGGAATGAACCCTAGGAGTTATACCAGTAAAATGTCCTTTTTGCCAGTATAGCTTTTACCCTTTCTTTAAGCTAAAGCAAAACCTATAGCAGAAAAAAATATTTTTTTTTTTTTATTTTTTATGTTTTGGCTGCTGTGTCTACACTATTAGGGTTTGTTTCCATTCCCTGGGGCATCACAACCCTATGTGTTGGTGGAGGCAGACAGTAGACTTGTCTGTAATCTTGTCTGACCTTATTCCTACAAATTACAGCACACATTGTCACACCTGCTTTAAAAGCCATCTGGGCACGATGACTCTCCAGTAACCTGGGAATCATCTATTGAATGGTTTTACTACAAGGGAAAAGCAGTTAGCAATTTTCATCTGAGCCCACAAGAACTGTCTTTTTTAGTAATAGCTGAATAGGTTGAATCTTGGCTTTTTGCTGAGATGTTATACAGGAGCGCTCCAGCAGCTCAGTCTTACTAAATCTGACCTCTGTTTTGCCAAAAATCTCTACTACCACATCCCCACCCCTCTCCAGTTTTACTTCGATGCAATTAGACTTGATTTTACCATTACTTGAAAGTGTCTAGACAATCCCATGTTCAAATAAACACTCCAATACTTCACAACGCTGCTTGTATTGTCTTACCTTTGTTCATGTTTTGGCAAACAAGTACTACCCCAGAGCATCTGCTGGATCAGACTTCATCATTGTGTCTGCTTAGTGTTTAAGCCAAGCAATCTTTACCCACAATAGCAGCTGTTCAGGTCAAATAAGCTGTGATTTCCTATCTTCCTTAAGCTAAAAGCATGTGTTGAATCACAACTGTAAGACAGGTGAGCACAGGTTCTGTAAGACAGGATCTGTAAGACAAGTAGAATTGTAGCCTTAGATCAGTATCAGCTTAATTGTGGTGTAACTAAAGATCAGCCCCTGTGTTATTTTTTGTTGGCATCTAACTCGAATTTTATATATAAGGTAGCCAGTAAATAGCTGCTCCTGTAAAAAAAAAAAAAAAAAAAAAAAGAAAAAAGTACACACATAGGTATTCCCTACTTGAATTCAATTTTAATTTTCAATGGAATTCATCTCTTATTTCTTGTTCTTGTCAATGTTTGTTTTTTTTGAGGGGAGGGAAGTGGAGATTTAGGTAGCTGAATGCAATGATGCCATTTCTGAAAATATAGATGGCTTTTGTTTCTGAAAGATTGCCAACAATAACTAGATCAGAGACAGTTCACCCTCTTCTTCTTGCAAGTGATTTATGAGACAGAAAACAGTATTTAATGAGGTCAGGTGGCCCTGAAGAAGAGCAACAACACAGTTAAGCAAAATAAGCAGAAAGAATAGGGAAATCTCAGGAACCTGACATACATATTAGTGAGAGAAACTAAAAGCCTTGGCAGAAGAAATGAGCCTCCAGAATGATACTATTGATGAACTCAGCTCTATTCTTTCTCATATACCACTGCATAATTTCAGATTTGTTTTTCCAGTGTTCCACACCAAAAATTGTATGCATTATAGTACTAGCACAGTGTTTGTTTCTTGTACTTTTGAGCTCCAAACTGTACACAAATTCGTGACACTATTTAAGGCTCTGGTTAAAAATAAAATGTATTGTTTAGAAGTCTTGTTTCTGTTTGCTTTCATATATGTGATTTCCAAATATTACATTTCTTAGTTTACCCCGTTTGTTATTTGCCATTTTAGTGATGAAATAATAATTTTAAAATTTTTCACAATGTAGAGTACAATGCTAATTCACACAGATGCCCATTTTGCAGGGAGTGGTTCTTTGAAACCCTTACATATATATGCATATTTTAAATTTGGATTACTAAATCAAAGTAAAAGAGGATTCCGCTGTAGATTCCCTTGGACTTCTTATACAGTTTTTTTGGTCAGTTGTTTTCTACTTTTTCTATGGATGCATGAGTGTCAGTTTTAGTCACACTGATGTCCTACAGATCAGCACACTGGGATAATCATCCCAGTTTGTTTCCGACATCTGGCCAGCAGCAGAGGCAGATAGATAACATTTTGAAGTCTGTGCTGCTCAGCAAAAATAGTGTATAGCTGTAAAGGAACTTATTCCTTGATTAGAGGCCATGTGGTTGTGTCACCCTGGCATGATGCCGAGCTTATCGAGTCATGGTAAGAGGTAAAGACCACAGCTGACACAGGCGGTAACTGGTACAGTCCCAGTCTCTGAACTGTGAAGGAGGGAGGCTGCACAGCCTCATGATGACACTATCCCACACAAAAGCATGCAGCTGGTGATTCTCTGGTTCTGTCTGTAGAGCAGAAAAATGGGCACATGCCTGATCTGGGCTGACATGAGTGCAGCAATTCTTGTGTGATGGGCTTGAGTCAGTTTTACTCTTCATAGAGTATGCAAAGCAGAAGATTCCTGGACAGACTCTGTAGCACATCTATAGCAAGGTCAATGGTGAGTGCACTAGACTCTGATGTGTGATCAGGACTTTGGGCTATTGTTGTGACTAGACTAGTAGATATTCAGCTGTCCTAGATCTGTATATGGTGCACCAAGCTCTGCTGATGGGAGTACAAAATGGCTTTATTGGAATAAGAGAATCATAGAACGTCCTGAGTTGGAAGAGACCCACAAGCATCGTTGCATCCAACTCCTGTCCCTGCATATGATAACTCCAAAGTTCATAAAAATGTGTCTGTGGGCAGTGCCCGATGTCTTCTTGAATACTGTCAGGTTTGGGGCTGTCAAGGGTTTTGATTGTGGTGTGACAATAAAACCGTGGCAGATGTATTGTTAACCTCCTCTCCCCCCACTTCACCCTTTTGCCCCTCCCTCTCCCCCCTACCCACTAAGGACAGGCGATCAGGAGGGAAAGAAGGACAGAGAGAAGAGAGTTGGAAAAATTAAAAATGTTTTACTAATGCTACTAATAAGAATAGAGAAAATAATACAAAATATACAAAACCAATCTTGAAAGTCTCAGCAACTGCAGAGCCGGCACCCAAAGTTCTGGATTGGACTCTGCAGCCAACCGGAGCTGGATTCAGTCTGTCACTAGGCCTCAGTTCGCAGGGACAACTATCAAGGTCCTCTCCTAATGTCGGCCATAAGGAAAAGGGAAAAAGGGAAAAAAAGGGGTGAGATCCTCATGATCTCCTGCTTTTATATGAAGTATTCACGTGAATGGAATGTTATACACAGCTGGTCAGCTTCTTGATCGCCTGTTTCTCATTGCCCCTCTCGTGAGATGTCCATTCATGCTTATCAATAACTTTGCATTCCATTGCTATGTTTACCAAAACATGTATCTGGTTCTCCAGGAAAATGCAGCTAATATGAAGGTTTTAGCTGACAGGCAAATTCACTAAAAGAGAAACTTGTTTTTAACAAAACCAGGACACGAGCCATGACTACCTCCCTGGGGAGCCTGTTCCAGTGCTCCACCACCCTCTGGGTGAAGAACCTTTTCCTACTGTCCAACCTAAACCTCCCCTGGCACATCTTCCTACCATTCCCTCAGGTTCTGTCATTGCTCACCAAAGAGAAGTATATCAGTGCCTACCCTTCCTCTTTCACTTGTGAGGAAGCTGTAGACCACCATGAGGTCTCCTCTTAGCCTCCTATTCTCCAGGCTGAACAAACCAAGTGACTTTAGCCACTCCTCATACAGCTTGCTGTCCAAACCCTTCACCAGCTTTGTAGCCCTCTTCTGGACACTCTCTAGTTGTTTTATATCTTTTTTATACTCAGAACTGCACACAGTGCTCCAGTTGAGGCTGCACCAGTGCAGAGCAGCGTGGGACAATCACCTCCCACACCCGGTCTGCAATGCTGTCCTTGGTATACCCCAGGACACGGTTGGCTGTCAGGGCACACTGTTGGCTCACGTTCAACTTGCCATCAACCAGAAATCCCAGATCCCCTCTGCAGAGCTGCTTTCCAGCTGTATGTACAACCAGGGTTGCCATGTCTCAGGTGCAAAATCCAGCACTTGCCCTTGTTGAACTTCATGCAGCTGGTTATTGCTCAGTTCTCCAATTTGTCCAGATCCCTCTGCAGGACCTCTCTGCAGGAGCGTCAACAGCTCCTCCCAAGTTTGTGTCATCAGTGAACTTACTTAGTATTCCCCTTATTGTCCTCTAATCTGCATGGTGTGGTCATAACACTAAAACTACTTCATTATTGGGCTGTCCATTGTGTAGATGTGCCATTGTTATGCTCTCAGCCTTTCTGCTAGCCTCCATCCTTTTCATTGGAGAAGCAATTATTCTTCCCACTCTGTCAAAGTTCTATAAACTGTTAATAAATACCAATATAAAATCAGAGGAAAAAACTATAGAACCTATTAAGAAAAATCAGGAAATACATCACTGAGGGTTCTCACCCTGAAAACAGAGTTACTCCCTTCCCCAACACTGACTCCAACAACACAGCTAAGGCTCAAGGCTGAAATGTCTGGCTCAAAATGGTCTTTGTAAGAAATACATTGTATATCTTGTTTACACATGCTGGTTGTCCTATAACGAGGTTATTCTTTGAGCACAGTGCTGTTATGGAGACCCACAACAATACTGTGGATGTCGGATGAAAATTTCAGTGAGGTCCTGCAGATCAGCCCACCAAAACAGTTGCCCAGATTTACTCAGTACAGCTGGCCAGCAGATGTATATGTAATGGTGCTTTTTACTTTTACAGTATTTGTTTCTTTCTGTGTCCAGTTAATACACTTCATGTATTCTAAACCTCTTCACTGGCCAAGGTTTTTCTCATCCTATTGATATTTCTTTGCTCAGAATTATTATTTTTATCTTGGCAATGCTAAATTTCCTTTGCTCATAGACCTTTGTCCTCCAATATACCAGTTTCCTAGGACTTGTTTCTTCTTTTTTATGTAAGGCTTTGTAAAGTCTGTCTGAAACTAATTGAAAATTTTTAAGGATGATCTACCAAAGCAACTGCTACTGATGTCATTGTTCGTGGTATTTATACATAAATCACTTCTAAGTATTTCATATGTTTGCACTCAATGATCTTAAAGGTCTTTTCTAACCAAAAAGATTCTATGATTCTATGTCATGGCATGTTGAGCTAATTTTAACTCTAGTAGATCACCCTCTACCTCTATTTGTCAATAAGTTGATTAAACTTAATTTCAGATGGAAATTAATTTTAGCAATTTACAGATTTACATCTGCTGATTACCTGGTAAAATGCATGTAAAACCCAGCATTTTTCCCATGTAAAATGCAATTTCTTTCAGAATCTGCTTCTTAAGACTCTTCTGAGTAGATAGACTGGTAACTGGCAGGTTAACACATCCCTGTCATAGAAAGCCATCTGAGAAAATAAAAGGAAATGCCAAAGACCCAAACTTTCTCCGAAGTTTAGAGATTAAACATCTCCTTTTTTAAAGTTTACATGATACCTCACAGAACACTAGAGCTGATTCAAATAGCTTGCTTCAGTTTTTCTGTGCTCACCTCCATGCTGCACTACAGAAGAAGCAATTGTGTATGTTTTCTATACCATTTAAGAAGGGATTCAAGAAAAAACAACGTTAGTAGTACCTAACAATAAATGATGAATTCTTAACTACATCGATGGAGTTGATATCAAGGGTAAAAAGTATAAAGTTTATATTGTTACTGTCTCCTCCTTTTGCTCAGCCAAAATTTTTCTGGCCATTGCAGTCAGGAGGAAAAAACTGATGAGAGAAACAGTGGCTGCAGCTCTGTTTATTTACAAAAAACAGCAACACTTTAAAAAACTTGAGATAATTAGAAGCATCATTTCAGTCAACACTACGCCCACAACTGTCCACAGCCGGTTCCTTAGGGTGAAGACCTTTATATTCTTCTCCTTCTCCCTTTCTTCCATGATTTTCTTCTTCCCCCCACTCCCTGCCACGCCCCTCGATGGTGTTTGCTTTTCTCACAGCTACTCACATAAGAGCAGTGATCCTCTGAGTCCTGTATGAGATCCCAGAAATTTTCTTGGGATGGCATGATTCAGGCTTCACACAGGGCTTGCTGTGGCCACCACAGCACCATGGGACTTCCCAAGTTTTACCCAGCTTGATTAATTATTTAGGTAGGGGTGGCTTGTCCAAGCACGGAGCAGGTTCTCAGGGGTTAGGGAACAGAGGCACAGCATTTGGTTACCAGTTGAAAAGAATTGCAGTGACATCCGCATAGCTATACATGGGCCAAATGCAAACTGGGTTCAAGTGAGGCCCATTGTGTGTGTATTTTAATTGGGTGCTGTAGTTTGGCTTAAATCTTTTTCTGTGTTTTTGGCAGAAATTATAAACAAACACAAAGTTATATAAAACTAGTTGCGGCTCTGATGATGTCAGAAGTAAATGGGGACAGTTGTTTTATTTTGCTGGAATCAAAGAACAGAAGTAATTATTTTTTCCCTGTCAAAATAACACATAATTAACTCAAAAGTAAGTATCTACTATCCTTTCCTTTTTTATAATTCTTAACAAACATTTCAAACAGCTTGGACACAAATTATTTTATTTTAATAAATATAGTTCACTCACTCTGCACTCCATTTCTTGTCTTTAACATTGCTGTTTTGTTTATGTTTTCTCCTGCTTTGTATATAAAATGTTATGTATTTTTAAATCTCAAAAAGTAGCTTTCATAGCTGTAATAAATTTAACCTTTTTCCCCAAAGAATGCTAAGCTTTCATAATTAAGTTTTGTGTGAGAAGCCATGCATGCGTATGTTCATGCAGGACTGTCTGTCTGTTCCTAAACCTGATGGGAAACCATTAATCAAATTATACAGAGGAAAAGGTCTCATATACTGGGGATATACAATATCTTAAGGGATGACATTTTTCATTTGCCCAAAAACTTTTAGGCAAAAAGTGAAACAGACCTCCCAAAGAAATGGCTAAATTTTCCAGGTTGTCAGTGAAGAGAGGACATAATTACCTTTTAAAGACTTCCAGAGGGAAATGGTTTTCTGGAAAGGATACATGCCTGGGCTTCAGGAATACCAGCCTTCTTCTAGGTATGTAATTCCTCTGGCCTTAGAATGCACCTAAACATTTACTCTAGGAATGCTATTTCTCTAAGAGAATGATTCAGCTGCCTAACTGAGGCATCTAATGCCATCTTTCTGCAGGATATCTGAAACTTCCTGCAAAGCTGGCTGATATAACACAGGACCTACAGGAGACTTATGTCCTTCTGGAGCACCATTTGAGGTTAGCATCTCAATGTGTCTAAAATGTCACTTAGAGCCTTGATGTTGAAACATCAATAGCTCCTCCAGTAACTAAAATTCAGAAGAATTAAAAGAATATAAATTTGGCAGACTGTGTCCTACCTCAATTTGTTCAGTGCAATGTTCAGGCATTCAGATCAAGGAGACTGCATGAATGAATACTTCTACTGACAGACAGGTTGCAGCGTGATCAGACTTTTTCTTAAGCTCTGGAGAATACATAAAAAGAAGAGTGTTATGAATGCCACACAAATGGAAAATATTTCAACTGGACTTTGCGCCTAATTAGGTATGAAACAATTTCTTCCCTGACATGTTTTTTTTTTTTTTCGTTTCTTTTGGAGTGCATATAAAATAAGTGGAGACAAGATTGGCTCTCCAACCCATATTTCTTTTGGGCAAATCCTGAGAGACAAAAGGAGAAATCAACAGGAAATCAGGCCTCATGAATTCTGCTCTTCATGGAATTGCCTGTTTTTTTAACTATATTTGTTTGGGGAGAATAAACTGAAGTAATATGCTCAGGTCTTCAACCTTCATTTGTTTCCAAGAAAATCATATTAGGAAAGAAACTTAGTATTGAACCTTAGGTTGTGTTGTAAGTATTTCGTAGAGTTCTGATATGTGAAAACAGGATGTTGTGAGCATTCTTGTTTTGTGTACTCCATTGAAAAGGCTATAATAATACAAATAATAATTCTGTTTACCTTAAAAGTTTTGAAGCCAAGCAAAACACTGAATGTTCATTGTGAAATGCACAGCTGATTGTATTTAAATAATATTATTACGGTATTGGTATGAATTATATGTAACGGGAATAAAATTATGAAACTGTCTCTATTTCAAGGATTTATCAAGGTAGTCAACTATAACTAAGTATCATTAATAATGAATGGCATTTCACTGCATACAAGGTCCTTGTAAAGCTGGCTTGGAGAAAATAATCATGTCAAGATGGAAATTGCACTCAAGAAGAGAAATGCATGTGTTTGACTTCATAGGTGTATATGTGAATGACACTAAAAATGTAAGTTAGCATGATGAGGTTTTCTTCCCACTATCTTCTATTGATGTTACAGACACATTGCTTGCCTGTAATGCAGGAATCTTGGGATCATCTCTCTGCTTTGCTTCATTCAAATAAAAGACCTGGACCTTGATTTCCCAGGGCTGCTCATGCATTCCCAAAGAGAAAAGGAACTGGGTTATTTTAATTAAAAAAAAAAAAAAAAAAAAGGATATTAAAACTCACAACAAGAAGCTGAAATTCATGACTAGAGAAGAGCTGAAAAATGAAAATATTAACTGCTCTGATCCAACTGAAATGAAACTCAGAAAACTCTCTTTCAGTCATTGTCCCTGTGAAATAAACAAATAGGGTTTGTGAATCCATGCATGAATCTAGCATTTCTGAAAATATAGACAGTTATTAGTACTGACTCAAATCCAGAGAAATGCAACTAGACACTGTGTTAAAACTTCACACAGATCTGCCTGTGTTTTGGTCCACACCACCTTGGCAGCTCCAGCTTTCTCATAACCTCAAACTGCCAATCAAGCCCAGGTGGTTGTTCACTGAGATGTGAACAGTCCAGGTCAAAATGACCATATTCATTTTCAATTGTGATCCAAGTAAATATCTGGTAAATAGAAGCATTTTAGTACTGCTTTAATTAACAATCAGTCACAAGCAAGATATGATTAAACTTCAAGGTTATATGAGAGGAAATATCCAATTCTTTTATTTCTCTATAATTACAATAATAAAAAAAAAAATATGTGATGTAGATCTCAAGCCTTTAACATTAAATGAGTATTTGGTCAATACTCATTTGTTTTTGGTGGGGCTATCCACAGTCTTTGAAAAGACTAAGCAGTCTGCTGAGTTTTGGGACTTCCAAGGATAAAAAAGACATCGTGTGATATTTCAGGAAAGGTTATTAAAGCTGCACATAACGGAATGTATCTTGAAAGAAATTCATATTACTTCAGTTACATAACTTCTCCTCTGTGTAATTACATCACAGATCTCTTTAGAAGAATTGCTGAATATGCTACGTTCAGAATGATATGATCATATCCTGGACTCCTGCACAGCTACTCCTTGCAATTACTTGTAATTTGAGTTTAAAGAATAAAGTCAGACAAATAATTCCATACTCTTTGCCAATTGTTCATTCTATTTCACTGAAACAATAGTTTTTCTATTTGGCCAACTTAAAAAAAAAAAAAAAATCATTAGCCTTCTTGATTTTGATCCCGGTTCAGGGGATGGAAAAAGGACCCTCAAGGTGAGTTTCATCATATTCATTTCTCACTGTTTACTTCTATACTGAAGAGGGCTATATCTGAGACAGTCACCTAAAAATGAACATTTGTAGAGTGGTTCGTCTGCCATATTTTTGACATCTTCTTTAAGATGAGGTAAATTAAGCTCTTACTCTCTTTCAGATGAATTCCCATTCCCTAGGCTGGACACTGACTGCCTACATACAGGGTTTGAATCGTCTAGCATCTAGGAACAGGACATGTGGTTTCAACCATGAGTCTGACTAGGGAAATAACTAGTTGATCCTGAAGATGTGCTAGAGCAAGTGTGTATGAACTTCCAGAGTTCTCTGGATTTATGAAGCAGGGTGCCAATGTGACTATAAGCTTCAGTGCCTAATCCCCTCCTCTCCACCCCTTCTCAATAAAATGTAAACATCGACATTCTTTTGGCTCACACCTGTTTGCTGAAAACATGGCTGATGAGCAAGATCATATAATCACACAGTCATGTTGCCTGCCAAGGATAGACAGAGACCCAAGCAAAATTTTGTCCTAAACCAAATCTAGGCCCAAGCTCATGTCTTCCATGAGATTGGAGGCTATGTTAGAATCCCCTTGGCAAAGCTGAACTACTGGTTCAGACAAAAATGTAAGATGAATAAGCCCAGAGAGACTCAATGAATGAGAGCTATCAGAGCCCACTGAAGAGGGCATTACAGCTGCTGCTGCAGCCCTGTTGACTGAGCAGCAGCTGGGAGACCAGTGTTGGACACAGCCCAACCACTTCACATTCTTCCCACATAGCATCTGTGTGGTAATTAATCTTTATTTTGCTGTATTTACCTTTTCTTTTTCTCTGCTAGAATTACTGGTAACAGGTGAAAAAAAGTTTGGTGTTTTTTTTCAATATGGGAAACAAAATTGGTACGGCCAGGGTTTGAAAAGTAAGTGTCAAAACCAAAATATGTAGTAAGCTAGAATACTGTCTTCTGTCGTACCAATTACTTTTTATGCAAAGATATGGAAACCACTTGGTGGGACAAATTACTGTGTCACAAAAACTTGGAACAGTCTGTTTCATAGTTAACAAAAAATGACACCCGTGTACTGAAATGAAAATGAATACTGAAAGCTTCCCTGTGGACATACAATGAAACAGCAGGTAGCAGAGAACAAGCAGTAATGTCCTTGCAAAATAAATTCAGTTGAGATTAAATTAATGCTTCCTCTGGAACAAAAATGTTTTAAAGTTGTAAAAGTCCATTGCAGGCTTGAAAGTTGGTATTTGCGCTTATTGCCATTTGCAGCATGGCATTCATTTTCTAGTTTTTTTTTGTTTGGGGGTTTTGTTGTTGTTGTTGTTGTCTTTTCTGCTGGTTCATTTTGGTTTGTTTTGTTGTTTGTGTTTTGTTTTGCTTTGCTTTGGATTGGTTTTTAACAGGCTGGCTAGTTAGCCTTCTATCCAAAAGCTGAGTATATATATTCTTCTGACTTGTAGTCCAGGGGAACTTATTCTTCAAATAAGGGATCTACTGCAACTGAAACAGTCTCCTGCAGATTTTTGAAATATTAGAAACCTGACCCAATGTGGGCCAGAGCTTCCTAAGCTCTGCATGGGAAACAGAGCTGGAAGGAAGTTTCCAGAGGAGTGTTAAACTTCCTTCAGTGATCAGCTGAACAAAGAGCAAAGGAGACTAGACATATAAATATTTACTAACTGATGTTGATGTTGTTAGCTCTGTACATAATGACAGAAGAATGGGAGGCATCATATCCATACTGCAAGATATAATCTTTGCTCTAAGTTATGGTGACAGTTCATAGGACAATGTGCTAACGTATTTCTAAACTCAACATACACTATGCATACTTACAATAACATATATTCAACTAGTCAAGTTGAAGCCTAAAAGGAAGTTTTCAAATTAGTTTGATTGTAGTGAAGGATGACCCAGGAAACTACAGACCAGTCAGCCTCACCTCCATCCGTGGAAAGGTAATGGAACATCTTATTCTGGATATCATCTCCAAGCATGTGGAGGAAAAGAAGGTTATCAGGAATAGTCAGCATGGGTTCACCAAGAGGACATCATGTTTGACCAACCTGATAGCCTTCTATGGTGGTATGACTGGCTGGGTAGATGACAGGAAAGCAGTGGATGTTGTCTACCTTGACTTCAGCAAAGCCTTGATACTGTCTCTCACAACATCCTCATAGGTAAACTCAGAAATTGTGGGTTGGATGAGTTAATGATGTTCATGAAGTGGCTGGATGGCAGAGCTGAGAAGGTTGTGATCAATGGTGCAGAGTCTGGTTAGAGGCGTGTAGTTAGTGGGGTTCCCTAGAGGTCAATGTTAGGTCCAATCTTGTTCATCCCCTTCATCAGTGACCTGGATGAAGAGACTGAGTGCACCCTCAGCACGTTTGCTGATGATACCAAACTGAGAGGAAGGATTGGTACACCAGAAGGTTGTGCTGACATTCAGCGAGACATGGACAGTCTGGAGGACTGGGCAGAGAAGAACCTGATAAAAATCACAAGGGCAAGTGTAGGTCCTGCACCTGGGGAGGAATAACCCCAGGTACCAGTGCAGGTTAGGGGTGGGCCTGCTGGAAAACATCGTTGCAGAGAAGAACCTGGGAGTTCTGGTCAACAACAGGTTGGCCAAGCGTCAACAATGTGCCTTTGTGGCCAAGAAGGCCAATTGTATCCTGGGGTGCATTAAGAAAAGTGTGACCAGCAGGTCGAGGGAGGTTGTCCTCCCCCTCTACTCTGCCCTAATGAGGCCACATCTGGAGTACTGCATCCAGTTCTGGGCTCCCTGGTTTAAGAAGGACAAGGAATTACTGGAGGGAGTCCGGCATCAGGCTACAAAGATGATTAGGGGCCTGGAACAACTTTCTTATGAGGAAAGACTGAGGGAGCTGGGTCTGTTCAGCCTAGAGAAGGCTGAGAGGGAATCTTATCAATGTTTATAAATGTCTCAGGGGTGGGTGTCAAGAGAATGGGACCAGAGTCCTTTCAGTGGTGCCCAGTGATAGGCTGAGAGGCAACAGGCATAGACTAAAGCACAGGAGGTTCCATCTAAACATGAGCAGAAACTTCTTTACTTTGAGGGTGCCAGAGCACTGGAACAGGCTGCCCAGAGAGGTTGTGGAGTCTCCTTCTCTGGAGGCATTCAAAACCTGCCTGGATGCATTCTTGTGTGATCTACTCTAGGTGAACCTGCTTTAGCAGGTGGGTTAAACTAGATGATCGCCAGAGGTCCCTTCCAACCCCAAACGTCTTGTGATTCTGTGATTATCATGAACTTACATATATATGAATATACATATTGTATCATAAGTATATCTGCAGTTATATTCTCAATAAGTTTAATCATTAGTGATAAGATGGCTCTTAGGAGAGAGCACAAAGTGTATTTCACACACATAGATTTCATTTGCTCATGGTACTTCTTGGTATCACTATTAAAACAAATAACAGAAAAGTAATTTGAAAATACTCAGCTTTAAACTACAATTAATAAATATAATGCAAGTTTAATAGGAGAACTGAAGACAAAATGGTGCTATTTTTCTACTGCTTACTCAAGTGCCTTTTCTAATATATAGTCAAGACTAGTGACTAACTCAATTCAATGAATATTAAAGCCAGCAGACAGACCTGATCATGCAAATATTGGCTAACCCATCTGAAATAAAGTCGTCATGTACTGCATATGATTTCATTGCTTCTATCTGTGAGACTACATACTCTAATTTCTGACTAACAACTAGCAGACCAGACCAGATGCAGAGAAGCATGATATTGGTAGGCATTTCCAGTAGGGAATATTATTTTATATTATTTTATTTTATTCAGAATATTGGCATAATTTCTTTCTTAGAAGGTGAAAACTTTAAGGTTAGTTACATATCTAAACTACCAAATTAAGCAGAGTCTAGACAGTTTCATATTTTCTGGAATCTGATTATTGCCTTTAATTCTAATGTTAATTTCTTTTTCCCCTTTCTGTTTCACACAAACACTAGTTAATTACTGTTTTGGAAAGAGAGGAAGTAAAGATCAAGCAAATTATGGCTAAACATGAAGCAAGTTGTTCTGGTCATTTGATAGCATTTCTAATTTAATGGATTGTTTTCTCTCTCATTCAGAGCAGATTACACAAGATTATGTGTAATGAATAGCTATAAATTCTCTTTGAATCTAAGATATGTTGGAGAGTTTCATCACCTTCCAGTTTGTAATAAAATATTAATTTTGGTTCATTTACAGATGTTTTGGAGAGGACAAATTACTGTAGTCTAAAGGCCACATTCCTCACTTCCCCCACATTTGGCACAAATGTTGCTGACATTTTAACAATGAGTGTTTGGCAACATATCTTTAGAAGGATCAAACAATAACTTATATCCAGAGAAGTTCTCATGGCAGATGTCTAACTGAAAGCTCTACCCTGGCTAACTATATATACATTTATACTCTGCTTAAATCTAGGCTAATCTAGTTAAATCCCATTTATTTAAAATGGGTATTTTTGGAAGTCGTGTCAGAGTTTTAAATAATGAATGCTTCTCTGCAGTGCTGTGTTTTGCAAGAAATCTCTTTCCAGGTCTTCATATCATTTCTGCTGCTAGAAGGAAATGTTTCTTTTGAAAACGGAGAGGAATTTTCGATGTCTTCATGCATCTTTGTCTCCCCAGCATGAATGAACAGATATATATTGCTGTACAATTTACTGTGTCAGCAGTGATCCAAATTCCACTGTTGTAAATATTCATAGAATATCTACTGTGTAGGTTAACAGTGCAACATAACTCTTTCTCTAATATTGTCCTAGTAACATTTAAGCTGGAAAAAAAATGCTATAATGAGGCTTCTTCTGTAGTTCTGACTTATAAAAATAATGTCAAGAACAATGAACAAACACATCAAACCAAAAGAAAACAAATCTCTGCTTTCTGAATTTATCTGGATCAATGGGCAGAGGCCAATCATATGAAGTCTAACAAGGCCAAGTGCAGGGTCCTGCACTTGAGCCACAGGAACCCCAGGCAGCACTACAGGCTCAGGGAAGAGTGGCTTGAAAGTGGCTTGCTGGAAAAGGATCCGGGAATGTTGATCAACAGCTGACTTAACATGAGCCAGCAGTGTGCCCAGGTGGCCAAAAAGGCCAACAGCATCCTGGTGTGTGTCTGAAAGAGTGTGGCCAGCACGACTAGGGCAGTGATCTTTCCCTCATTGTACTTGGCTCTGGTGAGGCCCCATCTTGAATACTGTGTTCAGTTTTGTACCCCTCACTACAAGAAAGACACTGAGGTGCTGGAGAGAGTGCGGAGAAGAGCAACAAAGCTGGTGAAGGGTCTGGAGCACAAGTCTGATGAGGAGCAGCTGGGGGAACTGGGGCTGTTTAGCCTGGAGAAAAGGAGGCTAAGGGGAGATCTTATCACTGCCTACAAATACCTGAAAGGAGGTTGTAGCATGGAGGGGGCTGGTCTCTTCTCCCAAGTAGCAAGTGATAGGACAAGAGAAAATGGCCTCAAGTTGTGCCAGGGAAGGTTCAGATTGGATATTAAGAAAAAATGGTTGTAAAGCACTGGAACAGGTTGCTCAGGGAAGTGGTGGAGTGACCATCCCTGGAAGGGTTTAAAAGATGCATAGATGAGGTTCTTAGGGATGTTGGTTTAGTCCTAGATTTAGGTTATGGTTGGACTTGATGATCTTAATGGTCTCTTCTAAACAACATGATTCTATGAACTGGAATGGATGTTGCTAATTTTAAAATTTCTGAAGAAAGGAATACAGGAAAATCTCATAGGAATCTGTCTGAGGCCATCTGGTGTCTCAGGAGCCATGTAGCATGAAATAAATTGTGTTAGAGACACTGGAAGTCCTGAGATATCTATCCTGTTCTGCCCTTTCAGTGCTATGCAGAAGAATCAGTGGTCCTCGCAGCTAACTGGAGGAGCTGGAAGGAATTCAGGCAGAGATCAAATGCAGATGAGGTTTTAGATATTTATAGAGATTAATCACCATTCTCCTTATCTCAGTGAATATTTAAGCATTTTCTATGAAGTAGAATAGCATCAGAAAGCAAAAAACTTATCCCAGAATGCTTCCACTGCATTGAATGATACAGTCCTTGTGTATCTTCAACTACATATGGTATTCTAGATCAGAATACTAATAGACCAATTCTAAATACCATTAATCCTTACCAATAAATTTGTGGAAAGAAGGAAAAGGCAGAGTGTTTCATCTCCTGCTCAATGACTTTAGCCCCCTTTTGCCAAATATTGTTCAGCTGAGTGTATTTAGAGAACTTGATTCAAATTTATGAATATTTTTGAGGTGCCTAAAACCATATATTTTAGACAATAAAGTGTAATGTAGACAGGTTCCAGCTCATTATTTCGTCTGTCACCACACATCCCTAACTCTTCAATATTTCTCTAAGTAGGTACGAGGCATATCCACCAGGGAGGAAAGGAACAAAGACAGGAATTGGTGAGAAATCAGAACGATGACTGAAGCTGGTTTTATATCTTGTTTGTCTTTCAAAGACAATCCCATGAATAGGAAATTTAAACCGAGTGATTCAATATCTCTCATTTCAAAGCTTGTTGTGCACACTTATCTTATCTAGAAGTTTCAGCATTGTGGAGTGATTCCGGGCAACACCACTTCCACTGTTTTCCAGGATTTCATTATAACTGCAGGCCTTGTATCACATTTGTGTAATGGATTTGAGGATAATACACTAGGAGATCTAGGAGAGAGATAAACTTGAAGAAATACACTTTTGAGGCACTTGTAATACACAAAGGGATTAAGTATCTTAGTGTCTGTTAAAGCCTGGATAGCATTTTCTCATAACCTGTTGGAAGCTCAGTTTTTGTTGCTTTTCTGCAGTCATAGACTTACCACATTACTGGGTATTTTTGTTTATATAAAGGAGTCCTTTCGCATCACAAACTCAGACTAGGTGGCACCCAGTGGTTAAAAGGACTAGGAGTACAAATCTTTCATTATAACAAAAAAAAATCTATAGAAAACAGGTGCTGGTGTTAAAATGTGTGATGTGGTTTGACCCAAGCTCCTCACTGTGAGGAATGTTATGTCTGAGCTAGAGTTGCCATACTTATTTAATCAAGTTTAGCGTCTGGGAAGAAATTAAGAAAATCTTGAGTTCAGTTTCTCTTGAGCAGGGCTATCTCTTTAATAAGCAACAGTGAAAATACATTTGAAATGTCAATAAAAAGTAGTTTTCATATACACACTTCACTCTTGCAGCTTTATACCCTTTTCCCATATTTTTCTGTTAAAAATGAAAGGAGACAGTAAAAACAAAAGAAAGTTACTGACTGTATAATTTAAATTGGGCTGATTTCTCAAAAGGAAGATAGAAGAAGAAAAGAAGGGGCAGGGGGGGGAAGGGAAGGGAAGGGAAGGGAAGGGAAGGGAAGGGAAGGGAAGGGAAGGGAAGGGAAGGGAAGGGAAGGGAAGGGAAGGGAAGGGAAGGGAAGGGAAGGGAAGGGAAGGGAAGGGAAGGGAAGGGAAGGGAAGGGAAGGGAAGGGAAGGGGGGAAAAATCAAGTAACAAAAATGAATAAAAGGCAACAAACACAGGGCATGTAATGAGTACCAAAAACCAGTGCTGTGAGGGCTATTGGAAGATGGCTGAGCATCATATGTTGATGAGTCGGACTGAAGAGGTAAATCAGTTTCAGACAGTAAAAGACACCGCAAAGGCTAATTCACCACAGAGACTTTACAAGCACACCTGTGCTACCGCTGAGTCAGGAGCATGAACAGAAGGACAGTGGTAGTCAAAGGAGCAGATCAGTTTTCCAGTACACAGAGGAGATGAGGGAAAAACTAGGAAAATAAGAGGAAACCAGCAGGGGGTAGAAATTGTTACCAACTCAATAGCTATGGCAATGCTCATCTTGAACTCCCTTATGCAAAGAACGGTACAGCTGTTAGCATCTTGAAGAAGAGCACACTGTACTGTGTCATTTCACTTTCACTCACGCCATTTAATTTGTCAGGAGCCATTTTTGTGTTTCGAATCACTTTATTCCTCCTGCTATAAGTATTACTTGTTTAGGAGTTTACTTATTCTACAGCATTAACTGGGAAAAATGGGGTTTAAGACATATTGTCTTAGGAAAGACTCCCTTTAAAATGGAGGATTACAGACAATTCCTGTTTGTAATGAAATGCACGCTTGTGCAAAGGGGAGCTCTTTCTAGGAGTATCCAGCAGACTTTGTAAATGTTTTGTCCCTCATGTGTTCCAAGGAATGGAAAACACTTTGCTATGCTGCTCTATCCAAAATTTAAAAATGTGATATGTAGTTCCTTATTCTGGACAAGATCATCACTGTTTCAGAGCAAGTAGCAGAAAGAAAGATCAGCAGTTGAAAGGCAGGTGATCATGGTAAGAGATAGAAGTCATTTTGGCAGCAGGCAGAACATAGAAAGTTTTAGAGAGGTAAACCTGGGATGACTATTCATTAGGTTCTTTGTATGAACAAGTCATCTGATCTTTACTATAGTCAATGGAGATCTAGAAATTAGTTCAGTTGCCCTTTCACATGTTCCTGGTACCATTTGAGATGTCCTTGGATAACTCACCTGGTCTCAACCTGATTCTCCAGAAGGGCAAGGATTGCTTGTGGACAGAACTGCAAGTTCTGAGCAAACATCTCAGAAGTTTGGTGTTTCCGAAAAGGCATCAAGTGCCTGAATCTTGTCCTTAATAAACAAAGTGTATTAACAGTTACTCAGCTGACCAAACATATTCACTTTCTGATGTGTTGAATAGGTCTTGAGGCTCTTTTCTGTTTATGAAGTCACTTTTGACTACAAAGGATTATACACCCACTTTACGAGTAGATACTCGGTTGCCTGTACCTATGTGGATATTGCAGATGCTGTAATGAACGTTAAATAGCACTATATATCTATGTGTAGGTAACTGAATAAAACTCTGAAATATGCATGTCTACAGCCTAGTGCTGCATCTTCCTAGAAGACCATGTAAACCGCCTGTATAGTTCCAGTCAGTAGTTGACCAACATAGGTAATACTTATTTCAGAATCTGAAATATAATATTCTTACAAGTTATGCAGTGTTGCTATATTTATTGTATATATATACAATACACACTATGCTTGAAAGCTATTTCTGTAAAAGAAAATACAAGTAAAATAACTTGTCTATTCAGAACATTTTATTCTCCAGGTAATAAATCATGTATTCGGATATGGTACACAACTGAAAGGCACGATTAGGCACAGTTGGATAGTGAAGTGTTAACCTGGGAGACAGAATTCTGGGTTCAACTTTTGTTCCATCATTGACTTGACCTTAGGAAAACCACTTGAATTATTTAATTTCTGTTTTCTCTTTTATTTATCCTTCTGTTCTCTCTATACTTTTGCTTATTTAGACTGTAGATCCACCTAGCAGTGAAATTATTCCTTTCTGTGAGTCTCACAAACAAGAGGTCTTAATCTTATCTAATTCATTTAGGTGACAATTCTAATTATCAGTTGGTTCTGTTATGTTTTGGATATTTGCATTACATAAAATCAAAATAATTTGTGGAAAATCAGAACCTGTTACCATTTTTTTGAAGTTAAATTACTTTCTTATGAAAAACAAATAAAACATACCACATTTTATATTAATACTTGTTCTGAAGAAATACTGAAGTTTCAGTTAGGTAAGAAAAAAATGTTTATTCTACTTAGTTCATCCTAATGATGTTGACATAAAACATGCTACTGCTAAAAATTAAAAGTTCAATTTATCAAGTATTGTATCAGGGATCTGCATAATAACTGGAATTAAACATCACTGTTTAGGGTAGTATCTTATAAAGTATCTACTAATTTCTTTTTACACTTTTTCCTGTGGTTTCCTATGCTGAAGCCATACATGCTTGAAAATAGTAAAAGGCTGAAGGAAATGTGAAGTATAGACTACTGTGGTAAGGCCAATGCACACAGCTACCAATTTTCTACTTTCCTCTTGTCCATTTGGTGAGATTGACTTACCCTCTAATCTTCTTTCAGTTGTGGGCCAGTAATTATAGCCATGGAGACCAACTTATACTTCTCTTTTGTACAGAGCCATCAGACCAGAAGAAAATGGCATGACAACAACCGGGGACAAAACCATCACCTCCTTGCAAGACTTTTACTCTGCTATGGCTCAAAGCCTTCTGCTAGGCAAACAGCTGTTCTCTTGCTTCCCTTCCAACCTCTCTCCCAACCAAAAGTCTTTGTGGGGCACAGAGTATCTTCTTCTCTGGGTTAGGAGGCACTCAGCATCTGAAGGATCAAGCCCAAAAAGCACTTTATGATGACACTTTTCAACTCTTCTTACAGAAAAATTTGGAAGACCTACTTCCCAACTATTTTTGCAGAGGGACTATCATGCTGTTAAAAAAATGTCATGTAATTGCCACTATTTTCTACAGACTTAAAAAATTCTAGTTCCTTACTAGTGAGAACAAAAGCTATCTTCTCTGCACCACTTAAAACCACAATATACTTGCCAACACTGCAGGACAGGGAAGCATTGTAGTTCTCACTAATGTAAAAAGCCATCAGATGAGCTTGCCTTCTGTAATTATTTTATTTGAAAATACAAATAATTCTAAAATGAAATATCTTCTATTTTGAGCCAGGTACAAAAAGATGTAAATGGGTAGTGAGGCTGTGACTTTTTGTATCTGTAACTACAATTTAAAGATCATTTGACATCAGAAAACTATTTATGAACTATTAGTTAATATTGTTAATGGGAAAGTTAAACAGGACCAGCAACATCTATTCTGTTTCTTTGCACCACATTAAACAAATGAAGGTAAAAATTATAAATATCATCTACAAGAATTATCACGCTGGGTCACACCAAAGGTCCAGCTCATGATCCTGTCAGCAGAGGCTTTAGGGCAGAGTACAAAGTAAGTACAGAGCGATACTCTGTGGTTTGGTTTATAGTTTGGACTCCACAGCAACATGCAATTGAAAGTTTCACGTTTTATGTCCTCTTTAAAATAGGAAGAAGAAAAAAACCCTCAAAAACAAACAGAAAGAGACCATGGACAAACAAGATCTAATGTTGTTATGATTAAATACAATGATGAGTAACAGGTGGTGAAAAAACTAAGAGCAAACAGGCTAAATGCAGTTCCTATAGTGCTATATGCCAGAAACAGAGCTTCAATTTACAGTTTTATTATATTATCTGCTTAGGACACACAGAATTGGCCCACCTCTCAGGACACAGGACAAATTAGGATCAGAATTTGTAGAAACAATGGGCTTCTCAGGGTAGAGAAGAAGGTTTTACAAAGGACAGCAAAATCTCAGAATTCCCTGTATATTTTCAGAACCTGGTGAATGGATGTGTGTAGGAGTAATATGTAACTGAATTATAGACTTATGCTCTGATTTCTTTTACATATACAATAGTGCCTTAAGTGAACAAATTGTTAATTCGTGTCAAAAAGGGGGAATAAAAGCTTGTGGACATTGGCCAACATGGAAGTAATATTTCTTTATTACGCTAATACCTTCCAAAGAAGCCACTTCTGCGTAAACTCTAAGATGCTAAATAGCCACAAGGGCAGATCAGAGGACAGTCACTTCCCACAGCACATACCTCACCCAAACCAGAAAAATATTTATTCCCTATTAACTCACATTGAGCTATATTTAGACTAAAACAAACATTAGAAGGGCAGAGGAGAGGGTTACACCAGCCCTGAGATTTTATTATAATATTAGCTGCACCCACTAACATCCTAACTTGCTAGTGAAAACAAGTGCAGTTACAGAGTTCACCTGTGTTAATAAGTGTTACCCCTTCTTATGTAAGAAATAAGAAGCATGCAGCCTCAGTACAGTGTGTGGGTTCAGTTAGAACAGTGAGTTATATCTCACAGACGCAATTCTCACACAACAGGTTTGTATTTTCTTATATATTTTGACAGATGTTTGTCATTTCCAAGCTATATGCTTTGGATAACTCTTCAAATCATTTTACTTTTCATGGTTCATTGCTGAGAGCCTAAAACAACAATCTGCATCTTTCGGTTGAAAATTGTGGAACTGGGTGGTACATTTGTCTGTCACTCTGTGATGAAGAAAACTGGAGAAAATACAATAGATTTAGTTCTGTGTCATTGCTAAGACAATGTTTACAGTTCCAGAGTGTGTATACAGTGCTAGACAGAGGTGCTTAAAAACAGCACTGAAATTAAAATTTTCAGTCCTGAAAATCCCTGCTCAGCTTCTAACAAACCCTTGAAGCACATACAGTCCGCAGGGCCTGCTGATCTTTACATTGTTCAAGCACCCTGATTTTTGTTTCCTTGGCTACTCAGCAGTTCTTCAGGCTTTGCAGTGCTGAGCTGGGATGACACCTCTCTCGCACTCTTAAGTAAGGATACTTGAAAACAGGACTACAGTCCAGAGGGCACTCTTCCATACATAGTCAGACCATTCCTACATGGACAGAACATAATGTATGGCAGTGGATTAATGTCTTTAAAGAACACATAGGAAGCAAGGCCCCCTGCTTCTATGCTGCCAGGCCCTGGATGGAGCCCCCAGCTCTGCCACCCATCCTGATTTCTTGGGTTTGGGCTGTCCCTGCTCCTGCCACAGCCCAGCCAGGTAACCTGGGATCACACCTCTGGGAAAGAGCAGGGGCAAGAAGAACTGAAGTTTCACTGGAGCAGCTTTACATCTCCCATTTTCTTGGGAACTGCATTTGTGACCAGATCCTCAGCCTTGGTCCTTGCCTGAGCTACACCGTGGCCTGTGCCCAACCTCATACCTGCTGTCCATCACCAGGTCACTGACATTTACCCGCACTAGATAGCTGATCTCTTTTGAGAACTACGGATGACTAGTGGAGTGGATTGCACTTTATAGCAGAAAATTAAGGAGAACCAAAATGAATGGGTTTTCAATCATTACACTCCTGTCTTTGCAGCTCCCAGGCTGCCATGACCTCTGTATTAGGAAATTAATCAAATTTCCAGTACTACAGAAAATGCCGATACAAAGCATAAGTGGGAAAATGACCTGTGAAATTACCTATCCTGCCTCCCTCTCACTGCAACATCATACTAATGAACACGTTTTATTCATACTGTCTCCAGACTCAGACAATAGCTCATATCCAAATTTACTAATATTTTAAACAATGGGAATTTTGAGTTTAAGTGGCCTTCATTATAAGTTTTTAACTATCAAACTAAGTTTTATTTTGCCCATGCTACTATTAAAAGTGAAAAAAGCCATTTTGCATGAGAAATAACATCTTAAATGAACAATAAAAGTGTTTCACTTTCATTTCTGCAGATGTGGGCAAAGGTCTGAAGAAAACAAAACTGACAAATTCAGCACAAACAAGAGCTTAGGCTGAATTTTACAAGCAATCTGGTTCATCAAAAATTCAATATTTAACCACTGTGTACAATTTCTCAGATGTGTTTTTTGAAAACTTTTATTTCCACATTCAGAAGCTGCAACATATTCTGGTGCCGTAAGAAATAAAATCTGCAAGTTTGCAAAGGTAGCAGAGAGATGAAGCTGAGTCTGGATAATCTTTATTCTTGCAGTGCATTAGAAGAAAACAAAATTGAGTTTGAATGCTTATATGGAGTTTGCTAACATGTCTTTTTGGAAAAAATGCTTTTTATGTATAAGCTGAGCAAGTTTAATATGGTATCACTGAAATACAATGAAAACCCACAATGCATTTTATAGTCATTTTTAGAGCAGAGCCACATGTTAAGTAACTACGTGAGTCTGCAACAGTTCCTGGGCTGAAAGTGTTTATTAGGTACAACTGGCTTGATTCTGCTTTCCTTGCATCTTGTGTAGTCATTTACACCTGTGCAATGATGTTTTCCACTTTACATTATGTGCTTTTTTTATGAGGTTTTGGCAGCACAAAGGGGTCATAAAGTCAGTCAATATAATCATTGAGGAATACTTTCAGGCTCTGCATGGTGTGCAATCAGCTTAAAGGTCTTTTATCACTCCTCTTCACAAGCCTGTAAATACAAACCATAAAATCTGCAATTACAGAAAAGAGTGGTTGACTGCAATATTGAAATATGTGAGGCAAGTGAAAACTAGACGCACTGAATGAAATGACAGGTTGAGCACAGGTATTCTAATTACATTTTTCTGCTGCTTCCGTGTTCTGCAAGATGCCAATATTCTGTTTGGTTTGGGGAAGATAAGGTTGTAGGTGAGTTGGTAGCTTGTCTTTACTCCTACAGAGGAGGCAGATCATTCCCATATGGGAGCATTTTATATATTACCTCTGTATTAAGGCAGTGAAGTTTTACCCCTTTAAAGCCTCTGGCTTGGTTTTCCTCAAACTCACACCAATATTTTTCTATTTCTGCCTCTCTTGCCATCTTTTAAACTTCTCACGTAATATTTTAATAGTGTCTTAGGATAATAAGGATAATAATTAGGATAATAATTTGCAAGCACAGAGGTACAAATCAAAATCAGTTTTAATACATTACATTCAATAGTTTTTATGTCACTAAAATTACATGAGAAACAAATTTATTTTAATTCTTGTGTTTATATAGAAAAGACCATCAAAAGCACCTTGTACCTTGTAGCACACAGTAAAAAGCAATCTCACAGCCGACAAACAGAGCAGTCACATGTGTTGACAATGAAGGCTATGACAATGAATGATTTATTTTCCAAACCAGAATACTTCAGCTCAGCAAAAATTCACCAGGCAGACTGGTTGTTGGAACTGCTGACTGTGCAAACTACTTTGCCACCTCCAATTTAAGCTAGACTTAAATAAACATTTCACTAAGTTAGAAAAAAAAACAAAAACACACCAAACAGAAAAAAAACAGTGACTCATTCTTGGAGAAGATACTTGGGTAGTGTTTTAGCACAACGTAGATTGTTATTCCTTCTTTCATATATGCCCAAACCTTCTGTATAGGCATATGAGTATACCCATCTGACAAATCTCCCACTGCAGAATGCAAGTCTGCATTATTTCTGATATAATGTGAGTAATATTCTTAACCTTCCCATGTAATTTTATTTGGGTTCAATCTCTGCTGTTTACACATAAGATGTGACACTTATGGTCAGGAGCTATTGTGTGGGATTTTCATTGTTTTAGAATAAAATGTTTCACTACCAATATTGTGCCAAATAGGGGGCATTGGAAATGGACAATGAACGTGACGTTCATAACCAGCTTTACTGCTTTTGGCTGAGAAAGAGTTCATTTTCTTCATAGTTGCTCATACAGTGCTGTGTTTTCGATTTGTGGCCAAAACAGTGTTGATAACACAGGGATATTTTTGTTATTGTTGAGTAGTTCTTTTACAAAGTCAAGGAATTTTTTCTTCTCACACCACCCCACTGGCAAGTGGGCTGGGGATGCACAAGAATTTGGGAGGGGACACAGCCAGGACAGCTGACCCCAGCTGACCAAAGGGATATTCCACACCATATGACATCATGCACAGAAATAAAAGCTGGGGGAAGAAGAAGAAAGGGAGGGACCTTTGGAGCAATGGGGTTTGTCTTCCCAAGTAACTGCTAAGTGACAGAGCCTGACTTTCATGGAGATGGCTGAACACCTCCCTGCCCATGGGAAGCAGTGAGTTAATCTCTTGTTCACTTTGCTTGTGTGCACAGCTTTTGCTTTACCTATTAATCTGTCTTTATCCCAACCCACGAGTTTTTCTTTCACCATTCTGATTCTCTCCCCATCCCACCAGGGAAAGTGAGCAAGTGGCTGTGTGGTGCTGAGCTGCCCACTGGGTTTAAACCGTGACACAAACAATGAAGAAAAAGTTTTCAATCTTCAAAATCACTTGGAGAGATCTTTGGTAGTGTTAAATTTGGGTCAAATTGGCAGATAGTAAAATAGATGGGGGTCTTTTCTGATTTTTACTAAAATAAAAAGATGTAGAAAAAAATAATTGTGCCTTTTCTGGTAAAGGGACATAATGCCCACTACAAGTATAAATAGTAAGTCCTCTACAGGAAAATTGGTTTCATTTGTGCTCATTTTATATTTACAGTTTTACTCCCACCACCATGCCAGAAAGTGATGTTAAAAATATCCATTTGGAATTACATAGAAAATAAATGTGGGCAGGAAGATATACATAAGAATTTAATGGCATAAAATTATTATTAACTACATGGTTTCTGTCTCTTTTTGTTCTCGTACAGCATCTTTTTGTTCTCGTACAGCATCTGCCAGAACCTGTCTCATGCCCTGAAAGTCCCAACATACTTCTCCCAAAAAAACAAAAAATATAAGACCTTGATGGAAACTAGTTCTCCAGTGAGCCAATAAGAAGTAGCCATATTAAATTACTTCACCTTTCCACATGGTAAAGATACAGGATAATAATAAAAAATGACAAAAAGTGTGCCTTTTTCTATTTTCAACCATCTCTCAATAGAAAATTCAAGAATAACATTTGGAACATGGAACAGGCTGTAAGTATCTAGAACGGAGGCTTCAGTTTTGACTCTTCACAGTCTCAGGGCCATTTACACCCATCAAAGTATTATATGCAAAATTCTATTTTCTTGACTGACTTTTTTACATCATGATTGAAATGAACCTGGGATTGTTCTGTAATACTGGTTCTCTTTTAAATTATGCATGCGCCTTTTCTGGAGGAAGAGCCTTGCAACTGAGCCAAAGAGGTTTTGGAGAAGGGGAAAAAAGTTGCCGTAGTAGTCATAGGAAGGCAGCAGCAATTTTTCAAAACAGGTGTTATGACAGACTGAGCTGGTGCTGGAGGGAGACGTGTGTTGTGAAATAATTCATGAGGTGTACGTGATGAAATGATTGCAAGAAGTGATGGGTGGCAAGGAAATATCACGATTCTCATCAGCCAGACTACATTGTAATTAATTTGACAATGTGCTACAGAAACTTTACAGAACTTACAGAAATTTTCAGGAACTAACTAAAAAAAAGAAGATTCTGAACCCCCATGGTTCTAGACTTAACCTTTTTTCCTTATGCAGTAGGTTAGACCACTGATTTTGCCTGTGTAACTGTCAGGAACAGAATAGTTCAGGTATCATGCTCTGTGCTACTCACTTGGCATAAATGCAAAGGAGTTTTGGATGGTAATGAGGACACCTTAAATATATGTCTCCCACTTCAGAAGCAGAGACAAAATATCAGAGTCAGATAGTCCATGACTCTCAGTGTGGAGTTGGGATGAAATGCTACAATTAAAAGGTAACTCCACAAAGATTCTGACTGTGCTTTCAGCTCCTTTTGCCAGTGGTACTGCACTGTACAGTTTGTCTTGAAATGTACATGCTGGAGAGTGTTACAGGGTACTGGAAACTCCTTGATGACTCTTCCATGGCTCCTCTATTGGACCACTCTCACAGGCTTAATTTCTACAAAATCTAAGGCATTAAGTATGAACTGGAGTGGAAGCAGAGGTGAACTGTGTACCTAGACCAAGACCTGGAAAACACAAATGTAGCTCAGAAATGTGGGGTTTTTTTAGGGGTGAAGGTTACATTCTGTTCATAAATGCTATCTGATGGGATGCAGTTGTTTCTGGAAAAGGAAATGCAGGTGGTCATCCTTTGTTTAGAAGAATGGTTATTTTGCAACTTTACCAGTGACTAATGGTTTGTACTCTCATATAAGTTTCTCATGCACCCCTTTTCTTAGAACAAAGATTGTGTTCTATTGGTCTGTCTTCTGAGGAAAGTTTTGCTGATAAGGTAATGGATAAAAATACAAATTTTCTGCAAGCTGCTAAGTCCTGATATAATAAAGGTAATGAAACTATAGCTAAGAGTGTTATGCTCATGGCAAATTTACAAGCCATATAGCACTTCTGATAGTGTTTAAGGACAACACTCATTTTGCTTTCATCTTCTGCACTCCAAGTATGTTAAATCAATGCAATCCTTGTTTATTTAACAAAAAAAAGTAATATGTCTGGAAAAAATTATTCTCAAAGAAGAAATACTAATCCTGTTTATCTTAAAATATTTTTGCAGTAATTGGTTTCCAGTTTTGGCAAAATGACCCATATTTTAAGGCAATAAAATATTTCTGAACAGAGGCCATAAAAACTGACTGTAGGTGAGTGTTCTTTGGTTTATTTGTTTGTTTGTTTTTGTTTTCCCCCAGTTGCTGTTTGAATAGCCGACAGAGAATCAGTTAACTCTGTCCTGGTTGTTTGGTGTTGAAAGGTCATCAAGAAAATGTCAGCTTTACATCTGATGGGCTGGGTGTTGCATGAAGACTGTTGTGGACAATTCATATGCACCTTAAAATCGAATAAAAAATGAGACAATTTATACACA
This sequence comes from Streptopelia decaocto, assembly GCF_964273445.1. NCBI lineage: Eukaryota > Metazoa > Chordata > Aves > Columbiformes > Columbidae > Streptopelia > Streptopelia decaocto. The sequence continues at coordinate 97,109,161 of NC_138663.1, forward strand.
ACAAGATTTACTGATCACCCCTATATAAATGTTTAGGCAAAGAATTCTCAGTCTTTGCCATGAGATAGTAAAAATACAGCCGCAAATAGTTATGTTGAAATGTATTTGCACCAACAGTTAGCGCATAGTTTCTCTTCCTACTTTCCATCCCTCTGTTGCTACTAGTACTTCTACTCTTGTGGGCTTCCCAGAAAACCTAAGAAGATCTCTACCCCTCATGGAATCAGAAAACTTAAATTGTTGTCACAAGTTACTTTCTTATAAAACTAAAAGGCAAAACTAGACTCCCTTATCCCAATGATTGTGCAAATGGAGATGAGAAGGATGAACATGTCATCTGCCAAGAACAGATGATGGTTCAGGCTTTCATGACTGCACCTTGCTTCTGAACTGCCTAATGCTTCACTAGTGACTGTTTCAAATTCAAGAATTTCTGTTATAGCTGGACTGAGCATCTTATTTGACTTTGCTAAATGAAACTTAAACATTAAAACATACCATGTGAGTATACTTGGATGCAAGTGAGCGAGACAGCCATTTCTAGGCCCCCTGTTCCCTCTATAAGCCAGCTGTTGCTGGAATAGACTTCACACAGCTGCTTCTGAATTTTTTCCTCTTGCATCTAGACCAGAAGACTAATATCAGTGGAAAGAAAAGGGAACTAAACCAAGATTATTGTTGCAACAACTCCTGCAAGCATGTATTATTAATTTGAACTAGATGGCAAACTATTTTCTTTTGTAGCAGAAGCTTTGAGGAGTTGAAACTATCCACATGGTCTTCATTTCAATGAGCACAAGGAGCTCTGAGGTTTCTTTTTCTTGAAAAGTCTTTCAAATCCTTCTTAGAACAGTAAATAGTTCAGTGATAGAGAAAAGTATTTTAGATGAAGGAGGTCTTCTTTGGCACCTTCAAATTCAAACAAGAGGCGGTATGATCAGTTCTATATATGCCACAGGCATTTTAGTTATATGGGATAGTTATTTTCTAACATTTCTATTCAAGCAGGAATAATATCCAAAGAATAGGAAGATTGAGCATTATGAGAAATATTGAGAAGCACTATGAGAAAAAAAAAAACCAAAGAGGAATGCAGCAGTTATGTCAGAGGACAAACATACATGAGGTCCAAACAGATTTAATTTCAGTTTTATAACTAAAGCAAATGGAAAAGGAATATTGATATGACAAATGAGAGAAACGTGCTGGTATAATGCTGAATTTATAAGAAACATAAACAAAAGTTAGCCTGTGGTCACAGAAGAATGTCGAACACTAATAAATCATAAAACAGAAGCATGATAGCTCTCAGCTCTCTCTGTGCGGCTTTCCCATCAATGTTGTAAAAAGATGAGGTAAGTCACTCTCCCATTTAAAGGCTTTTTATCAAGGAAATGGAATATCAGCTTTTAGAAGAAAGGAAAGGAATAGATCTTCCCTCACCAGAACTGATACTCAATATGCAATTGTCCCTATAGACTCATGCAATACAAAATGTTGATTCTTGCAAGATTTTGGCAAATCTCTCCTTAGTATAGTAACCCAAGGGTGGATCAGGCTTTACCCTCAAATCACTGACCCTCACGTATAGTAGATTACATCACAAGGGAGAGGAGAACATCAATTAGTGTAATTTATTTATGGCCACAGACAAAGACTTGTTAAATAAAATATGCTAGACATGAGTACTTTATTTTGTAGTTATGTTGTAAACAGAGGCATGCTAGTTTCCCTAGTGCAGTCTATTTTGCATTTTTTTTTAAATAATTTATCTCAAGCTCCATATTAATCAACATCAATGGAATAGTTAAACTATTTGTAGGAATTTAGCAGTGATAAATTCATACTGTTTTAATTTATATTGCTTTTCTGTAGGAACAAGAAAGGGAGGGGAGAATAAGTCATAAGACAGGAAGAAGAAACTTGTACCTAAACAGAGTTAATAATGAGTGAGAAAATATTCTTTATCTCCACCAGTTTATAATATGTTCATCGAGTACAGCAAAAGCATTTTTAATTTAGGCCTAATATTCATTATATTTTCCACACGGAAAGATATGATTTGAAAAAACTAGAATCAGAAGCAACAGTAAATTAAAAAATACATAAATATTTTGTGATTCAGTAAAATCTAATCAGTAATTCAATCTTAGCTCCTTGCCAGTAACTGCATTTTGTGTAAAGAAATGGTAACCCTGTTGCTCCTTTCTGCAATCAAATCTCACATTATAAAAACACAGTTGTCTTTCTCATGCAGATGAGGACTTTGGCTAAAATTCCAGTATAACTACATTGTACAGAGGCTACTAACAATAGCAAAAGGAATGTAGGAGAATGAGAATCTGTGTATGAATTTGTCTCCTGGTCGCCCACAGTTGTCTGGCAGACTTCTGGCTCCTGCAGTGCTTGAAGATTCATTACAATTTTTTGTTCCTTTTACTGGTTGTTCTTTACAATCTATTTTTAGCCCACGCTATTGTATTTTCATGTCATCTACCTAAGTTTATGAATCTTTCTCCTTTCCACAATTTGACAGGACTTAAGCTTCTGAAAGAATGCTGATTTATGTCAAAAAACCTTCTTCCCTTTCTCTGCTGTTCAGTCCTGCCAGCTGCCTTTTGGCCATTCTCAGGACTGTATCAGTTGGTATACGTTGACATCCTGGCTCTAGGATGATATCCTTAATTGTATCAGTATGCCTTGGAAAGATTAAATTCTCTCAGCTGCTTTTTTAGTCTCTTTTTAACATTTTCTTATTTTTATGTCAATTACCTCCTTACTGCTAAGCAAAAGTTCATCAAAATTTTTGGTCTTTTGGAGCCTATGAGACTGCTGAATCAACATAGTGGTGACCTCTTCAGCTGTAGGATTTCAAACAAGACCCTGGATGCTACTGAAAAAACAGTCAAACACTTGCATATTCTGAAATGGGATACAGGTCCATTAGAGTATGAAACAGTCACTGATGATGTCTAGGAGTTTGTTCTTTATATTCACCCAGTACATATGGGTTCCAGTATAAGTTGGGGAATGACCTATTAGAGAGCAGTGTAGGGGAAAGGGACCTGGGGGTCCTGGTGGACAGCAGGATGACCATGAGCCAGCACTGTGCCCTTGTGGCCAGGAAGGCCAATGGCATCCTGGGGTGTATTAGAAGGGGGGTGGTTAGTAGATCGAGAGAGGTTCTCCTTCCCCTCTACTCTGCCCTGGTGAGACCACATCTGGAATATTCTGTCCAGTTCTGGGCCCCTCAATTCAAGAAGGACAGGGAGCTGCTGGAGAGAGTCCAGCGCAGAGCAACAAAGATGATTAAGGGAGTGGAGGATCTCCCTTATAAGGAAAGGCTGAGGGAGCTGGGGCTCTTTAGCTTAGAGAAGAGGAGACTGAGGGGTGACCTCATTAATGTTTAAAAATATATAAAGGGTGAGTGTCAGGAGGATGGAGCCAGGCTCTTCTCGGTGACAACCAAAGGTAAGACAAGGGGTAATGGGTACAAACAGGAACACAAAAGGTTTCACTGAAATATGAGAAGAAACTTCTTCTCAGTGAGGTTGACAGAACACTGGAAGAGGCTGCCCACGGAGGTTGTGGAGTCTCCTTCTCTGGAGACATTCAAGACCTGCCTGGACACATTCCTGTGTAACGTCATCTAGGTGTTCCTGCCCTGGCAGGGGGATTGGACTAGATGATCTTTTGAGGTCACTTCCAATCCCTAACATTCTGTGATTCTGTGATGGGTTTCCATAGTGCTTTCTGGTTTCATTGCTTTTACTCTCTCTGTTTTGCAGTTGTTGCTGCCATTGTGTATGTGTACCTGACAAATATAAACTTACACTGGAGTTTTCCTAGTTAGTCTTGGAATTTAAATCAATACAAATTCATGTTAACTACTGAGGTGGTTATTTTTTTCATTTGATTTGATTCTACGTGCTCTGTAACAGATAGCTAATCTAACATCAGCTTGGCCCTCTCTTTCCATTTGTGTTTTTTTTTTTTTTTTATTCTGGTGCAACAGCATTGTCTAACAATCATGAAACTCCCACACCATGTGCTTTTCTGCATCTGCCATTTTTCTTCTCCTCGTTTTAAAGCATACTGATGAGCCTCTTGGTTTTAAGTGCCAGTAGTGTGGTTCAGAAAGAGTCTGTTCTTTCTGTACAGACAGAAATTTAATCCGAGATGTTCTTAATGCCTGAAGAATTAATTTAGTGTGACTTAAATGGACTGATAAATTCAAAGAATAAATAATACTAAGGAAAAAGCAAACATGCATGGATACATCCATATACAGAACACGTAACCATTACTTTCATGCAGAAAAAAAAAATTAATACAAAAATTTAAATTCAGACTCTGATAGTTCAGAAAGTCAAGTCTGCCTATTTTTTTCTGTATTCTCTGAGGAAGAAAGCCTAGCGGCTTTTAAACTTTGTTCCAAGGCTGGCTTGCCAAATGCAATGCTCTTTCATGAAAGAGAAGATGGAACAAGGTATAAACCACAATAAAATAATCTAGTTCTGTTTAATTTCCAGTTTTCTCACAGTTTCCCACCATCATTTTGGGAGGTTTAGTATCATGCTGTGGCATAATATTTTGTATGAAATATACCTGTTCCAAACAGAAAACAAAAGTATTTCCTGAGTAATCATAGTCATAGGTGTAAACACCCACCTCCTCCGGCAGGGGGATTGGACTAGATGATCTTTCGAGGTCCCTTCCAATCCCTAACATTCTGTGATTCTGTGATTCTGTGCATGTACATAGCAATCATACACACTGAATTTTACAGTTAATATATTTCTTAGTGCTTCTTTCTTACATTATTTGATGAAGAATTCTTGAATCAACTTCTGAGTAATGAGACTCAAAATAATACCTTGTGAATACTGTGAACGAGTAATTAAAAGAAAATAACATCTATATTTTATATTTGGAAACAATTTTTCCAATTATTTGTGATTAGCCAGTGAAGAGCATGTCAGGTAAAAGACAACACTTATTGATAAAATTATTGATATCTTGTAAGATTTATCCAGCTGAAACTAAGCCACATTTATAGAAACAATCAGTGCTTCACAGAGATATAGCAAGGGGAATCTTGACAATTCACCACAGCATGAGCATAACAAATGGAACTGTTTCACAATGTGTGAAACATTGAAGTATCCTGTCCATTTTAATTGAAACAAACAAACAAACAAAACAAACAAACAAACAAAAAAAAACAAAAAAACCAAACCAAACCAACGACAACAAAACCACACAAAAACACACCCGTATGTGTGTATTTATTTGTTTGTTTGTTTGTTTGTTTATTGAAGCTGACTTGTATCATAATCAGCTCTCCAAAATGACACTATGCTTTGGGTATTTTCTGATAGTTTTCACTGTGTGGGGGGTTGGTCCTGGTTGGAAGATACCTGCCCACCAAAGCCGATCTATCACTCCCCCTCCCCAGCTGGACAGGGGACAGAAAATATAGCAAAAAACTTGTGGGCTGAGATAAGGACAGGGAGATCACTCAAGAGTTACCATCACAAGGAAAACAGACCTGACTTGCGGAAAATTAATTTAAATTATTACTAATCAAATCAGAGTAGGATAATGAGAAATAAAACAAAATCTTAAAAAAAACCTTCCCTCCACCCCTCCCTTCTTCCCGTGCTTAACCTGACCCCCAAATTCTCTACTTCCTCCCCCTACGGGGTGCAGGGAGATGCTGAATAGGGATTGTGGTCAGTTAGACACATGTTGTCTCTGCCTCTCCTTCCTCCTCAGAGAGAGGACACCTCACACGCTTACCTTCCTCCAGTGTGGGGTCAGTCCCACAGGAGACATTTCTCCATGAACAACACAACCTGAGTCCTTTCCACAGGCTGCAGTTCTTCAGCATGGGTCCCTTCCACAGGACGCAGTCCTTCAGGAACAGACTGTTCCAGCATGGGTTGCTCATGGCGTCACGAGTCCTGCCAAAAAGTCTACTCCCGCATTGGCTCCTCTCCATGGGGTCACAGGTCCTGACAGGAGCCTCCTCCAGCGTGGTCCCTCCCTGGGCTGCAGCTTCCTTCAGGGTACATCCACCAGTTCCTGCGTGGAGTCCTCCATGGGCTGCAGGTGGATCTCTGCTCTACCATGGACCTCCAGGGGTTGCAGGGGGACAGCCGACCTCACCATGGTCTGCACCATGGGCTGCAGGGGAATCTCTGCTCTGGCACCTGGAGCACCTCCTGCCCTCCTTCTTCACTGACCTTGGTTTCTGCAGAGTCATTTCTCCCACATGTTCTCACTCCTCTCTCCAGCTGCAATTGCTGTTGTGCAGGTTGTTGGGTTTTTTTTCCTGCTTCTTAACTATGTTATCACAGAGGTGCTACCACCATTGCTGAGGGGCTTGGGCTTGGCCAGCGGCAGGTCTATCTTGGAGCCAGGTGGCGCTAGCTCCATCAGACATGGGGGGAGCTTCTAGCATCTTCTGACAGAAGTCACTCCTGTAGCACCCCCACTTCTAAAACCTTGTCAGCCAAACCCAAAATACTGTGGAAAACAAACACTAGAAATTAAAAGATGCTTTGAAGTTACTAACAGCGTTTTGTTTCACAGTTGCAGAACAAAGGGGTCTCATTCATGTACATGCTCAATGACTGCTGACAGGTTGATATTCTGCTGTCATCTTGATATTCTGTTGCATTTCGATGAAGTGATAGGTCTTACAGTCTTTGAAGCTTACATGCATTGAAGTCATATTATCAGCCCTACTCTTAATACACTTAGAATAGATGGAAATCCCCTATTTTTACAGAAATGAGACAGGACATTGTAACTCTCTGAGCTAGCGTGAAAAAATCAAGATTCTGAAAGGGAAACAAAGTCTCACTAAATCTGTATGGATTGCAGGGTCTCTAAGTGGAATCACTTAGACTATTTTAAAAAAGACCCCACTAATACCTTCTGAAACCAAATGAACTTTATTCAAGAAAAATAAAAATTGTTTAATATTACCATTGAGAATTCAGACATAAAGAAAAATGTCACATTTTAAATAACTTAGGTTCATACAAAGTGGCTATGAACTGTCAACTTAGACAGAAAAGGCTTTATTCTGCATGTGCAGTTTCACAATAACAGATTTGTTTACAGAATGTATTCATAACTTAATACAATAGAGATTTGAATAGAAAGAATGTGAATGGTTTAAAATATGCATCGAGAGTTTATTGAGAAATATGATGGGTGGCAGCATTTTCAATTTCTGTCTCTGCAGACACTATAGGTGCCAGTTTGTGAAAGCATGGCAACAGAAAAGATGAAATATGTAGAATGTCTCTTCCCCCCATGCATGCGGGCATGCACGCATTATATTCTGACTGTCCCTACACCTCCCATAATATTGAGCTGTAAAGGAAAAGTTAAGATGTCTAAGTAAGGCAAAGAGAAATGTCTTTATAGTGCTTTCTAGTTGCTGAGACAATCTTCTTGTCTTGTAGTACCTTTAAGAACTATCTACACACTGACAGTCTTGTGAACTGAGGAAGCAAAGATCACTTGGGTTTGATATGTCTTATAAAGAAAACAAAGATTTCTGAAGGAAACAGGAAGAAAAAAAAAGTGACAAAATATCATTTTGCATACAGGAAAAACTTATGGAACATCTGTGTTATTACTGCCTTTCTTTTTGCTTCTGTGCTATGGTAGCAAAATTGTGATGAACTTGCAACTGTGCTCAAAATAAGAGCTCCAAGCAGCTTTTTATTATTGTGTTATCTAAGCAGAGCGTAGTAATATGAGCAGCTATAGACTTCTGATGATGCTGATTGTTTTATACATTGTTAACCAGAGGTTAGGAACAGTAGTGAACTCTGGAATTAAACTGTCATGGTTTTGACTTCAATGTATCCAAAGAGAAGACCGTCAACACTGCTGAAGATTTAGCTAATGGCTCAAGCCAAGAATCTGAGTAGCCTGATGGAATCTTTCCCAGAAATAAGGTCAATAAATGATGACTGAGAATTAAGGGTTGTTGACCAGTTGTATTTTACTGTAAGGAATAATCTTTTTTCCTCCTTATTCAGATTTATGTCCATTATTCAATGAAGCTGCAGGCTTTGGGCATGAGTCAGAAGTTCAAGAATGGCTTTCATATGTATGTGTAAATCAGCACCAAATAAAAGGAAAAAGAAAAATTAAAACATTTCTGAAAGAGTAACTAAGAGCCAAACACTAAAAGTGAAAATGGAGAAAATACATACTTTTTTAATGTAAGTAAAATCAGGTAGAGGGATAAAATCACATTTTGCTGAAATCTAACCATGAAGGTGTGATCTGTGTTTGGAGAAATTTGCCACAAAAAGACATATTAGGAAAGACATATTAGGAAAATATTTTTATTTGGCAAATAACAAATAAACATTATTTATTTGACATCTGTGCTGGCCAAAGTACATACACCAGTTTAATAAGGAAGTAGCAATTTGGTGCAATCCCGTTCCAGAATACCATAAAAAAAGTTCAAAGAAGTTGAAGTTCACTTATTTGCTCTGGAATTTCAACAAAACAAAAAACCTCATCTGTTATAAAACTGTCCTTATTAGACTTCATTATTATGGTTTTGGAAAATAACTGTAAATAACACAGAAGTAATACAAAATGTGATTTTAATGAAGTTGTCCTGCCCACATGCCCTGCAGTGAACACAATCGAACTACCAGATGATTTCCCCAATGGTAAATTGCAACTGGCACAGACAAAATGAAGCCAGCTCATTACATAGTGTGGTTATGCTGGTGCATAACCTAGTGCTAATCTCACCAAAAACACAAGGTGACTGCTGGAATAGAAGCTCACAAAATCTCCTGGAGTGCCAACAGTACTTAAACCCACTAGTTGAAAGACACCTTATATGACTAGTTTGCATGCCTTAGAAGCTACAGCATTTCTGTAGAGTATGAATTTGAGTAAGGCATTTGACACAGTCTCCCACAGCATCCTCACAGCTAAGTTGAGGGAGTGTGGTCTGGACTATCGGGTAGTGAGGTGGACTGTGAACTGGCTGAAGGAAAGAAGTCAGAGAGTTGTGGTCAATGGGGAGGAGTCTAGTTGGAGGCCTGTATCTAGTGGAGTGCCTCAAGGGTCAGTACTGGGGCCTTTATTATTCAATATATTCATCAATGACTTGGATGAGGTAATAGAGTGTACTATCAGCAAGTTTGCTGATGACACCAAGCTGGGAGGAGTGGCTGACACACCAGAAGGCTGTGCTGCCATCCAGCGGGACCTGGACAGGCTGGAGAGTTGGGTGGGGAATAACCTAATGAAATTTAACAAGGGCAAGTGTAGAGTCCTGCATCTGGGCAGGAACAACCCCAGGTTCCAGTATAGGTTGGGAGATTACATATTAGAGAGCAGTGTAGGGGAAAGGGACCTGGGGGTCCTGGTGGACAACAGGATGACCATGAGCCAGCACTGTGTCCTTGTGGCCAGGAAGGCCAATGGCATCCTGGGGTGTATTAGAAGGGGGGTGGTTAGTAGGTTGAGAGAGGTTCTCCTTCCCCTCTACTCTGCCCTGGTGAGACCACATCTGGAATATTGTATCCAGTTCTGGCCCCCTCAATTCACGAATGACAGGGAGCTGCTGGAGAGAGTCCAGCGCAGAGCAACAAAGATGATTAAGGGAGTGGAGGATCTCCCTTATAAGGAAAGGCTGAGGGAGCTGGGGCTCTTTAGCTTAGAGAAGAGGAGACTGAGGGGTGACCTTATTAATGTTTACAGATGTATAAAGGGTGAGTGTCAGGAGGATGGAGCCAGGCTCTTCTCGGTGACAACCAATGGTAGGACAAGGGGTAATGGGTACAAACAGGAACACAAAAGGTTCCACTGAAATTTGAGAAGAAACTTCTTCTCAGTGAGGTTGACAGAACACTGGAAGAGGCTGCCCACGGAGGTTGTGGAGTCTCCTACTCTGGAGACATTCAAGACCTGCCTGGACACATTCCTGTGTAACCTCATTTAGGTGTTCCTGCTCTGGCAGGGTGACTGGACTAGATGATCTTTTGAAGTCACTTCCAATCCCTAACATTCTGTGATTCTGTGATTCTGTAATTTGAAGATAAACCACAGAGCTTTGTACAGTGTTGCCATACTTCCCATTTCTGTTCTGTATGTACTCCAGTATTTGTTAGACAGTGCCTAAAAATTTGGCAGCTAATCTAAGCTCACACCACACATGCATCAACCAAGAAAGGCTGATAGATCCAGAAAGCAATTGATATATCCTAAAATAACTAGCATGATATGCCATGTCAGTGAGTCTCAGTACTCATTATAGAATTCACTTATGCAGCAAAATGAGACAAGCCCTAGTGAATCCATCAGCTCTTTCCATCTGTGTTATCACATGCAATATCCCTCTCTTTAGGCTTGGTAGCTACACAGTTTGCAGGAACCCAAGCTCAGGCTGCCTGAGATGACAGCCTGACAGCAACCGCCCAGGAAACAGTATCGTTGCAAGGAGTTGACAGGACAAGCAAGGATGACTGAGATGCAATTAAATACACTTTCAGTTCATGCTTGGAGACAGCATGAACTTCAGTTACTCCTCCTTGTAGGACCCATGAACAAAGTCATAAATTCACACAAGGAAAAGTAGACTCAAATGCCAGTTCAGAGTCAAATGAAATTAACGTAACCTAAGCAACATCCAGGGTATGATAAATCTCACCCAGCATTAGATGTCTACACAGTAGGTGCTGAATTAGATGTGTGCCTATAATTACAAGATGAGGTTAGTTCCTCTCTAGGCTCCAGGGCGATACTGACTGCATCTCTAATTACCATAATGGAAGCCTACACCTGTAGAATTTGTCCTTTATGGAGCTTTAGCTATTTTATAGTTGTGGGTACTACTAATAACCTAAACTTGCAACTTTTGGACAATAACAACAAAAAAGCTCCTAGATTCCCAGTATGCAAGTAAAACTCTCTTTGCATGCTTAAGTCATTTACCCATAGGCTAAAAGCTCAAATACCCTATCTATTAGCTAATCTTGGTTTCTCTCAAGTCTGGCTAATGCCCAACAGAATAATAGCTAATCATAAAGTTCTGCTAGTAAGCTTCAAATATCTTCAGAAAAATACAAGTGTGCAACGTCAGTGACTGCTAACTTTTGCGTGCTCATAAGGATACATAAAACCATAATAATGTTGACCTTTTAGATATATCTACAACTGCAGAAATCAGAGCAATGTTTCAGCTGTGGTTTAATATGTGTGTGCTGCCCCAGATTTGTTCTCTTTTAAAATCAGATTTTATTATCATAGGAATACATCCATATTCCCAGAAATTTAGTTCTAATTTTTGGAATTGTATGAATGATGCATGAAGAATTAAATGAAGAATGTTACAAGTGTACAAAATCAGATGAGTGAAATTTGCTCGAAACTTTTCTAACTTCCATCTCCCTAAATAAAATGTTCACTATTCGAACATTTGGAAAACAATTAATGTCTTTATGCTCCAAAGTTTTGTGGTTGTGTGGTGCTTTTTTGTTTGTTTGCTTGTTCGTTTGTGGTGTGGTTTTTGTGGGTGTTTCATGTTTGTTGTTGTTGTTGTTGTTGTTGTTTGGGGGTTTTTGTTGATTTTACATTTTGTTCCCCCAAAGTGCATACTTATACATGTTCAGGAAAACAACCTCCTTTTATATGATGATTTACCAAAGACAATACTTTGCTGACTCACAAAAAAATCAGCCTTTCTTAGAAAATCACTTTCTTCTGTGTTAAAGCTTCCCAAATGTTATTTCTATGAACCTAAAATGAAAAGAAAAAAAAAAAAAAAAAGAGTGCACTTTAAAATAAACACATTCTGAAGCACAATGTTTAGAAGAATAATCAATGGGACAACCATTTGTATTTTGTAAATTCCACATGGTGTTTTCAAGTATTTAGTCAAAACAGAATTCTGAACATCATAATTTGAAAACAAATATTAAATGTATTTCTGGAAGTATCTAAAGGAGACATACTGACAACTGAAAACTATTTCACTGAGCTTTAAAATACGGTATCACCAGAACGATTTTGTTCTTGTTGCTGAAAAACATTAGTTTTGTTGGAATAACATTCTCAAGTGAAAAGTTATTTAAACAAAAAAATTCCCCAAGAGGTTGCAGAACATCTTGAAATGTTTTAGGCCAAACAATATTTAACAATATATTTGGCTTTATGGAGGAATGTGAAAATGTCCGAAATTCTAAAAGTGCTATACATTTTAAATGTTAATGTAAAAAACGCGTTAAAACTTATGGCACAATTTCACCTTCACAGTCATAAGCTGAATCTCAGCTACGTTATTTTACTTTCTTTCAGGCCTAATATTCACAGTGTGAAATGCATACTGTGTGAAATACATACAGACATAGGGGAAGGCTGCAGCTGAGACCTATCATGAAGTTCTGAGAAGATTTTGCATAGAATCTATTGCTTTATTCTCCTATTCATTGTCTAGTAAATTCTCATTCTGTTCTTTTGAAATAGATACTGTTTCAAATGCATTCACCATAAAAATCAAGTCACCTTCTATAATTGTTGGCTTAGCCTCTGCCATGTTGAAAACAAAATACTCCATCTTTTCTTGGCAGAATTACTGATTATCTAGGCACAGCCCCAAAACTGCACTTTGCTAGGGCTGTTTTTTTGTGTTTTCATTTTTAAACAATGTTAATCCAGTAGCTATAATTATTGTAATTACTTACAGATGAGCATAGAAAAGAATTATTTAATAATAATAACTGCAAAATCAACAATATTCTCATGTTAAAAAATTCAGAGTAGTATTAGGTTGTCTGTCAAGAAAAGACAAAAGTAATGGAGAATCTGTAGGTCTTGACACAAAAGAACAACATACTTCAGTGTTTAGCTGATCAGCTCCAGAGAATTGCACAGAAACTGAAATATACCAATTCAGATATTAATGAATGCTCATGCCTATAGGCAAAAATGTAATTTTTGGCTGTTAGCTTTGGGCCACTTTTATAGATTCATATAAAGTCAGGATACAAAACTAAATTGTTCTATATGACTTCCTTTGAGAAGTTCTTTCCCTGCTTTCTCTTCTTTTGAGTACATCACTGTGTGTTTGACTACAGCTGATCTTCCAAAAAGGCAACAAATTGTGACCTCAGGTTTTGGAGAATCTGCCAAGTCATTTTAAATAATCTAGATGGTATCCCACCAAAGGATATGTTAGGATAGACTAGGCTTGTGATGTGGCTCTTAATCCACCAAAGACTCTTCTCACACCAGGGACCCCCCAGGGTGTTACAGCCTTATTTTTATCCCAATTAGAGATTCCGATCTGGTTTTTTTCTTATCTTATTTTTAATCGGAACTCCTCTCATTGAGCTTTTTATTGAGAAAGCGAGATTTCAATAGGAAAAGAGCAAGCTAATAAGTGTTAGAGAGTGGAGTTTGTATGGGATTAATAAGTATCTAATACTGTTACCTTTTAACAGTGACTACACTGTACCAGAATATTTAAGAGGACAAAACTGAAAACAAAGTTTTAAGGCCCTGAAGGAGTCCAGAAACCTTGGCATCCTTGGCAAAATGTAAAGAATCTAACTTGCCTCTTCCAGCTGAAGTTTTGCCAGCTGTACAGGGTGCAATTATTTAACACATCAGCTCTATTCAATGGCTGATGTTTTCTGCAGAAATGCTTTTACTTATGTATAAAAAAAATAAATAACACAAGGAGTCTAGAAAACCAACTAACTGGTAAATCAGCTGGAGTACATTAGAATCATAGAATGGTTTGGGTTGGAAGGGACCATGAAGGTCATCTAGCTCCACTAGACCAGGTTGCTCAAAGCCCCATCCAACCTGTCCCTGAACACTTCTGGGGGAGGACATCCACAGTTTCTCTGGGCAGCCTGTTCCAGTCCTTTGTCACCCTCATGGTGAAAAATTCCTTCCCTCTATCTAATCTAAATCCACCCTTTTTCGGTTTAAAACCATTACCCCTTGTCCTATGACTACATAGCCTTGTAAAAAGTGCCTCTCCAGCACTAAGCTCCACTTAGGTACTGGACAGCTGCTATAAGGTTTTCCCAGTCTTCTCCAGGCTGAACAACCCCAACTCTCTCAGACTGTCCTTGTAAGAGAGGAGCTTCATCCCTCTTATCATCTTTGTGACCTTCCTCTGAACTCACTCCAATAGGTCAAATTCACTCAAAAACTGAATATTAAAAGTATTGCAATTTTTAAAATGAAAATATGCAAAATTTCAGATGTTCAGAGTAACACGTCATGAAATATGCTTTTTAACTCAATAGAAATATTACTGTTTATGCACTCTGTCAAGCCAACTTGCTTTTGACTAATGAATACTCTCAACAACATTACAGGAGATAGAAAGAATCAACAGAGGATATTTGGTGAATAATCACAAAGAATGAATAATGAATCTGAAAATGCAGTAAACTGCACACATTTTATCAACAGAAAAAACTATATAAATCTAGCACACTCTTTAATGTATTTTTTACCCTCTAATTACCATCACGTGTGGAGAATAGGGTAGAAATATCTATATATGGCGTGCAAAGGAGAATGTATAAGCTGTTAACTTCAATGCCACCTGTCATAAGATCAAACTATTGGCAGCAGTCATAAATGTAGTGCTTAATAGCTAGAGCCAGGCAGAAACAGAATTCATGAGATAACAAAAATGAACAAATAATTAAAATATTCATTAAGGGAAAACAAAAAAAACCCAACCAACCAAACAAAACAACAACAACCACCCACCACACCTCACACACCTTAAAAAGAACTACACCGTAATATATCCCATTGAATGGATCAAGCCTCAGGCATGGTGGTGCACACTGGAAATTTACCTGATGACAACACAGAAATCATAAAATTCAGTAATCCTCTAACTTCTGTGTGAATCTGAAAATTATAAACAGATCACTACTGTATTACTTGCTATGCCTCTGCTAAATCAGTGTTATTAGTCTCTTTATACACACCTGAAGGATTCTGTTGATAAATATGTTCTGCACATGAAGATAAATTAATTTTCAAATTATATATTTTTCCTGAAAATTCTATTGAAATCACGTTTTTCTGCAAACAGGATTAAAGCTTTCTTGTATCACAAAAAGATAGCAGTGGGAGACATTAACATCTCAAAAATGTGTGCCACATTTCAGAAAGACGTAGTATTCATGCCTAATCTCTTTTCTGAGGAAACCACCATGGCTGTGTTTCAAAAGCTCACTTTTGGTTTCACTAAAACCAGCTGCCAAATGCCAAAGATGCAGTCAGCACTCAGAAAACTTAGCACTGCAAGCCTGATGTAAATCCAGAGAAGCTGATGGGATTTTTTGCTACTGACTCTAAGCAACTTAGACAACAATGAGTTACAGATTTGGTTGACTCATTAAAAACCTTGGTGCTGTTGTGATAGAGGGATACTACAACAGTTCAGGCAGGTAACCAGGCTGTCATTGCTGATGATTTAGAGTGCCACAATGCCCATCACCACTCTACCCTCCCAAGTCGGGTAACTGCATGTTCGGCCACTCTTTAACCTGCTTCTGAAAGGTGCTGGGACTGTGTATCAAGTTGGAAGTTCAGCTAGCCTATACCCTGACAGCAGCAACCAGCAGCACCTGAGGAAAAGGCTGAAAGAGTCTGTCTTTCCCCTCCCTTTTCTAGCCTCTCCATTTTGTCCTCAATCAGAAGTGAGGGGCAGAAGGATGGAGGCTGTCAACATACCACAATTTAATAAAAACCCATTGGTCATACCAGATTCAAGATCTGCAAATTGTTCACATGGTCTCAGAAAAATGAACTAACCTGGATAGATTCACAGGAAACTGTATTTTCCACTGAATAAAAACCTTGCTGGCTTTTAGTGATATTTTCCATTGCAGACTGAAACCATTAAGTAAGCATATGCACACCTGAAAAATAAGTGATTCTGAGACATCCAGCTGTGAGTTACATTAGGGATTTTTACAGTTACTCATTTTCTAGTTGCCAATTTAAAATGATCTGGTTATTACATTTTTTCTCAAAATAAGGATCAAGTTATTTGAGGATTTAGAAAATGTTGTGGTGATGGAGAGACCACCTTGTTGGGCTGTCCCTATGGAATTGTGCTTTCTGTACTAAAGCTTTCATCTGTTCTCATATACACCAGACAATTCTGGTCAGAATCTTCACTCAATAATTACTGAAACTCCATGGGAAGTCCATGAGCCTCTGTGGAAGTACATGGGAAGAGCTGAGGTGTGGACACTGGAACAGTTGGAGGGAAAAAATTAGGGCAGAGAGAGCTGGGACAAGAGGGTAGGAGAGTGCCAAGAGGTCTCTGCTTGAGAAGAATATACCTGGAATCAGGAGTCAGAAATTGAAAGGTGTAAAGACGCATGTGCTAAACAGAGAGGGAACTCAAGTTTCAAAACAACAAATGTTTTTCTATTTGATCACTAATTATGATTACAAGCTCAAATGAACAATCCTAAACTGAGCATAACTAATTTTTAATGTCACACTAATGGATCATCTCATTTCACTTTGTCACTCAATTTTGGAATATGAATACGTATAGGAGATAGTGATTTTCTTTTAGTTTTGTAACAGAAAGGAAGGTTAAAAACAGGGACTAAAATAATACTCATATTTTCCTACATAAAGACAAAAATATATTTTAAAAAGTAGCAAATACTGTCCAATGTCTGCAAGTTTTCTGCAGCACAGTTTTATTCTGCTATTGGCTCGCTGTTTGACTATAACCACTGACAGAATGCTGAAAAGTGGTATAAGACTTCTGTTAAATAACACTAAAGACAAAGTCTTACGAAGATATATTTGCTAGTTATCTCAAGAGCAAGTTCTTTAGATGAATATAATGATGGAGATTCTCCTTAGCCCTCCATAGTAATAAAAAGAGGGCTAAGAAGATTCTGCATCCTTTAGTGGATGTGGGGGGAAACATAGTAACAGAGGATGGGGAAAAGGCTGAGGTACTAAATGCCTTCTTTGCCTCAGTTTTTAATACTAAGACCAGTTGTGCTCCAGGTACATACCCCTCTGAGCCAGAAGACAGGGATGAGGAGCATAATGAAAGCCCAATAATCTAAAGGAAAATGGCTGGTGACCTGCTGAACCACTTAGACACACTCAAGTCTTTGAGGCCAGATGGGATCCACCCAAGGGTGCTGAAGAAACTGGCAGAAGTGCTCACCAAGACACTTTCCATTGTTTCTCAGCAGTCCTGGCTAACTGGGGAGGTCCCAGTTAACTGGAGGTTGGCAAACGTGATGCCCATCTACAAGAAGAGCCAGAAGGAGAATCCAGGGAATTACAGGCCTGACAGTCTGACCTTGATGCTGGGAAAGGTCATGGAGCAGATCATCCTGAGTGCCATCACACAGCATGTACAGGACTAACAAGAGATCAGGCTCAACAGAATCCTGACTTGTATCAGAAATAGTGTGTCCAGCAGTACAAATGTAGAGATTGTCACTCTGTACTCAGCACTGGTGAGGTCACACCTCGAATCCTGTGTTCAGTTTTGGACCCCTCACTACCAGAAAGACATTGAGGTGTTGGAGGGAGTTCAGATATGGGCAACAAAGTTTATGAAGGGTCTTGAGCACAAGGAACATCTGAGACATCTGGGGCTGTTTAGCCTGGAGAAAAGGAGGCTGAGCAGAGACCTTATTGCTGTCTACAACTACCTGAAAGGAGGTTGTTGCAGGGTGTTGGTCTCTTCTGCCAAGTAGCAAGTGATAGGACAAGAGGAAATGGCCTCACGTGGCACCAGGGGAGGTTTAGATTGGATATTAGGAAAAATTTCCTTCCTGAAAGTGTTGTCAAGCATTGGAACAGGCTGCCCAGGGAAGTGGTTTAGCCACCATCCCTGAAGGTGTTTAAAAAAATGTGTAGATGTGATGCTTAAGTCTATGGTTTGGTGGTGGACTAGGCAGTACTAGGTTAACAGCTGGTTAACAGTTGGACTCTGTGACCTTAAAAGTCTTTTACAACCTAGAAGATTCTATGATTCTATATAAATAAAATATTTCAAAAAATGAAATTATGTATCATATATTTGTACTGCATCCATAATAACATCCACAACTAGCTTTCCTTCTTCCCACCCTTCCTTCTTCTGCATACCTGTCTACCTCTCTCTCTGTGTCTACTTATTTATCCTCTTATACACAAGAAATCAGGCTGCACAATTCAGTTTCTCATTTTGTTTTATAGATCATGAAAGGGTTTGGTCACCTCCATGTAATACAAGGGAAGCTCAAGTAAATGAAAGAAGATAGCAGCAAACAGGTTTGAAAAATAAACTGAAAGTACAATGGAGTTTCTTTGGGTTTCCTAATATGTGAGTTACTGGTAAAGGCAAACCCAAGAAAAGAAGATGGACTGGATCTGAGTGTGTTCTATGGAGAAGGACAGAAATATCGAGATCACACTTCAAAAGTGTGATCTCGAAAATTCATTTAGCCGCACTTCAGCATAGTTTTCCTAAATGTAAACTGATGAAGCTGACAGAAAGAGGTTTTGGGAACCCTCATTTTCCTAGGCACAAGGTCCTTACAGCTGACTGACAGCTGTTATCATGAGCTCTTGACAAAGAGTTAATAAAGTTATGTGGTCCCACATTCTACTACATGGGATCTTTGTGTTTGCAAGGTCATTCTTGTTGTACAAGTTTCCCTCCATCTTATTCTAACTTGTTTGATTTAGTAACTCGTTGCCACTGCTCGTCTATAATATCTTGGATAGGATTTCATATACTAAAGAAGAGCATATGGAAGAGTGTGTCAGAGATGAAGTAATTTCTATGGGTAAATTAACTGTTGCTGCTTGCTGCTCTCTCAGCACGTTTGGAGATGTTTATGTCAAGAAGATCAAAGATCATGGGAGAAAATGTGTCTAACATCTTGTGAAAGAAAAGAAAATAAAAAAATCCGAGGCAACTTTACCACCCAAATACACGTCCATACAAACACAGAAGGAAACACTGAGGCATTCGTAAAAGCACCATTTCTGTCCTACAATCCAAACATCTGGAACAACTGCCTTTGCCAATTCTCGATGTTGCCATAGCATCTTTGTTAAAAACTGTACTCAAGATTATCATTCTTGTCTTGCAATACTTGAAATCATTAGGCACTTTAGATTTTAGAACTTCATAAGCTGTGACTATATCATTAAGACAAGCATTTA
Organism: Streptopelia decaocto; assembly: GCF_964273445.1. NCBI lineage: Eukaryota > Metazoa > Chordata > Aves > Columbiformes > Columbidae > Streptopelia > Streptopelia decaocto. The sequence continues at coordinate 97,128,409 of NC_138663.1, forward strand.
TAATCTGTTTGATTAATAGATTTTTTCTTATTATTGATCAGGTTTGATAAGTTTTCTTATTGTGATATACCCATTTTATGTTTAATCATCACTATTCTGAATTCTGCTGGAATTAAAGAAGTTTGACTTTTGTTAAGATCTGGTACTAAATGATTGATTTGGCTAGGAATGCTGGAGCCTAAGCCAGGACTTCAGGTACTTCAGTTCAAGTTTTTCTTCTGATCAAAGTACAAATGGATTCATGCATTTTAGTACCCATACTCAACACTTAACGGAATCCAGAAAATAAGTTGCTACAGTGTGATAAATCTTGAGGCCCAAATCTCTACCTATGTTTTGTTAAGGGATATTCTTCTGGGAGATGGAAAATTGAGGTTGGAATGGATGAAGCAAAAACAGAAAATGAAGGTGAATAATGAAGCTTCTCGCAGACTTATTTAGTACACCCATTTTCTACTACAACAGTTGCATTTAAAAAGAATGTCAGCCTTATTTAATAATTCAAGCGTAACAGCTGTACCACATCTGAAGAGGTGCCTGAAGTAACAGAAGTTCAAGAACATTCAGGGTTCAACAACCCCTCTCAACTAGCCCCCAGCAGGAATGGAGCTCTTCAGATTGCCCTAATCACATCTTGAGTGATGTTCATAGAATCTAAACACTTAAGTAATTTTCAGATACAATGCCAGGACCAAGCAGTTAAAATGTTAGTCATGAAACTGCATGACTCTTAAGACCTACCTATGTTTTCCGTTGGAGTTAGCCCTTCTCTGCTGCAAAAGAGGAAAATTAGGTTTTCCTCATTAGATTTAAATCTGGTAACATGTCAACTGTCCTGAAAACCATGGTTGGAAGTAATGGCATCTGCAAGGCTGTTATGTTGTACACAAGGTGGGTGAGATATATCTTGTCCACCGATTATGAACATCATTAATTCACCAACGGAAAATCCCTTTAACAATATTAGTCACTTATGAAGAAGTACATCTTTCAAGTTCTGTCTATTATGAAAAGTTTTATTTAGAAGAAGGTGAAAAGCTGGTTTTATAATTGATTTTCTATAGCTTTCGTCTATGGCACAAAGCTATAGGCAAAAGCATAACAGTAACTATGAGACACACACATAAAATCTGTAATAAAAAATAGACCAAAATCACTTGAATGCTTGTGTCAGAAGTAGTTTATGTCTCATTTGAATCTTGTAAGTTACTTTAACAAAAGATCACGTATGAATGAACTTCAAATTAAAGAAGTTAGCAAGCAGCAGCTAAAGTAAAAAAAAAAAAAAAACAAAAAAACAAAAAACCACAACAAAAACCCCATTTTGTAACTGATCAACTAAGACATTTTAGGACATGATTGAACTGGAAAGCTCTGATGAGATAACTATATTGTAGTTGTGTCACTTGCTGGATATAAACCCGAAGTAGATTATATATTGCGATTAAAGATCCTGATGAAGACTTGACTCCTTCAATGTAAATACATGACTTCATTTTCACTGTAAATCGAAGCCTTTTTATTCTCCTTTCTATTTATTCCTTCAGAGTTCAGGAGCATCAAATCATCTATCTGAGCAGTTTCCAACATGAATCCCAGAGCTGAGGAATGATTTATACCAGAACCTCATGTATCAGCGGTGCTGTACTTTTTCTCCAGAATTTTGTCATATCCTGTTTTGCATATCTTGAGTATAAATGTATTTTCCACAGGGGCAGGATATGGTTTGTTTTGATCACCATCTGAAAAACACTCATGAGCCAAATGAAGAAAAACAGACTCAAACTTCTTTCTCCACAGTTTGATAAATTATTCTAGTATGCAGAAATCATATGGAATAGGTAGGGATGGTTCCGAACTCGAGCACTACCACCTCTCTCTGTTTGGAAAAAATGGGTCTAAGCTTTATATTGCACTCCTATTTCTGCCTAAAAGCATTACTTGAAAATGCCTGTTTGCATATGATAGCTAGATGGAGATTTTCTTCTTACTGCTTTGGAAGGAACTGTTCATAACACATCTGTGCCTCATGAAAAAAGTTTTTCACTGCCTATTATTTTCTGGTACATCCCCTCACCCATAGGATGGCCTATCTCCCTGATAAAATTTTAAATTTAGTTCTTACCTCAGTAGTTCAGACACCTGTGTCAAATTGCACATTTGCCTACACAGGTCCTGCTTTCTGCATCCCTGGGCACCTGGAGCTGGGCTCTCAGGGAGCAGGGTTTTTTTTTCTGCAGAATTAGACATCTGTACCAAGGACCCAGCGAAATACAGAGGGATTGTGAACATCAGGATCACCTCCTGACACACAGTTACCAGCACATGGTCAGAATCTGGGCTTGGGAGTCAGGACTGCTGCGGGTTCGTGGAGCACAGCACCTCACCCTGCAAGCAGGGCTGAGGACTGTCAGGTCTCTGCTTTCTGTTGCCTGCTCTTCCTAAACCAAGATGAAGTGGGGCAGTCTGAGTAACACCACTGCTCTGGATCTGAGCTAGGTCCCCCAGAACTAAGCTCAGCTCTTTCTGTACTGTATCCACACTGCAATGAACTCTGTTTTTTTATGTAGGCTGGCAGAGACTTAGCAAAGGTCAGTGGATTTGTTTCAGTGTTGCACTGCTGTGACTATACCACTTTTGGGACTCAGTGGCAACATAGTCACATGAAAAAGTCATTATCTCTGACATGATCAGTCTTGATAGACTTTGGCTAGGCAACATGGACATAAGGCATAGATTATCTGGGACTAAAATATGTTGCCCACAGACAGTGGACTGTGGATGTATTCAGGCTCCATGATCTTTTATTCAATTCAGGTGCGTGTCTAAATCCCAATTAGATTTCAAAACACTCCTGTGAATCAGGGCACAAGTACTTTGACTCTTTCCTTCTATTCTGGCCACTTACCTGTCCAGGATTGGCAATGTCCAAGATGCAGAATGGGAAAGACTGAGGTGCATTTCAGGTGCAGACTCAGAAGGTCAGGATTCAGTTCTGAGCTCTCCCATAGTGTAAGGGTATATAAAGATTTCAAACCCCCTCTCTGTTCATAATCTGTATAAAAATTAAGGTGAAAAAAATGCACAACTTTTTTTTTTTTTTTTTTTTTTTTTAACTGCTTATTGATATGCAGCCTTTAGAGATTCTTGGAAAGGGAGAAAAACTGAATTTTGACTCACTTGTGAAGTGGTGATGGTTTTTCTCATCTTTGCCAACTGTCCACAACCAAACTGCTACTGGCACAATAGCTTGTTGTGGAAATTTCTTCTGCATACTTTCATAACACATTATGAAAGTTGCATGTCAATTCTCAGTGTCCTACTTGAAGTCTGAGATCCTCCTTTTAGACAGTTCAGCTGCCAGGATTAAATGAGCTCTCTCAGTCCTGGCCTGGAGCTGAAGTTTTCTCCCTCCTAAGTACAGGAGGCTTATAGCATCCGCTCCTGGATTATGCAGTGTAGTTCTACCAAACATAACTTTTTCTTCCAACAAAAACTAGCAACTCTGTGGTATTGTTTTTCAGCACCTAGTGGGAGATGAGGGAATAATGAGGGAAAATGAGGGAAGAATGAAGGAAGAATGAATTTTTTTTTCACTACTCCACGTCTTCAGCAAAGTATGGTAACACTTATTTTTTAATGGTTCACATGCAGTATTATTTGATCACATAAGGTTCTGAGGAATTGAGACATGAGTCAACAGACAGTAATCAAGTCAACATTGAAACACAGTGCCTGCAAATCGCCAGACAGTGTGGTTGCTTTGACACAGATTTATGCCATAACATAGCATGGACCAGGCCACAGCTCAGCTGACTATGCAGATTTCAGGCTGAAGTGTTTGGGGGGAAAAAAAACAAACAAAACACACTAAGAAATTAAATACCTAGATTATCTAATAACTTGACATAAAGACTGAAGAAGTCAATGGCAAAATTATTACATTGTATCTCAGTTACCTATGAATGAGAAGGTAAATACAGTTAGGCTAAATATGAATATATGTGAATAACAACCATGGCTTTTTGTTTTGTTTTACTCTCCAAAAAAACAATTTAATCAAAACTAAACATTTTAACACCTTATTTTTCTGTAAGTATTCAATACTTTCTACATTAAACTATAGTTCTATCTGCAATATTCATTATTCCCAAAAGATGTTGTTGTTCTTAGTCTCAGTGACGGAGAGTTCATATTTAGTGACCACAAACAGTGCTTTTTGACCTTGAACTCTATTACTTTCAGAATCCTCAGCAGTTACTATATGTTTTTGCTGTTTAACTACTGAACATTTCACAGAATAAAAATTTTGCCATAGAATCTAATCCAACATGTCTTGTCATTAATTGAAAAGGTTTCATTGAAAGTATTTTCCCCTTTTTTGACAATTTCTTCTAACACGGTGAAGGTGAAAGGATAAAAATAGAACACATATTCAAATTACTGTTATAATTCTATGTTATCTTTTACTATGTTGCAATGTATACATTTATCTTAGAATTGTTTAAGTATGATTTCAATATTCTCAAAGTAACAATTCATTTTGACACAAAAAGATATCTCCAAGTAATTTACAGTTCTAGAATATTGTTAACTAAATAATTTTGCAGAACTGTGAATATAGCATCACTTGACTTGTGCCAAAAATAAACCAAGTTTCAGTATTCCTCCTGAAGTGGAAGAGGTAATTTCTTTACCACTTACAAAAGCTGGAATGATATTTTAAAAACAAGTAGAAAGTAACAGGAAAAAAAATGAAACACAGGCAAGGCCTTTGGTTATATTTTTCAGTAATGCTAATTGAGACAAACTCTTGAGCAATGCCATGTGATATCTATGATCCTTTATTACCGTGGAAAATAGAATACCCATGTGGCTAATTAGCACTTTTTTGTTTAGCAGTGAGCTGCTACAAAAGCATTAACTGCACATGAATAGTAAATTAAAAAATAATCCAGAGACGTGGATAGATTCAGTGCCTTCTGACAACAGTTGACAACTTGGTTTTGCTCACCGCGATGAAAAATTTGTGGGTTTTTTCTTCATTTTCATTTGAAAAATATGTATCAAAGCATCTTCTATTTTTTTTTTTTCCTGTGTCCCTACTTACAGATTCTTCTCTTTTTTTTTCTTACAATGTATATGTATTTTGCTACATAGTAACACTTCATGTCTGGGACTGCCTTTTGCTTGATGTATATCACCAGCCTCACAGAATAAACAAAACCCAAGAACTCAGCATGTGCTGATCAGACCTCATCAGCAGGTAAGCTCGTTTATAACAAGATTTGCTACAAGTTCAGCTCAAGCAATGGTAAAAATATATATATATATATATATATATATATATATATATATAAAATAATAATCAGCACTAACAATCTTCAGGCTGAAGTTGATGAACACCATATGACTGTACCAGTATTGATCCAGTCTGGTACATGGACCAGTCTGGATCTGGTGAAATCCAAAGACATATATCAGTCACAGATCTCAAAACATCAGGCATTGATAGACATAAAACCTTTAATATATTTTTAAAATAAAAGTGACTGTTGACCTGTAGAATTATTGAGGAGCCTGGTGGTTTCTAAGTCTGCAAACACAGATGAGATTGGTGAAAACCAAATAGCTCATGAGGTCTGAGCATCAATGAGCTTCTGTACCTGTGAGAGATGCCTGGCCTGGGAACCTGGCAGATATGTCATCTTCTTAGACACCTGCAAAGCAAATGGCAGCTCCTGACTGAGAGAGTGAATTTACTTTCCTGAAGGACTCTGGACACCAAGAGTGTCTTAGAAACTGAACAATGCAGCTGTTATCAAAATCTGAAAGAAGAAAACTGCTGATCACTTATGACAAATATACTTTATCAAGTGCAATGGTTCCATTTCCATGTAGCTTTCATTGATCTTATAAAAGCCAAGTGTGTAACCTTACCCTGCAGAGCTCTGGGCGGCCCTTCCCATATGATTTCCAATACTTCTGAGATAGCTGTGGGCTTTGATGGCAGAATTAAGTTTGGGATAACGCTATTTCAATTATTTGTAAGGCAGAGGTGCATATTCCATTTCCAATATATTATGCAGAAAATCATCTGGTAGCCCTGTAACTGATATTAGCAGTCACTTTCAGTCTGCAGATGAGTTGATTAAACTGTTCAGACTCCTATTTTGTTGGGTTTAAGACTGCCAAAAAGAAAAAAAAACCAACAAATTCCTTTATACATACACAGGTTGATGATGAGCCACACTTCACAGGACTGATTTGCTTTGGACTACATTTTTGTTTGAGGAAAAGCAAAGTCATGCAGAAACAACATCTGGAAGGGAGAGATGAGTGGCAATGACCTGTAGGTCAGCTTTGAGAAACTGCGGATGGAGAAGTCATCTCTCATTTCTACAAAGGCAAGTGAACAAAATGTGTGTGGTCTCTACATGATCTCTCATTCTCTCCTCACATTAAAGCTTTTACCCTGGTATTGTAAACTGAACATTATTTCACAAATATTTGACCATGAGATAGTAACTAGTCCTCAGCAGAGTGCAAGCCATTGCTATGGCCAGCCTGTGGCTGAATGACCCGAGAGGCTTCAATAACAAAGGTTATTAGTGGTCCAGAAGGATGAATCCAGAATCCCCAAACAGCTCCCTTGTGGCATAACTAAAGTATATATACCTATGCCAGGCTTTATTCAACTATCCTGATGGACCACTATCTTCTCTGATCATAAGGATCACAAACACTAAATTTTGAGGATAGATACTACTGAAGAAAATCAGTCTTACTTTAGACATGCAATTAGTATTATTGCCACAATCTTAAACACTGATAATTTAATTAAGTACTTGAATTTGATTCAAGTAACACTAATCACATTTAACAAGACCAGATGTTTTCAGAGATAAATTACAGCAAACAGATTTCTACTTGTTATGCAATCTTTTCCATGCAAGTCCCATAAAGTTTCAGTTGTTTTATTCCAGTTTCCAAGGAAACAAGGTCACTTCCTTTCAGTTGGTTTTGTAGATTTTTTTTCTCTGATCAGCTTTTCCCCTATTCAACCAAAATAAAGGTGGCTATTTTAAAGTTAATTATGCTTTCTGCCAAAAGAGTTATTGTGTTTAAGTGTAATAACCCTTTGTAGAGCCACAATTCTTCAAGAAGTACTTGCATGAGCCTTCAATTCCTGTAGTTCCAACATAGTTGTTTGTTTTTGTTTTTGTTTTTTTTTTGTTCTAGGACACATTTAGTGACCAGGTTACACACTCTTTCCACAGGCATCCTCTGAAGAAGGCTGTCTTTGCAGTCTCTGTATTAATCTACGAAAGAAACACAGCTGTTACATAATAGCTTAATTACTTAAGTATTTCAAGGCCTTTTCTATCACAGTACTATAATCATAAAGCTGCTAAAGCAAGTAAAGTCACTCAAATAGACTAATATTTTCTACACTGATTCTCCCATATGCTTATGCAGGGATTTATATGAGAGAGTTGTGAAACCCTTAAGCAAAGTGAATATTCACATTGTCACAGGGCATTTTAGGGCATAATTAGTTTACATCCTACGTTCATTCTTTATTCACATCTCCTGCTAAATCTCATACAATTTAACATTTTCTTTAACATCTTTTCTCTAACCCTGTCTAGCAGAGTACACCATAACTCTTCTTAAACAGCACTTTAAAAATACATATAAAGCTGAATTGCCTTTCATTTTCTGATAGTAGAGTGTCTTTCATGTGTCTCTGTTGTTAAACATCCAAATAAATAACATAAAATATTTTAGACAAAGCAGCATCAATAATGCTGCTGATCACCCTGTAGAGGCTCAACACTTCAGTATTCAAAGTCAAGTTCCAGACCATATATGTACATAAATTCTACATGTATGAACTATAACTGCTTCAAAGTTCTAGATGTTTTCATGTATGATTTAAAAATTATTATTACCTTGATCTCTGTGAAGATGCTGTGTGAACTACATTGGCTTCCTCCATTGAGCAATGGAAAGGTATCTGAGGAGCTTTCTCTGCTTCAGCCTGCCTACACCTCCTCATGTAGACATGCCAAGTAACAGCTTTCCAACTGTTTCCAAGTGAATTGCTTTTTATTAGCCTAGTAGAATAACCCACCGATTTTCTTGTATTTATTTTGACTCATTTGGTATTTTAGAAAGGAAATCACCATTGGGACTGGACAAATATTTCCAGCTTTTAACTTCACCTACACAGAGGCAAAACTTCCACATATGATGAAAACTGAGGTACATTGATATTAAGTAAAAAGGTAGCTTACAGAATGAAATGCAATAATTTCCATAGCATCATCAACAGTCTTGGTGTACCCAGAACGTGCTAACTTAGTTGACACTTTAAAATTATTTTACACCATGTAATACCGAAATAATTCTTAACTCAGACAAACAAAAGGTGCTTACTCAGTAGTTCTACTCTTTAGTTCAAGTTCCAACTAGATTGAAGTGTCTGTCAGCTGAACATGGAAGGATGTGCCAAGATAAAGAGTATGGTTTATTTATGTAAATGGCCAATATGTCATTTGACATCCTAAATGAAGGCAAGTTTAAGGAAGGCTTCCAGTCAGAACAGTTTTTTACAATGGGAGCAGTCTTCTTGTTCTCACCTCTTGGACTGACAGATGCTCTATATCCAACAACCTCAGTTTATCCACCTCCTGCCTGAGGAAGTGTTAAGAGTTATGTGTAACCTATAACTTCCTTCATAACTAAAAATTGTGTAACTCCAAATAGCAGTTGGCATATGCTCCTGGGGGGGTGCCCACTTGTGTTGGTCTCCCCAAACACTTGTAAGTTGCTCTCTCTGGTCTCCAGACACCAGCACAACAACAGTGGATTTGATCAAAGTTCTGTCTTGTAGTGTACAACATTTCCAACTATGATACATGTTAAATACTTCAAGAAGAGCAAACAAGCATGTTGCGGTATTTATTGTATGATTCTTATACTCCTGGCTTGCAGTTACCTTTTCCTTTTGCCTGTAGGCGTGACTAGACATCTCTGGCCAACATTTACTGCTTCCTCTGGACACTGTAGCACCGTATTTACAAATTGTTTTCTACTTCTGCTGGTCCTGAATTTAAATGTTGACGAATGGTTGCATTTCTCATCCCTTTCTGCACTGGTTTCCAAATTCTGGCATTATTTGATCACTTTTAACAAGAATGATTTTTCCTTATTCACCTTTTCTGTTTTATATATGCTTTTACTGGACTCCACAGTGTCTTGTCCCCCACTTGCCTATGTTCCAGGTTGCAGGGTTGTTTAACCTCCTTTTTTTATGGAGATGTCTATTTCACTGATTGCAGAGAGAGCTGAGGCATCTAGCGTAAAAGACAAAGTTCAATTTTTCAGCTGCTGAAGAAAGATGGGATGAATGCCACTCAGGGTTTCCAAAGTTTTACTTTGTTGTGTGCTGCACTGTCAGACTCACCTCTTTACTGGGTGTTTTCCTACTTCTGCTTCTCTTGCTCTGGCTTGTGAATTTTTCTAAAGATGTTACATTTCTCACTGTTGTTACAGCGTTTTGCAAATTCTGGACATCATTAGCCTGCATGTTCCCATCTCTTGAGTACTTTGATTTTGTGACTTCTTGCTGTTTGATCTGAGTATTTCTACTTTATAGAATATGTTTTCCAGCTGTCTGTCCCACTGCTCAATCTGCCTGGTGTATGCACATCTTGCTTTCTTTCTTGTACTTCTAGCCTCTCATAAATGATTTTTGCAGATTGATGCAGACTGACACAAGCTTTGCATGTGCTTAAATTTGCGTTTTCCAGAAGTCCTATGTGTAGTTTTGGATCTTTAATTCCAATTACTGTCTCATCTGTGATAATTAAATCTATCAAAGTGCCACAGTTGACATGCTTCTCACTAATTTAGGGTCAGACAGGAATTCCTCAAAGAACTCTCCGTGCTTCTGCAATTCCAAATGAAGTCTGACCTTCCAGAGATTTCATTTTCTCCTGGGCACACAGTATACATTAGGCCACCCCACTTTTAGATTTCAAGCTATCATTCTAGCTTGTTATTTTTTTATTAATGAATATCAATAACTTCAAGTCCAGCAAAATATAAGGGCACGTAATAGACAATTGTTTTTTTCTGTTTCTAGTCCTCTCTAAGATTTCTTTGGAAATCTAGATGATGGAAAAGAGTGGCTTGCAAAATGTACAAACTATTCAAAGACAGAGTAGGATGACAAAATAACCAGAAGAAAGGATTAGGAATTGTTTTTGACAGACTGGAGAGGTAATCTGAAAATATGAGGCACAATAAGAACAAACATGAGACTTTACACTCATAAAGGAATAATCAACAGCAGAAACACAGCCATAAAACAAGCTGTTAGCAGTTCTTCATGAAAGAATCTTGACATACACGTGGAGCTAACGTGAGTCAACTGCATCATGCTCTTGTAGGAGAGGCACAGAGCATACCAAGATATACAAACAAAAGTTAGAAATGTTAAGTAATTTTTCAGTCAATTCAGTATTGCTGTAACCTTGGCTAGAATAATGTGTCCAGTTTGAGACACAACACTTGAGGAAGACAGAAGAGACTGATCCAAGAGTTAGAAAATCTAAATTAGAGCAAAAAGTTTGAAAATGGGCTTGGTTTGACTAGAGAACAGAAAACTGAGGGAGGAAATCGTGATAGTCCCCAAGAAAGTAAAAACTGTTTCACATTACTCTGTAAAGCAGCAAGGAAAAGGATCTGTGTTCTGGGTTAATGGAGAAAAGCAAGATGGCATGAATTTCAGTTACAAAGAGATTCAGATCAGCTGTTGGGAAGAAATTCCTAGAAATAAGGAGAGATAAAAAGAATAAAATGTGTGAGGAGGTTATATGGTTTCAACTGCTTGATGTCTTAACAAGCAGATTAGACAAGCTTATGTACAAGATTCCTCTGAGGGAAAAGAGGTAAAAATTAGAATTATGATACAAACTCTGCAATTCTTTTCTAGCCCTATTTTTCTATAATGCCAGCATAATATTCAAGATCAAACAGTCACTTTTGGTGGCTCTCTTCATGTAATTAAATCTATCTGTTCATGTGCATGTTTTAGTTCTTGCCAGGGTCTTCTGCCGAGGCTCTGCAGCAATGTTGGAGAACTTCAGTTCTCTATGCCCCTTCTTGCCTGCTTGAGAGTCATTATCCCTCTGACCATCCAGATCTGGCCCACCTTTCTTCTAGATACATTAATCTTAAGGGTTTACCCAATCCTACCAGCCTGACACTGGCTTTTAGGTAGCTTGTCACCGCTCTGAACTGACAACTCAGATTTAAACCTTGAGGATTCATAAAGGATAAGATTCACAGTAGCAGCTCCAGAAAACACAAGTGGACAGGGAACTACCTACACCTCTCAAGAAACACTGTACAGAAAATAGGACTGAAATGACATTTCTCTGGTGTTTGAACGTGTGACTCAGGGACTGGGAGAGACTACTGTCCCTAATCAGGATTTAGAAACTTGAAGTGTAGACACGTATAAAACATTATTTGAAAGAGCTAATGATCTCTTTTCTAAGCTACTGATGCTAAAGCAATAGAAAGTGGTGTCATCTGCCCTTAATAACACCCCCTTGGTGAGGGCAGTTATTTAGAAAGTAGTGAGCCAGGATTCAATCCCCTTCTCAGTTAAAGAGGTGGCCAGTTCATGTTTTGCTTCTTCTAGGAAATAGGACTTAACCACTGGGATCTAAGTCTGGAGCTCGAAAAAACTAAAAAAAAAAAATATATATATATATATATATATGTTTGTATTATTTCAATGTCTATTCAATGTAAAAATGTGTGAATGATTCTGGTAACAGAGACAGAACACAGACATGAGTTGGAAGCAGAAAAGAAGCAAATAGAAGTAGTGCTGGAGTCAAGAACTGGGTCTCAAGGGTTCCTTCTAATGTTGTGTGCTTGACCTACCAAGCACTGCACAGGGCAGGGGTGTCTCTGCCAGCCTCCCTGGTCGCAGTATGGAGAGGAGGAAAGTGGGCAACTGGGTGTTCAGACTGGGACAGTCCTGCTTAACTACAGCACCAGAAATAGATCTACAAGGGAATTTTTAGGCAAAAGAGGAAGATGCTTAATGATTTCAGGTGACTCCTGTCCTAGATGGCTGCGGATCACGTTTTTCTTCCCTTACTGTCTCGGTCTTTAGGGTCTAAAATTTAATTAGCTAGGACCTAAAAAAGTCCTCCTAAGAATTTGTATCCACAGATAAAGACACAGTCACATTATGTCTTGCTTTACAATTTTCATTTGTTCTCATCAAATCAGTGGGGTTGCACAACTACAATTAAAACAATATTTTGCTTAGTTATGCAACTGACCTGGCATTTGGACCTCCTTCTGTTTGTTCTTCTGTAAGTAAAACTGAAATAATTATCCTTTACTTAAACAAAAATTGAAGGTATGAGGGCTTTGCATTATTGCTGTTATGAGAACAATTACAGAAGCCAAACAGTAAATCAGTAGAAAGGAAGTTTGATTTGGAAGTTCACCCATAAGACAGTTCAATATCAAACAAAGCAGCTCATGCCTCCAAAGTGCAACCTGAAAACAGGAGATCATGCAGTGGTCCTTTGCTTTCTGTATCACCTTATTTTCTCAATGTTTTGTTTGTACAGTGACTTGCAGTATCCCAGAGCTTTTGAAAGGCAAAATCTGTAAGGTTATATCAGCAACTGAAAACAGCAACAATCTTTGAAATTTTAAGTGTGAAACAGGGGTTATGGTATATGTTGAAGTGTTTCTCCTGTTATGATAAGTAGGTTTATATCTGTTATTCATACAAAAGAATGGTGTCTTGTATGTGGCACAAATCTGCTACATGTAAAAAAAAAAAGAAGAATAGTTAATTCTGGATATGTAATGATCTATGAAATGCTTTTTGCCATCACGGGCACATTTACTCACAGCTTTCAGTCCTATTAGTGGAAATTTTAACAGCTATAGGCTTTTTTTTTCTTTCCCTATTTGTCCCACACCCACAGTTAGATGTTTTCCAATTTTGGAAAGTCGTCAAACATACTGAAAATAGCTCAGGTTCTGGCAAACAAAATGTAATCCTCAGAGACTGAATTCTCATGCACAGTGTGCATTGTCCAATAGATTTGTTCATTGTCTGTGCAAAGCAGCTTGACAATGGCAGAATTGTTTTCATGTTAAGTTCATAACCATGGAGGTGTCAGAACCAGCAAAACAAGTCTAAGATTACTGTAGTCCTTGCCAATCATACATAGAGTCACAGAATCATAGAATAGTTTGGGTTAGAAGGGACCTTAAAAGGTCATCCAAGCCAACCCCCCCTGCACTGAGCAGGGATATCTTCAACTAGATCAGGTTGCTCAGAGCCCCGTTCAGCCTGGCCTGGAATGTCTTCAGGGATGGGGCATCTACCACCTTTCTGGGCAACTTGTGCTAGTGTTCAATTACTCTTATAGTAAAAAATTTCTTCCTCATGTCTAGCCTGAATCTCCCCTCTCTTAGTCTGAAACCATTGACCCTTGTCCTATCACAACAGGCCCTGATAAAAGGTCTTTGCATGTACCATGTTTTATATACACATGCCAAATGGAGAATCTCAGGATCTAATTCTTTCCCCGGTGCACTACCTGCATTTTCCTACATCAGTATTGCTTAAGGCAGAACATGGTCCCACTTTAGTAGTTCACATTCATGTATGTGTAGTCTTTAATTTGTATGCACACAACTCCTCCTTCACAGTGCTAGCAACTGATGGGGTTAAAGACATGAACAGAAATTGTTACTATAACCTAGGGAAAATAAACACTGATTAGGTACAGCAAGCAATGTGTGAAATTTATTAGCATAAAATCATCTTCAGACTGAAAATACCATGAGGATCACCTCTTTATTTGATCTCTAACCACTTCTGTTCAACCACACACCAAACTTAACTGAGGAGGAAAGTTTCCTGTCACTCTGTTATATTTAACTTGGTATAAACATTCTGGTGTAAATGTATGTAATCCTTCAGCACTGATGAATGTACATTTCTTGACATAATTCATCCTGTTTGCTAGCTAAAATGCATAGGAATTACTTCTCTCCTCAGGTGATAACAAGATTGTGCCATCTCAACACCTTATTATGGACATGATGTTCCACAGCAGAAGTTCATTAGTTCAGCACTCTTTAAAACAGCATCCTTCATTTTCAGATTGAGGGGTCAAAAGCTAACAACACGAGTGAATAGATTTGTAATTTGTTGGTGTGCCATTTCTTTTCTTCTCTCCTCCTCTTCTCTTCTCTTCTCTTCTCTTCTCTTCTCTTCTCTTCTCTTCTCTTCTCTTCTCTTCTCTTCTCTTCTCTTCTCTTCTCTTCTCTTCTCTTCTCTTCTCTTCTCTTCTCTTCTCTCCTCTCCTCTCCTCTTCTCTCCTCTCCCTTCTCCTCTCCTCTCCCTTCTCCTCTCCTCTCCTCTCCTCTCCTCTCCTCTCCTCTCCTCTCCTCTCCTCTCCTCTCCTCTCCTCTCCTCTCCTCTCCTCTCCTCTCCTCTCCTCTCCTCTCCTCTCCTCTCCTCTCCTCTTCTTTGTGTTTTTATTTACGCAAAGCTGATTTAATATACAAAAGCTTAGGGATAATTCTGAAATGGTTCCTTCTGACATAAGCTTACATATCAGTGTGAAGCAGAAGTTGCAAGCGATAATCATAGCCACAATTACTATAACCTCTGCTGGTCAGACATATTTGCAGGTGGCTTTTTTCTAGAAAAGAGTGTGGAAACAAGAAAAGCCATGCAGATGGGCATAATGGGAAGGGAAGGGAAGGGAAGGGAAGGGAAGGGAAGGGAAGGGAAGGGAAGGGAAGGGAAGGGAAGGGAAGGGAAGGGAAGGGAAGGGAAGGGAAGGGAAGGGAAGGGAAGGGAAGGGAAGGGAAGGGAAGGGAAGGGAAGCGAAGGGAAGGGAAGATCACTTCCCTGGTACCTTGTCTCTGTGTTGTACATTCATGCTTTTTGCATTAGGATATTTAATATTTTCTTTGTATATCTGACAACTGATATTTCAGAGACCTGCAGACGTTTGAAAGAACCCTATGATTTATTTCTCTTTTAATGCAGAAACAGCCAAAGCAGCCTTGGACTCCTGAATCAAGTAACACTACAGTACTATTTCTCCTGGGAGAGGTCATGTTACTGGCTGCTTGGACATGACAGCGGTATCTGATGGGTAACAGCTGCCGATAGTAGGCTTTCTGATGGGAGGTGCTCCATTTGCAGTGTAGGAGGTGTAAGTAACAGCGTGCCACTCTGACAGCAATTAAATAAACCTGGGTCCAAGGCTGGCCATAATGATACATAACTGATAAATCAAATTTTGATCTATGCAGGATTGAATGGAAAAAGAGACAAAAATGTTGAACTTTTTACCTTAGCAAATGGAAGGAAAGAGAATACCTATACCTCAGATTCATCTGTTCTATAAACGTAAAGCAAAGCTGTTACCTTTCAGGGCCTCATCCCAATCTAAAATGCGGAGGTGATGTGCATATTTGTTAATGAGCCAGAGATTACATTCCATGTCTAACTGTTACACTAAAACATCTTGTTAGCACTTACCTGTAGCATGGATAACATGTCTACCCAGATTTCTTTTGCTTTGAATGCTAGAAATGTCCACCCACGTGGGACTAGAAACAGTGTTACCAGCTTGTAATGGTCGTCTGAGCTCATTAACGGCAAAATACAGAGGCTTCCCAAGGGTCAGAGGAGCACAGGGCTCTGCAAAAGACCGTTGTTTCCCTTCATGGCAGCTGGGGTTAGGGGCAGCCCCTGGGGCAGGAAGCCCTAGCCTGGCTGTGGGGGTCTGGGCTGAGGCCAGGGCGTTGCCAGTGTGGCAAGGTTCTCAGTGGCACATGGTTCCCTGCCTCTGCTGGGGAAAAAGCATCTGGGCAGACTGCAGGCAACCTGTGAGGGCGGAGAAGAGATGGCATTATGTCCCCCATGATACAGGGAGCCTGCACACTTTTGAGACGTGGTCACAGCAAAGCAGGTAACTGAAACCCAGGAAGGTCAGCATGTGTTTTATTCCAGTCCAAAGTACAACCTTAAGCCGCCAAATGAAAGCAGATTTTGTTAATCGGTTTCTGAGTCCAGAGGACCAATGTCTCCCCTATCTGGAATTGTTTACCCTCCTCATGTTTTGAGATCTCAGAATAGCACAGCATCCTTTCCCAATAATCAAGTGATGCCCCTCCTTACAACCAAAATATCCAGGGGTTGGAACAACTGGCAGCTTTTTCTCCTTTCCCTCCATTATTATGACTTATTCACTTCCTCTGGGAATCGTGAAGGAGGAATGTTTTGCTAGGACTGTGAAAAAGGGAAAAAGGGAGTTCCAGCTTGCAGCATGTGGGTCAAGGGGTCATCTCACCCATCAGGAACAGCCCTGACAGTGGGGAGGGGGCAGAGAGACAGGGAGTCAGGCTGTGGGGACACTCTGTGCTGAAGAGTTAGTTACTGGGGCCACAGAGGCAAAATGGTGCATCAATCCTTGCACCAAATCCATGCAAGTAGTTAGAATAAGAAAGAGCAAAACTAGTAGAAACATATAATGGTAGCCCAGAAAAAGTGAAGGAGGTAAAACCAGATAGGTAAGTTAAAGTGTCAGCTTAGGAAATTAGTATAACGGGGAAGTAAATGAGCCTAGCAGTTTCTGCAAAGCAGCGGAGAGAAAAAGAAAGAAGTCCTGCTAACTTCAACAGAAGTTATACACTTGTCTGAAGAAGAAATAAAATTCACTAAAAAATCATATCCTGAGGTCTTCTTAAAAAGCAGTGCACAGGTAGTTGAGTCAGAAAAAATATGGAAACCAAAAACCTAAGTAGGGATGGGTCCCTACTTTATCATACAAAATCCATGGGCTTTTTCCCTTTGATCAATGAACAACAAACAAACATGTCAGCTAAATTTAGGTTAATTTCAGATTCAAGTTTGATTTTTTAACTCTTAAAAAACTTTCTAAAATTACAGATTCATAATTTTAAAACTCAAATGCTATGGAAACACTGCAAGAAGTCCAAAAACTATAAATATGCTATGAGGTCTGCAATTAAACCTTTTGACTTTCTGACTCACTCCCTGAAGAAAACATGTTGCTGAAATTTCACCAAATTCTTTAATAATTTTAGGCCTACGAAAATGGCGTCTTTGTATAACCAAGAAGTTGTCTGAAACACAAACTGAAAATATATTTTCCAAAGCTGAACCATGAGGTGACAGAACATTTTTTACCCTTATTGTTTAAAAGGTGAACTCTGAGATACACCATACAATCCGTGTAAAAAAAAAAAAAAAAATCAAAAAAGAAAGCAGATATGGATTTATGATCATACCTATTTTCACTGAAAACAAAAACACCACAAAAAAGCAAACAGAACCAGTTTTAGAAGAGGCAACTGTATCTTGGAGCCACTTACATTCCCTTCCTCATGGGTCCATAAATTAACAGCATTTTTCTTCTGAGGAAGACATAAAACATGAGTCAAAACTGTTGCCCAAGATAGTATCCCCTTGACAGAAAGATGCTGGTCAGCATGGCAGTTATGTATAGCAGATTATCATTTATGGTTTAGCAATTAGACAAAACACTCAGCTAGGGCGGCAAAACTGGTATGTGGTGTGTTTGAGAGCGAAGGAATGAGAACAGAGCTTTGCATGTGTGAATGGAATAACTGATACTGAGCTCTTTCCACACATGTATGCTCATTTTCCAATGCAATATGCAAACAACATTTAGGTCTTAAGGGAGTACAATCATCAAATCCTGTGGAACAGTCTCAAGAACTTGATGTCTAATATCCAGAGGATCCTTTGAAAATCGTGGACAGCATTTGTGACAGACGGTACTGTCCCACTGAAGAGCAGGGTTTACTGTGTAAAAACTCATGAATGCTTTTGCTACCCCCACTTATGATTTATGTCTTGATCAGTGTCTTATGCCAGAATTCAGAAATCTTTAATTGTTCTGAGGTATTACCCTTGGCAACACTTTAATACTTTTTATTCTTACACTATCGTCTTACACTGAAGTTCTGACTTTTCAGAAAATAAAGAACATGCAGAAACAACATTTGATCTCTATCCCTCTCATGAATCACATGCTCATCTTAAGAGGCAGTCTGTTTCCCTTATATTTGACTATTGACCTTTACCTGTAAGAGTACGGATTATAAATTTGGGGATGCTACATTAAAGAGATCAGTGACTTAACAGCGCCTTAGTGGCTACAACCTTCAATATGAGTTTAGATTTCTCAATAACTTCATTTTTTAAACTTTTCTCAAATTATGACAAAGACAATAAACATTAAACAAAATTTAATGTCTTCTTTTACTATCTCACACTCTCAAAGGAGCAGCAGTTTAAAACTGATTATGCATTGAAATTAACAATCATAGCATAACAGTACATATTAACCTTCTAAATAAAGTCTTCTTTGTGTGCAGGTTGCTCCAGAAAGGCAATGGCTGCTGAAAACTCTTCGGTCTGCAAAGCAGCAGAGGCTCTTCAGCTGGTTGAACACAGAGATAAAGGAATAACCAGAAGAAAGGCTGGCTGCTTTCATCTAAAAGGGAAGAAATGTAAAAGTGCAAGATTCAACCTCATTTTAATAGGAGTCTCATTATGACTCCAGTGAACACCACATGATTTTAATTGAGAAGTATTAATTGCTATAAACTGGTATTTCTAATCCTTCCACTGTGGCTAAGAACTTGCCCTAAATGTAAGCATTTTGAAAATGGAAATTCCAGTGTTCTGTACAGAATATCCAAAATGGAAACAGGAAAAAAGAAAAAAAAAAAAAAGAAAAAAAAAAGAAGTTTTAGTTGGAATCTGGATTCTAGTAGTTTATATTAGAAATTTGCTAATGTAGCTTAAAATTTCTCACATGAAACCCGTAGACAAATGTGAAGGTAGCCATGAATCTTATTGGCTAGGTTGTGGTAATCTGTACAGACAGTTTTGCTGGGTCTAATGCAATCATATCGCCAGTACACATATGGACTGAACATCTGCCCAAGTATCCAACTAACAGTATCTCTCCTTCTCTCTCTTACAAATCTAAGCGGTCTACTGGTTAAAACAAACTCTTTCCACGCAGGATTTCAGGATTCTCCTGTTTCTAATACTAACAAAGGTCTTAATCTTACAGGATGCTCTGTATCATCAATTACTGTTCAACTGGGATAAAGAGAAGGGGTGGAGGTGGAAAGTTATGTGCATGCAGCCTCTGCCAAAGAAACAAGATAACTTCTCTAAATGCTATTTTTACTGCAGAAGTTGTATGTATTATAAGTAGTTAGCTGAGTGACTAAACAGAACATTTTCCTTTAAAATCTTAAAGACCTCAAGTGAAGAACTAGCTCCAACGGAAGTAGTTGCAATTCATCATAACTTCAATCACAGCCTTGAAAAAAAGGATTCCTTTTTATAATTGTATGGTCTTCTCTCAGGAGGCACTTGTTTGAAAACACAAAGCAGGCTGCTTTACTATTTTTATAGTTGTTAAACTGGTGTTGAACACAGTTGATTTTATCTGGGAGTAATTCACAGAAAAAGCACCTTTCATGAAGTGAGCTTGTCATTTAGTGCTTCCTAATCTTCAGTCTGTTGTCATGGACATGTACACAACTGTGCCGCTGGAAATGAGACAGAAAGTAAAACCTAACTACAAGAAAACCATGTCACTGAAAATTCTGCAAATAAATTTCATGAGAAAGGTGAAGTCAGTTACATACAAGTAGAATGAGTTTTAAGATTTTCCTCTGGGAAATAAATCTAATTTTTTGAGGTGTATGGTGGCCCCTAGTGGTTCATGTCTTCAGACAAAAATATGACAGCTGCCATATTTTTAAAAATACTTCTTCGGATGGTTTATTTCAAACATATTATGTTAGGCTAAATGACATGTTTATTAACTCTGTGTATTTGTAACTGTATGTAAGTGTCAGACATTGTTAATCTTCAGGAAGGAAAGCTGTTAGTAATAGAAATGTATATATGCATAGCACTATTTAAAATACATATAAATCAGAGATAGGGTTGAATCCAATCCCTTAATTTGAACATCCTTATAAAAGATAAGAAGGTAGGGTTCAGCTCCAGTGTTTAGCTCCAGAACATCTGCACTGCAAATAGCCATATGACATTCTTTCATCTCAGCTTATTGCAATGTAGAGAATAGTTTAATATAAAAAAAAAAATGCTGGCGATGTGCCTCCAAGTCCAAAGTATAAATGCTTGAAATTTTTTTCTTTAGCCTCATCTAATTCTAAAGGTGCATAAAGCTGAGTCCTTTAATACTACACATCTTAAGGATCTTTATAGTTCTGATCTGGGACAGCCCCACACTCTGTGTCCTGTGCTGTTGAACAGTAGAAGAGTATCACATACTGAGTCAGGACACAAACTAGGTATGGTTTTGCCTTGATTATCTGAACGGAAAGGAGTCTTCTTCACAGAGTCCACTTGCCAAAATGGTCTTTATGCAACATGCAAAAGGGGAACACCCTCTTTACTTATAATTTCCTCCTTACTGCTTGGTAATTGTGGAAAGTCAAAGAAGCAGATAGGAAACCATGTTCACCTTCCCTCCCTGCCTGAAAAGTTTCAGACTGATCTATCAGTTCCCACAAATGGCCAAAAATCCAGACTATCTTCTGCGGTACTGTGGGAGTGTTCCCCATTATTTCTGGTGAATCTGATAGTTACTGAAATTCACCGTGGATGGCAGAAATGATGTCAGAAAGGCAGCCAAAGCAATGCTGACTCTCGTAGCCCCTACAGTCCACTGTGAAGATAGGACACAATGGCAGTTATGCATTTCTAAAACCACATCAGCACCACAACACAACTAGGTCAAAGTGCCTGAATCGCAGCACCACTAACATTTTTATTGTTGTTGGAATATAAATGTTCCCCTAAAACTGGGAAAAAACCTTGCTATGCTAAAGGAACATTTACCTTGGCCCATTTAGGACATCTACAGGACAACCTTTTGTAGCAGAGCCAGTCACTTGTGGAACCCACGGTCATCAATAGAGGGAAATGGTTGCTTCTAGGGAAGGGTCCATCTGACTGGTTAGAGAGAACTTCTTAGGGATAAGATGAATAATAAGTGTATCAGTGCAAGTGTTCAATTAATTTCACTATTATGCAGCCATTTTCATCATTCATGAGAAAACTGGATTTGAGCCCTACAGGAGTAGTCTACTGAGTCATTTAGTCTATGGACATGTTAATAGATACCCACAAAGCTGTTACTTGCATGAAGTTGACAACTTGGTAGGCTGAAAAGTAACTGATATTTTATTGATGCATCACCATGGAATGTTAGTTTGGCTAATGAAAAACAAGGAATTAATCTGAAATGAAGATGTTCTGTTTTCTCCTTCTGGGTGCAGTTTATTCTTTCTTTTCAAATTTGAGAATACTGAATCCTACAACACTCTCCTTCACCTAAGTAGGATTTTATGCTGTCCTGTGCGGATGAACACTACTGGGCTTGTCACAGCACCTCTCCTCAGATGGAGATTTTCATCTCAAAAGCAAAGGCAACAAAAACTATCATTCTCATCCTTTAGCTGTTTCAGTGCTCAGCACTACAAAATGATGAACACTTGAACAAGATGCTATCATATTGGCCATACCACTCTTTCTACAGCACAGGTCTTTCACATTTTATGCACTCTGTACTAAAAAAAAAAAAATATATATATATAAATAAAAATCATAGACTACCTCTTAGAGCTACAAGGCATTACATGAGGCTGAGAAGAGACTGAAGCCAAGTCATATGCTGTCTGGATATGGGCCCTCTACTGCAGAGGCAGAATGCCTAGCAGTGCCCTCTGTACCATTGTGTTGAGCAGTGATCTCTTGCTGGAGAGAAACCATGAGGATTTAAGCCATGCTTTGGTCTGGACTTAACTCTGCTCAGGGCTGATTATCAGCAACAGCAGAAAGCCACCTTAATTTCCTCCCATACTCTAAAACTGAAAACTTCATGTGTCAGGGATCCCCATAGGAAGAGCACATACATGCGGATTGCATTGCAAGATTTTTTTTTTTTCTTTTTCTTTTAGGATGGTAGACAATTATTTTTGGTTTAAAAGTTCTTGAGAGATTCCCAAGAAGATAATAAAAAACATAACTGAATTGCATGATCATTATAATACTGGGTGGCAAACGAGTGAAAAAAATAGAGTTGGCTGAACATGGGAACATTTTTGTGCAAGATGGATTCCTTTGTTAAACTTTATTGTTTCAAACAACAATTTGAAAATGTTTCCTAGGCTTTAAAAGAGATTCTTTATTTCTCCCTGCAGCTTGATGAAAACCAATTAATGCTCTCAAAATGATGTGTCCTGACCTAACAGAGTTACAGTGCTTTACAAGTAAGTAGGCACTTGATATGTTCAGAAAATCCCATCATTTGTCTAAAATACTGGTGTTTTGTAATTTACTATATCTAAAGTGGGTTGAAAAATGCTGTGGTATATTAGAAAAGCCTTCTTCCTGAATATTTAGCAGGTAAAATCATGGTTGTTTATCTTGCTAGTTCCAACAACCATTATCACAACTTCAGAGTGGCAGCATGGAAACAACAAAAAAATTAATTTCATAGCAGAATGATTTCAATGATATTTAACATATTACAAATAATTGTGAAACAACAAACAAGGATATGAGCTGGGTCCACCGGGAAACTCTCATCTGCAGAGGCTGATGGAATGTCACTCTCAGTGCATACCATTTGGCAAATCTTTTTACTCTCCTTTTACTGATCCCGATCTACTGGGAACAGGCATTCTCACGTATTTCTGAAAGCTAGTGTTATCAGGAGACAGTTACTGATGGCAGTGGCATATAAATCCTAGAACACAACCAGAAAAATTCCAGAAAATTCCATGCTGGCCCTCAGTAATTTCTCCTTCCAGGTTTCATATCATTGTGGTCTACAGTCATCCCAGATCTGGGTTCATACCCTAAACCTTGTGGGTCTTTCATACAAGGACAAACAGAGCTTCTTCTCTTCACTCTTTTATTTACTTTCCATCTTAATAATTTGGTCTTCTATGAATGGAGCCTTCTCCATTTCATCATGTGTCAAACATTCCTCCAAGTTTTTCCTTGAAAAAAGGGCCCTTCTGCTATCCACTGCTAACTTCCTCTTCCACATATCTCTCCTACAGTATGTTTGACCTTGTTATATCACTATATACAGAAGACAGGAAATTTAAACATTTTATGAAGAAGATCAATAACTCACATATTTTTCCTGTTATAAATAAAGCAGATAATCTGATTTTTTAATATAAAAAGCCATTGTCTGTATGACCTCTAAATCAAGGCTTATTTCATCAAGGTCCTCACTTAAAGATTTGGATCTTCTTAAAGGTTTGGAGAGCTTGATTAGCTGGGATTACTCCACAGAAATCACTGTTCTACTTTTGTCTTATCCTACTGTGTTATATTTTGCTTATCTGTGAGCTGAGGAAAATATATTATTACTACTTACTCCCTCCAGATTTGGACACATGAATTCTACTATAGACTAGCATGTTTCCATTGGTCAAAGTCCTTCTAACATGCCCACTAATCAAAGCTTGATGGTATTCAAAGCTATAAGTTTGGATTATACACATTTCTAGTAACAGCATTTTAAATTTTTATGTAGATTAAGATTCTGATAAATCCTTTGTTCATTTTAGCCTTAACCTACCAGAAGCTTTTTCTTGTTCAAAAGAAAGGACCTGCCCAGTTCTTGGTTCCTGGTAAAACACATCATACTTCTGAGTCATGTTTTGTACTACATATTTACACTTAATTATGTTTCTGTCACTGAAGATGTCCCATGCATTTCAGGCCCTGAAATATGTCATTTTTTTCCATGGAGTTTTGTGGTTTGATTTGGTTTTGCTTTTCTTGGTAAACCTTGAGAAAAGCAGATGAAGAAGGAGTGGATTTGTTTAACCCAAAAAGAAATCAGAAGAGAATGAACTGGGATCTTCAGTGGCAAATATTTGGACCTTTACCTTTGGAGAACAAAAGAGAAAACAAGTGGCAACTTGTGCGCCTTGGAGCTTCAACAAACATTACCAAGGGAACAAAAATTAACCTCTAGTAAGTGTGTCTGCATGTCTGCCGGAGCTTCTTCCTTCTAGACATGAGTGTCCTGACTTCGTTTGCTGCTGGTCCAAGAGCAGAACAGAGGTCCCAGTGCCATGCTGTGGTCTTGGCCACTTGCAAAGCCCCAAGCAGACAATGTCTGCTACCACATCTCTCTGACATACCTGGCTCCGCTCCCCATCTCCCATTCACACAAATGGGCGAACAGGTCTCAGATTTTCTTGGGAAAAGAAACTAGAGAAGTCTGTTTATAACTGCTCTAACTTTAAAAACAAAATCTCTTCCCTGTTGAAATTTGCTTGGTATATACACAATCAATTATCTTTGTAGGTTAATAGTCTCCTAGAATCAAACCTAACATCTGTCCCTATTCTGTATCAATTTCTCCATAAAAACAGCTTCCCAAAGAAAACCACCGTCAAACTCCTAAGCCTCAAACACTTGCAATGGTCATAAATTGGCTGTTACAACAGAGAAATTCTCCAGTAATTCTGAAATATATGCCTTTTCTGGATATAAGCATCTTTCAGATTTCTACATAAACTAGGTCACCCTGTACCACATCATGAGGAAAGTCAGTAAATCATGTAACAATTTCAAAAAGTAGTGGTACCACCACAGTCTCTGGTGTAGATACCTAGTATTATTTGCAGAAACAGTTTCAGAGATGGTATCCAAACCTTTCTAAGAAATGCAAGAAGGCAGGTTATGGACATACCTTGCATGAAATTAACACCACTTATTACCTTACAACTTCATATACTCCAAATAAAAGATTGAACTTGATACGGCAAAAAATCAGATTCAGAAAGTTACTGTTAAAATATATTTCTACTGAATACTGAGGCATATAACTCAAAACTGGTCTCTTACAGCATTTAGGAAATGTGGAAAGTGTTTCTGGCATTCCTGAATGGAAATTCAATCATTTCTAGTGAGTTTGGTCAGAAAAATAGCTTGCTCCAAAGTGTCTGGGTGTGCCTGCTCACACATGAATTCTGTACTTCAGGTGTCTAATAACACAGACCTATAAATCCTGAAACACTGAAGACTTCTATGCAAATCAAGTTTCCACTGTTATCACATGTTTAAAAATATAAACTTCAGAAAGTACTTATAAAAAAAAAAAGCCTTGTTTTTTGACAAATTTAGGCAGCTTCTGCAGGCAAGTCCATGACCTGGCTTTTTAACTTTCACAACCTACCCTCTATAACTATTTTTTGTCCTACATCTAAAAATACAAGAACAATGGTTTAAAAACAGAAAGAAAATGGAAATATCATTTAAACTAAAGTGTATGTTGAGGTTGTGATGGTTTATATCTATTTCAGTGGAGATGCTTTGGTTTCGCTTTTTTTTTTTTTTATTTTTTTCCCTTGACAATACTGTTAGGTCTTCCATAACACTATTAGTAAATGAAAACAATAAACCTGCTTCTTCCCTACTTTCCACCTTATGGAACCATGAGACAAAATGAACATGCAGAAGGTGTCAGATACCACTTAATCACGATGGGAGCACAGTGAACTTCCTGCTGAGTGGTGCAATGACTATTCCAGGTGTGCATTAATGGAGAATCAAATGAACATCAGTCCAACATGCTTATTTGAAATATCTTGGAAGGGATTTTCTATTAGCTATTTCTTTGTGATTTTCTCCGAGTATCATTAGCACCTATGCTGTCTTAGAGTACAGTTTTCTATTATACATACAAATCTTTATCAGAAT
This sequence comes from Streptopelia decaocto, assembly GCF_964273445.1. Classification (NCBI taxonomy): domain Eukaryota; kingdom Metazoa; phylum Chordata; class Aves; order Columbiformes; family Columbidae; genus Streptopelia; species Streptopelia decaocto. Next base: position 97,154,333 of record NC_138663.1, read on the forward strand.
TTTAAGAGAATTGGTGCCAGGTACATTTTGGTGACAATGCTATTTCCACTACTTTTAACAGAAGGGCATTGCCTCAGGTACCTGTGAGCCACGGCCCATCCAGATAGCACCAAATCACAGTCTGTGTTAAATAATTTGTAATGCAAATGAAGATGCAAAGAAAGTTATAATCACTGTCATTCACCACGAGTTGGAGTGCAAGGAAAATCCCATGGAGCCCATATTATATATACTACGTAGATCACCTTTAGAATTACTGAAGTAGTAAAATGGACTGCTTTTGCACATGGTCAGCTTCACCAGTTCTGAAAAACATGTGCTGTCCAAGACCACAGTAGCTGCTGCCACAGCCAAGCAACATCTAGGGAAAACAGTTCCTGTGCATTACTACGCTTCTCAGCTAAAGATCTCACTTCATAAACAGTCAGCCCTCAAAATATGATATTTTAAGGAAAATGCTTTTATAAAGTTGCCAGAGTAGGCTTGGGAGGATTGTGCTGATGGAAAACCAAATTCAGCATCCTTAGAATGAGATTGGAATTTCAGAATTTAACTTATGCAGAACTCTAATTTAGCATAATTTAATTTAAATTCAGTAGAATCCAATTTGGGAAGAAAACAGGTTAAATTTTAGACAGCTTTAAACTTATGCATGTGTATATATAGCTATATAATTTATATAAAGTATATTAATTCAATATCTATCTCTTGGATTTTCAAATATGCTGATAGAAAAATCACATCTGCTTTGCTACATGACTTGACTACCCAAAATACATCTATGTTTTCACCCTGTGTTCACCTTTATGCAACCTAAGCAACTGTATGTTTCATTTACACATGACACTTCAAGTGCTAGTAGTATTGAGAAGAACACCAAAACCTATTTATTCCTCCTCAAAAAACTTTTTATGACCTTTAGGGGGCATAGGTCGCACTCTCATTCTCTCTCCTAACTCTTAGTGGTATACAGTTTCTCAAAAACCAAAAGTGAAAACAAAACCTCTCTTGAGATATTAGAGTCTGAAACCTGCAAATGATTTTCTGAGCCTTGTGCATTGATGTGCCACAACTGATGTTACACAGAACCTGGACAGAGTAGTATCAACTTCTTTCTATCACTCTGTGGCAGGATGAAGAAAGAGAACAATGAAATCCACCTTCTTCTTCTCACAAAACATCAGAAAATATTTCTGAAAGATTTTCTATTAAAAAAACAGGTATTTAACATCTGCTGTTTTTGAAGATAATCTCATTATTACTGTTTAGCCATTTTTTTATTGCAGTCTGTAAGGTGTAATGTGCCAAATATGTCAGAAGATCCTGTAACAACACAGAAGACGTTTGAAAACAGAAGCCAGTTCTGAAAAAGTTACATCATCTTTCTAAGCTTTCTTCTAGTTTAAATCTCACCCAAGTTCTGCCTAGGCCTAATCCAGCCTAAATCATGAGTTTGTACAGTGTGCAGCTATGACTTTGTCTAACACATACAATTATCTGTACAGAACTGGAATTCCTAGGGTCTCCTTACAAGATTTTTGTTAAATTTAATGCAGGTTCATCAAGATTACCACTTTGTGAACTGACAGACTATCTTAAAAATGTTCTTTGCCCTTGTTGCAGAAGCTAGTCTCCAAAACATTTAGCATGCTGTCGCACAGCCAGACATATCGTGAAAGAATAATAAGCAGTTCTGGGGAGACCTTCATGTGATACTGAGATCTATCTGCCTCCTCAAGCTGCTCTTACCTCACTCTTATCATATCTAATTAATTCTTAAAAACTACAGACTCCTTAGCCTCCTTTGGTGACCTACTCCAGCCCTCCAAAGCTCACTATATTATTCATGTGGCCTGCAGAGGCATGGGAGTGGTCTGAAATAACCACTGACAGATACAAAAAGTAGCAGGAAAGCTGAGGCCCAGGTATGGCCAAGTGCTCGCCAGTAGTACGCACAAGGCTTGGCAATCACATGCCTGTTCTCAGTCCCTCTCCTTTGCCTTTCCATAGAGACATAGTCAAAAAAGCCATCTGGAACAACTTGTGATTTTATGGAAAAGATCATCTTACAAAATACTGATCTGTCAGACTTTCGCCAGCAAGGCAGACCTGTGCTGGGTCCCTCTGTTTCCAGCCATTGTCACTTAACAGGTTTCAGAGGAAAAGATGGTATTTGAGAAGGAAATGTCTTCTTCTTTGTTCCAGAAAGACGCTGAATGAAAATAATAAAATAATTAAATATAATTAACAGCTATATTCTGAATCAAAACTAACTGGAGGGTTCTGAAGTAGAAAGTAAAAATAACAACCAGAAAGTTCATAAATAAAGACAGACTTAGGAAAAAAAAAAATGTTAACCAAGTCAAGTAATCTGTATGTCCATTTGAAACAACACTACTTACAGCTGCAGTAGGGAGAGGAAGGGACAAGGAATGACCACAAACAAAAAGGGGGAACAAGAAAGAAAATATAAATGAACAACTGCTGCTGCTACAATTTTCTTCCATCCAAACACTGAATCCAAACCTGAATCCAGATTGGAAAAGAAATCAGTAAACCAGTAGGCCATTAAAAGGAAAGGAAGATACTTCAAATTCATGCTGCTCATTAGAAGTTTACTTAACTGCTTCACACTCACACTAGGTATGTTTTAGGCTGTGAAAGTAATCCTGATGTTTTTGGATGGAGATCTGCACCAATCAACTCTGCAAAGGGTGTTTACTAAACAATTTCAACAGACTTGGACTTGGTCTTGAGGCTGAAGGAGAGAGTATTGGAAAAGACAGTGTGACTGCTGGCTTCTGATGTTTTCTTTTTCTTTTATTCTAATTCTTTCTTTTCCAAGGTATTGAAGAGCTTCTGAGTTTCCATATTACTTCTGTTGATGTCTATGTAGTTTCCATTCAGAAATTTAGTAAAAGGACAGTATTTGTCTGAAAAATCCATTCTCTTGTCTGAGAAGTGGTTTTGTTTGTTTTTTTTAATAAACAACAAAATATTGTCTTTATAGTTTATGCCAGGGAAAAACAAACAAACAAACAAAACAAAAAACACAAGCAAACAAAACCACAAAAATAACCACTCATAACTCTGTAATCTTTTTCCTTCTTTCCCAAAGTAAAACCTGAAACGTTTATCATCCTCAAAACAAATTACTTATTTTTACAAGTCAAGTTCATTACATCATCTTGTATAGAAATGGGCCTAAATTGAAAACATAAGAATAGGCCTCAAATTTCTGGAAGTTTATTTTTTGCTGGATATTTTTGTTCAATATTTTTCTCATATAGATGCCTAATCTATATGGGAATCTTTCCAGAGATTCTCCCTCTAAGTGCAATTCTAAGTCATTTAGTTCTTTGCTGTGTTTTTGATGTTAGTGATGTCTTCATTTACTACTGGAGAACCCAAAAATCCTAAGCTCAAATCATAGCCAAACAAAAAGACAATGATATCACTTTTATATTTGTCTTCCACTTGTAGATCACCTTTTTACATCTGTAGATATAGTCACATGAATTTGGGCTTTAAAAACCTGTCCTGTTTCTATCTTCTGCTTTTCAGTAAAACAAACAAACAAACAAACAAACAAACAAACAAACAAAAATAATAATAATAATAATAATAATAATAATAATAATAATAATAATAATAATAATAATAATAAATCCCACTATCATTATTTATTAGAAGAAGTAAAATTTAGTAGGAAAAAAAAATTTGAAAACTGGATTATAAAACTATAAAGAAACATGAAAGCAAGTGACAGAGAATTATTGTCTTGGTCATCTAGAATTTGTGGAAGAAAATGGTTAGAAAGATGTGGTGCACTTAATAAGACTTTGGCCTCAGCACTGGCACAGTAATAGGGCAATCAATTTATATCTTAGTAGCTTTCTCTTACTTCCCAGAAAGATCCCTGGAAGTGTAGTCTCACACAAAGAACAGGCCAACCTCACTAAGAAAAATGATCTGCATGAGTTCTGCATGTTTTTGTAAGAGGGCTGGGTGTGGGCACATTATTTTCCTATATCAGCTGTGTAAATGGATAGGAGTTCCCATATTTTCGAGGCTCAAGCCACTTGGCACAACTTGCAGTCTCTGGCTAAGTGGTTGTTACCATTTGTCCACATTTGATGAAAAATTTCATGTGAAAATATTCAAAACTGTAAGAAGAAAGACTGCTGAATTTTTATAAGAATCAATAGTGATATCTTTTCCAGACAGATAATTCATCAGCAGGCCTAAGTCTTCCAGGGAAGTTTATACTGTCCAGTTTAAGATCAAACCAGTTTTTTTCCAGAAGCTTCAGGGTGTTTTTAAACACTTTTTCAAGAAATAACGCATCATCTACTTTCACTGCACTCACTATATTTGTCAAGAAACAATTTACAGTAGTTATACATTTGCAGAATACAGGAAAAGGGACAGAAGACAGTCCACATGTCAATCGTGAGAAGACAATGCCATATTGAAAAAGGTTAAAACTATTATTTGGCAATGAAAGATTTATTTGTTCAAATACTAAAATAATCAAAACAACCAAGTTTAGACATACGTGTCTGTAGGACGTTTGCTTCTGCATCCTTAATGAAATTCTTGTGTTCAAAGATCTTTTTATTTAAATACCTCATATAAGTTTTAATTATGTCCTAAATGCTTTAGCTGATGTGTATGTAATACTTCTCACAGCTCTACCCAGAACAAATGAAAACAGATAACTTTCAGATTGCTACAATATTCTAAAAGGGTTCTGGGATGGAAAGAGACTTTTTGTTTTTATACCCTCAATTTTCAGGAAAGGAAGACTACTGTAAACCAGTTATATATAGCTATGTCCCTGGGATGAATGCCAACCAGTGGCTCTGTCTCTTATCTTCTCCTTTGACTTTTAGGGCTTTTGAATTACATCTGTGAAGAATTAGTAAGAAACTTAGTGACATCAGTTGTATGCTTTTTTTCTATTTATTTTCCTTCCAAAGTGTTAGCTCTGAATCATACCTTTTTTCTTACACTGCTATGGTGGTCCTGGGCTCATAGAAAAAAAAATTGGTAAGCTCTGTTCTCATTTTATTTTGGCCTACTTCCCTACTGTTAGCAAGAAGTTAAGCAAAAACTCCAACATGCATATCCTTTATTGTTTCTCCCATATATTTTCTGAGATAATGATCCTTTTTAAAAACAGAGAGAAAAGAAAAACCCCAGTATAAATTTTTTCAGGAAAAAAAAAAAGTCTGTCTCCTATAATAAATCATTTGCACACAAAAACTTCTTCAGGGTATCTAAGTATGCAATGCTGAAGAAAGTCAGTATATAAATGTCCTAAGAATCAATCTATAAAACAAGATATTATGTTCTTTGAGCAGAACTCTCAGTAAAAATAGTTTTAAATGAAGTCAGCACCAAATGGAAAAACTGACATAAAATCTGTCTAGCCACACACATTTTTTAACCTGGAATACAAAAATTCTGTTTTCTCCAAAGAATAAAAATGTCAGTACAATTTTGTTTAATCTGGTATCAGTAGAGGTGCTGTTCATCTCTAACAACACACATAATAGAAGCAGCTGAAATTGCAATACAGCTTTGCAAAGAAAAGCACTAGTGTTTCTGTGTTTCTACAAACATTTACCCTGAGTCCTACCAAATGTAGGCCTACAGGGCTGGCAGTGGCCTATATTTTGGGGAAAATAGTTTTTCTGCCCATACTCTGGGAACATGGTATGCTTTCAGGAGAAACTAAGGTAGACATGGGATTGCTAGTGACTATTAGCTCAAATATCCTAGTATCCCATTGTCACAGAAACCTGGGTAATACAAAAGCACAAGTAATATAAACAAATGTAATCTCGTCTAGAAGAACAGGGGAAGAGACAGAACAAAGGTGGTTGCATGAGCTGTGGCATGAAGAAGCTCTGAGCTGGAGCTGGCCTGAGCTGGGGAATCTACAGGCCGCAACAGTGATTTAGAATCATAGAATCATTTAGGTTGGAAGAGACCCTCAGGATCATCGAGTCCAATCATAACTTAACCTAACTCTAGCACTAAATCATGTCCCTAAGAAACTCATCTAAATGCCTTTTAAACACCTCCAGGAATGGTGACTCAACCACTTCCTTGGGCAGCCTGTTCCAATGCCTGACAAACTTTTCCATGAAGATTTTTTTCTTAATATCCAATCTAAACTGCCCCTGGCACAACTTGAGGCCATTTCCTCTTGTCCTGTCACTTGCTACTTGGGAGAAGAGACCAACACCCTTCATGCTACAACCTCCTTTCAGGTAGTTGTAGACAGTGATAAGATCTCCCCTCAGCCTCCTTTTCTCCAGACTAAACAGCCCCAGTTCCCCCAGCTGCTTCTCATCAGACTTGTGCTCCAGGCCCCTCACCAGCTTCATTGCCCTCCTCCGCACACTCTCTAGTATTTCAATGTCCTTCTTATGATGAGAGGCCCAAAACTGAACACAATATTCAAGATGGGGCTTCACCAATGCTGAGTACAATGCCACAATCACTTCCCTAGTCATGTTCCTTCATGTAGCCATATGAAGTGAAGGGTCTCTGTATAGATAATACAAAAGTCATATGATCCCACCCTAAGTAATGCAGACTTGACTATAATCTTCCTGATAATCGTGGGCTTAATGATGTATTTCCTTCGGAGCATCTCAGGAAGGCCTAAGAAAATTTTCAAGTTGAATCAGCCTTGAACAGTTGTCTCAATTTAATTTCCATCTTTAAGAATGTGGGTTTCAGGAAAGGTTCATTTTTAGTAGGTTTAACTGTGAGCTTTTCAGTGTCTTCAGTGAAGTTCAGCACAGTTACAAGACCAGAGAACTTGGTCATCAAACATAGCTCAACAACTCTTGTGCAAATGGAAAATAGTATTCATTAATTTTTTTTTCTTAATATAGAAGCCTTCTCCATCCCTTATTTATGTAGCTGAAACTGAATTCACAAGGAATATTTTTTCTTTAAAACTAAAAGCTAAGACAATTAGAAAATGAAGACTACTTTTCCAGAAAGATGGTTATAAATAAAAGAAGATACTTACTGCAGCATGAAAGTTCAGAGATCCTGGGTTGCTCTTAGAGCAACTCCCCAGGGAACCCTCCCAGAAAATCAAAACCCCTAATCCTCAAAGGTAACTGTATGAAAATCCCTGTAATTTGAAGACTGCAGATGTTCTCACTCCGTTTTTTTATTCTTTTGAATGCCTTGTTTTCTCTCCCATTTCCCAAGTTTCACGGAAGGGACATCAGAAGGCAAAACAATACATTCCACTCTACTAAAATACTAGTTTCTGGAAGGCTTCATGTAGATCAGGCAAGAACATACTGTTAGCAACAATATCCTAACAACTGACACCGTTATACGTTCGTTCCCCTAGCTTTCCTCTTAACATAGCCATGTTCATCTGCCAACCAGTTATTCAAAAGGGAAAATTCATTAGAATATGCTTTATAATGCATCCACTGAGATCACATTCATTACTATTCTTGGTAGCTATTTCAGAAATATAAAGCAGACATCATGCTGACTTACCCTTGTCCATTTTGCTTGGGGGTTTATTGTATTATTAAAACAGTGGAAAGTAGTAAAACCACACTTATTTTAATGTTCATATAAAATACTGATCTCTGTTGGATAAAGATTTTCATTTTTAATGCACTACATAACATTCCTGACTAGTGGCAGAGGTTACAGTTTAGGCTATTTGAGTTTATTTATCTTTTTTAATATGAAACAAGATTTTCTCTTTGGCTTCTGTAAAAACAAGCAAAACTGTTGAGACATCTACATTTTCTGGGCTCATTAAAGAGCCAAAATGTTCATTCAATAACAAATGCCATTTTCATTTCATAACTGGTATATTGGTAAGTACAGTTCTCAGTTCCCAGGTAGCAGAACATACCTTAGCACCACTCTGGAAAAAGATACAGGGATGCACCATTTCTGGTCTGATGTCTGTAGGAAACTACATCAGCATTTCCAAGAGATCCCCAGGATCAGGGGACCAAGCCTATGAAGCATGCCATTGAGGTCATAGCCTCATTCAGGTTTAATTCTCATAAAAATTATAACCTGATATTGGGAAACTTCAGCCCTTCTTTCTGACTCTTTTTCTGTCTCTGTTTTTTCTAACTTTTTCCCTTTCATATTTGATCTTTGGCTTTAGAACTGGTACTTGATACATGTTAAGGACCTCTTTAAAAATAGGCAAAGGCAAGAAAAAGAAGGGAAGGGCAGGGAAGGGGAAAGGGAAGGAAAAAGGAAAGGAAAAAGGAAAGGAAAAAGGGTTTAGGGAAGTGTTGTACCCTGGTGCAGTTCTCACATGCAACTCATGCACACAAGATTTCAAAGGCTGACAGTGCATTTTTTTTTTTTAAGGAATTGCACAGCAATTCAGAAGGGAATTGAAAAAAAAGGTAATGTTACTAGTGAATTTTGTGTAGCAGTCCTTGTGTCAAGGTACAATAAATCAGGTTATTTGCTTATTACTAATTTTACTAAAAGGTTCTTTACCTCTTCATGTTTTTGATTTTGTCTTTTCCTTGACCTTTTCTTTCTTATATCCCCAAACATTTTTTTTTACAAAACATTATTTATTTTTCTCTTTTGTTGTCTAAAGCAGACACTAGGAGAGAACTATTAAATAAAGTAAAATGTCTGTAAATGTGGACTACCTGAAACAGTATAAAACAAATTATCAGAGCCAGCAGTGTGCAGAAGGAGTACAACCTAGATCAAGAAGGAACTTGCCATGACTTTCATAGAAAACCAGTGTACAATGTTGCAGTTAATAGTTATTTTCGAGTGGGTGGGATTATGAGATGAAGATGGCTTTTTGTGCTCTAAAATTCAAATTGACAGAAAGCCTAGAAAAAGTTTTCTTCATTTCAGAAATGTTTTTAGAAGAGGGGAATGTCTGTAAGACAGTATTTCACCTTTCCAAAAATGTTTCGTGGCCATGTGTAGAGAAATCTGCTAAAGTATTGTCAGCAACAGCTAATCTGTTTGACCACACTAGAAATTCAGCCCTTGGTCAGGGCCAGAGTGCAGCTTTTCTGACCACAATGCAAGTATAGAACAACTTTTGTTGGACACAAGACCCTTAAGATCATCGATTCCAACCACAACCTAATTCTAGCTTGCAGCTGAGGGAACCTGTATTGCTCACTTCTCTCACATAGCATAAGGATGGAATGAGTTATAAATCCTATTTGGCAATTGGACCACAGATGCAGGGAATCTGGTGAAGGCAATGATAAAAATCCTTATACTGTAAGGTATATGCCCCTTGTAACTCATTCCTGAAATCCTGATGAGGCTTTTGGAGCCTTTATGTGTTACAAGCTCCCATTCATACAATATCAGACAAATGTCACAAACCAAATATAAAAATGTCAAATGAAATTGCTAGTTTGTAACCCATGATTGAGTCTATTGATAATAAATAACAACAAGCAAGGACTTAAAACTCATGCTAAGGGGGAATTGGCCTCTTCTGTGTATTCTGCTTGTTTCCTCTGTTAGTTTTTTCACCTTTACGTGTTCCCTTTATGTGGCTTGCTCATCTAAGAGGAAACCTCGTAGTGATCTCCAGCTTCCTCACAAGGAGAGAAGGAAGGCCGGGCACTGAACTCTTCTCTTTAGTGACCAGTGACAGAACCCGAGGGAATGTCAGGAAGATGGAGGGGAGGTTCAGGTTGGACATTAGGAAAAGGTTCTTCCCCCAGAGGGTGGTGGAGCACAGGAACAGGCTCCCCAGGGAGGTGTCACGGCCCCAAGCCTGACAGTGTTCAACAAGAGACTGGACAACGCCCTCAGACACATGGTGTGAACTGTGGGGTTGTCATATGCAGGGACAGGAGTTGGACTCGATGATCCTTGTGGGTCCCTTCCAACTCAGGACTTTCTATGATTCTATTATCTGTGCATTACAAGTGCAGGCTGTTTGCTCTCTAGGGTGAGACTACCTTTATATGAAACATGGCTAAGCAGGGTCTAACCAGGATTCATAGTTGTTCTGCAAGGAAAATTAATACGATTAATAAAAAGATTCAATTTTATTGAACTTTTCCAACTTAAGAACCAAGAAAATGATTTAATAGGATATTCTGTTTATCAAATGTAGTATAAACACAGATATTTTTTCCTTCTCTGACAAGTATGTTCTTGCATATGCCAGGATTCTAGAAATACTACAATAAAGGACAGGTATTCTGGATTTCTTCACATTATTAAATGTGTTCAGCCCAATGGGATAAAAGGAATTTTTTAAATCCCGCAATGTATGTCTGGTTCTTTATATAAAACCAAGCATGATTTAACTGCATGTAAGGAATTTACAAGGTAAATGGGAGGTTCAGAAACTTGTTCTGAGACAATGCTGTCACATTAAGAGAGAACGATAGTTCATTGCACACATATGCGGTGGAAAGGGGATGGTACATCTGGAATATGTCCTCATGCTTATTACAATCTGAAATACCACTTTGTATTGACTCTGTGAAAAAACCTGTAACATCAAAGTATGCTTTGGGAGAAGATCATCACTTGGAAAGTATAGCTTACTGAATATGGAGTTTAAGTCCCAGAGAAAAATGGCAAGATGAGAAAGGAAATTCACAATACTTTTTAATGTACTTAGATCACCTAGATATTCCTTCTTTTCAGAAATAACAATAACCCATTTTGAATAAGCTCAATTTGCCTGTACTGACAACCTTTACTCTCTTTGTCTGTGTATTCATCATAAGGGTCATTTCTATTCTAAAAAAATCCTGACATGGAAGAGTCTGGTAATGATATATTTAATTTGCATTTCATAGTTTTACAGTGCCCTTTGAGCAGAACATGATTATGGAAAAGAAGTTGGTAGAGAACAGGTCAAAAGCGCTCTGGGACAGGCCTGAGCAACTCTAGAGCAATGGGGTCTCCTTGGGGGCGACGGTAATATAAATAATAATAAAATGCTAACAATTTTGCCTGCCAGGCTTCCTTCTTCAGGATATTACTGCAGTGCGTCTGAATGTGCTTTGACCTGGCCAATGCATTTTGCTTCCCTATTCTGGGAACTCTTTGTTCCTTCCTACACATTTGTGACTTTCCATTAAGAGAGACATTAAATGAATGAACAGATTTAACCTCATTTTGCTCAGCAAAAGTCAAAGAATTGCTGAAGATTTCTTTTCAATTCTTAGTTTCATAGAAGTTTCAAATCCGTCAAGAGAAAATACTATCTTAAACTTTCCTTCTGAAACCTTGGGAAAGCCATACCTTCAGTCATTTAGCTAAAGGTTAAGAAACCATCCAGATGCAGTTTTTGTAAAATTTATAACCAGAACCTACCTTTAATTAAAACCTTACTGCAACAGCAGAGAAATAGTGGGCTTTTCCACCCAGCCAAGTGGAATCTGCACATTCTGGTTTATAATTGAAGTTTTACAGTGCCCTTTTCAGAGGAGCCTCTCTTCTCTTTCCTGTCTGTCTTCGATTATTGCTGCAAGACCAAATCTGAGTTTACGCAACAGAAAAGAGCTGGTCCAGCTCCTCAGTCACTCCAGACTTGCATCTGACAGCACTCTGGAAGCACAGACCTTGCACAAACTGCCAATAAAAGCCAATCTTCCGAACTGCATTCCTTTAAAAGCCACTGTTGTTCTCATTCATGACTGAACAGCTCAGCCTTCATTTCAATGGAAAAAAAGGAGTCCAGGCTGCACTGAACAACTTCCAGACGTTTCCTTCACCCTCCTTCAATCCTATCATAAGGCTTTTGTGTGTAGTACCACTGAAATGGGTATGGTTGTTATTATTCTTTCTCATAGGACAAAAATCTCTCCAATTAATGCCAACTGGATATTTTTGTAATCTTTTAAAAGAAATTTTCTGTATGTATGAGCAAGCAGAATTGGAAGGGCAGAGCAGTAAATACACACAAGACATAATTTTGCTGGCAGGGAAGCAGGTGATGGATTAAATCTGGTGATACTTCAGCTTCTTTGTTAATAAGCCATTTTCATTGTTATTGCAAATGGTTTTTCTAAGTCATATTCTGGGCTTCAAAACAATGCAAGCAGTTATAATTTATTTTCATTTTACTCAGTGTTATGCTAGACAAACAATAGGCTCCAGGAAGATGTCTTGACTGGAAGTGTTTTTAACACAAAGACATTAGATAGGCCTTTTCACCTATTTCTTCCTCATGTTTCTTAATTTATTCCTTTACTATAATTACTACCTAAAAATATGTGACCAACTTCCAGTGTGCTAGAAAGCAAAAAGAGGGCATGGTCCTTACCCAGGGGACATAACAATCTAAAATGCAAGGCAACTGGATAGTTAAATTGATAAGCTTTAAAAAAAAAAAAAAAAAAAAAATCTTCAAAAATATATAACAATATATGCAAAACATCGAGGCCTCCTTCCATAACACAAAAGTGAGGTAAATCTAAATACAATTAATTTTTTAAATCCAGCCTTGTGAGTAAGGAAGCATTTACAGTAAAATACTATTAATAAGCAGAAGGGTATCTTAAATCCTGCCTGCTGGTGCTTAAGTGCCTTTTATTATGAGGAAAACCTCCTTCAAAGCAGAAGCCTCTGCTAAAGGTGAGTCCAGGCACAGTTTCTCATTAAGCACGGCACATAAAAAGGCGTTGAGCACACTCCTGGACAGAATTAATACCTCAGTGCAGAAGCACCGAAAGTCTTCTCCTACCTAGAGGGATTCAGACCCAAAGTTCCCATGAGAGCACACGTCAGGCCTCCAATGAAGCTGTGCATAAAAATAACTTAAAGCTCACTCTAAGAGGAAGTATGGAGACATACAGTGAAAGTGTGGATCTGCAGCACACTGACTTGGGACATTCAGCTGGGAGTAGTTATTGAGAGTAGTTATTGATTTATTTTTTTATCGGGTGGCAAAGTCAAATCCATATCCCCCACAAGGAGCACTCCTGTGAAATGCACTGATACCTAAGCAGGAGATCTGTCCAGCCCTGTGGTGAGCTACGTGAGCTACCTAGTGTAGTAAATGCCAACACTGAGGAGTTGTCCCGTGCCATTGGGATACGATGCTGTCCCACATCACCAATGTTTGTTCCAACGAATAGGTCACCTGTCCCAGCTACCTCTGGGATCCCTTAAAAAAAAAATAAAATAGTTGCTTCAAATAATAACTTTTTACACAAAATGAAGCAAGTAGCATCTCTGATATCTAATGGTCTAGTTGTTCAGCATTTACATTGGAAGTCATAAAGAAGGATAACCTTGCAGAGCAGCTTTCTTCCATAAAAGCAGATAAGCTGGGTTCTGTTCTCCATTTGCTTGAGTAATAAAGAATGTTATACATCCTGTAAGTAGCATTAATCAGTGAGCAGGAAAGGACTTTCCCCAGTAGTACATCCACAGGAGAGGAGGTGATGTTGGTTCAAATCTTGACAAATAAAGAAGAAATTGAACTGGATCCTGCACAAATTGCATGACTTTTCTCTCCATCGAAATACTGGGAAAGCCAGGAGCCACTGCTTTGGGCACCATCTTATTTAATATAGATACTCAGAATATATCTGTAAAACCAGTCCTTTGGACAACGTTAGTAACAACGTAACTGATTACTGTGTCCTGCTGGGACAGTGATGGACTAAATGTACCTACGCTGGTTTAGCAGTGGAATTACATACCTGCGAGATAAGGTGGTAGCTGAAGGAGAGTTTTGTGCAGCTCATGAGCACATGATGCTGATGGAAATACCTTTATGGTAAGGAAACGAGAGTTGGCTGGGGAAATCTGTATGTAATGGGATTAGTAAAATCTGCTATCCTGATCTCTTGAGAATAGTATAGTAAAGCATTGTCTATCTCCATCTAAATTTAACATGAGGGATCCTTATTGTTTTTATTTTATTTTTTTATCTTATTGTTTTAATTTTTTACTTTATTGTTTTTATTTTAATAGCTACCTTATCCAAACATCCTCTTCCCTCTCACAGTTTCCTTATTGCCTGTTTCTCCTCTAAAGCTGAGAGGAAGCTCCCCTTGGTCCCACAGGACTGTCCACTAGGTCACGTTGCACTTGGCCAGTGTCCCTCACCCCAATTTGAGTTGAACACACATATCTTAGAGGTGCCAAAAAGCCTAAAATATATGGATAGTGCTAAATAAAGATTAGGCACCAAGAAGCAGGGAGAGAAGTCTGTCATGAAATAGTGAACTGAGAAGTTATCCCCTCTGTTCCTCTCCCTGCTGTCAGGAAGAAGGAGAGATGCTCAGGAACGTTTCTCATTCAATGCAAGGCTCTCAGCTGTTGTATTGCTAGAAACAGGTATCTGACAAATGCAGAGCTTCATTTCCCTTCCCTGTCACCCATGCCCAATGCTCCTCTAGGTGCTAGAAGGGAATTAAACTCCTGTATCTCTTCCTCCCCACTTCCCTTCCTCCCCAGACAGATGTCCCCTGGGCACTCTTCCATTGGAGCACCCGTCAGCACATCTGAGCGATGTTCCCAGGTCACTGGCATGTGCGAGGAACTGTCGTCTTTCAGGAAAACCCGGTAACATGGGGCCAGCCATTCGGCACACAAAACCCTGGAAGGTCCTAATGTGTTCAGCATGTGCAAGCTGATTCAATTCTGACTACAGCAAAACATATAATCGTCCGCACATATTTGAAGGTATTAAGAAGGGAAGTTATTAAACATAGTATGAGGGAGTTTGTTAGGAGTAATATGATGGAACTGAGAGAGTAAACACTTGAATATATGGAAAAATTGTCTGACAATGGGATAAACTCTTAAGTACAAAAGGCTAGAGTAAGGAAGTGGTAGAAGCCACATTTAAAATTAGACTTAACACTAGAAAATGTGCTATGGGGAACATCCCTGCCCTGGCAAAGATGTGTAGACTGATAGAGTAAATCTTTTCTCTCTGCACCTAGCAATCCCAGATCTGAAAGCAGGTCCAATCACAACAGACCCAGACAGACTCCACGTTTCGAGGCTTCAATGCTGTTTCTGTTATAATCAGGAGAGAAATGTTACCTTTTCAGTATATGTTATGAGCTACTGGAAATAGTAGCTCAGTTGAAAGACACAGAGAAGATGGGGAAAACAAATGAGGGAGATGAGGCCATCTTTGTACTAATAAAGGCCAAAGAGCACCTTACAGGACTGTAATAGTTATTTATTTCCAGACTTTCCATCACTTGTGGCTTTGTCTGAAGATTTTACTATGCATCTAGGGTTTTCTGGATGGAGAGAGGGGGTGAAAGGACATTAAGATGTGTGAGATTAAAAAAGAAAGCCCTTAAAATTATGTCCAGGGTATAGGAAGTGCAAGCTATACATTTTGCCTTTCTTGCTTTCAGCATACGGGGAAGAGAGCTGTCGGTAAAGTCTGGCTTGGTTATTTTTACAGCTACATGACTATTACTAAACACAGCATGTAGACACTGCCGAGGGGAAATACCGACCCACCACCTACGTATTTATTGTGAAACCAAGGCAATAGCAGAAGGCACCAGTGCTGCTGTTATCAAGTCAGCTGGGAATACCAGCAATTTGCGTGTCCGCTCTGCAGCCAGACAATTTCACAGCTCCAGCTCAGCAGTGAAATCTCAGTTCTCAGCTGATACGACAGAGCATATAAGGGTCTAAGAAGGCTTAAATTAACTGTCAGACATTGCCTCAGGACACAAAGATGCATAGATTTTTTCCATTCCCCCTTTTTTTTTTGCAATCTCTCTGCTTAATCCCACACAGCAGTTCCAGTGAAACCCGATAGCTCACTGGTGGGTTGCTTCCTACAACTCCTGCTTTCTTCCTGTGCAGACAGTCTGAAGTGGAGTAGCTAAAACAGGTTTAAGTGTCTGGCACGCAAATACCAGAAAAGAGCAGAGGTTTGTGTGGATATATTAATCAGCATATTGATTTTAATGACTGAATAGTGCGGTTTAGGAGGTAAACACAGAAATAGCTAAAGCTATTGTAGCAATCTAGCATTTTTTGAAGGTATTCTGGTTTTAGGACCAGAGAGTTATAGTTTTGAAAAAAAAAATCTCTCTTGCTCTATTTCATGCTACGTTGCAGTTTTACAACCTCATATGTGGATTCTGGTGGTGTCTTTGGCCTCTTGTACAATTATTGTGTACAAACAAAGAGTGTTTCACTGTGTAAAGGCATACCAAAATGAGGCAAATTGAATCATTTCTCTTCCCAACCACCTGCTCTATCACAGAGTCGCTACAAAGCAATTACACAGCTGAATATAATGTGTGTGGAATTTGATGCTTTTTCATTACAAAATCTTGGCTAAGAAATTCTGAGTTTATATTTGTCATTGTTACTGTTACACTTTGGCAGGATTACACAAAGAAATTAAGTAAGGTCAGTTTCATTACTTCATCCAAATGATATACATTTTCATTATGTGGTTTGTAGAAAATATTGTAAGTAAAATTCCATAGGGAGTTGATGCAGTACTTAGTAATCAACGTATCAAAAAAGAAGGCATGTGCATGCTAAAAAATAATTCAGAAAATCGTCTAAAGAATTATGAAGCTGTGTAACTTCACTGTTGTTGAAAAAAAGTCGATAATATTTTCATCAAAGCATCAAAGTCAAACATTGTTGTTCTTCATAATACTTCCACTCAAATGCAAACGTAGCCAAAAGAAAATCAGGAAACACTACAAGTTTCAGTTTGCTCTTCTGTAAGTAAGGGTGTGTGTTTACTTTGTTTGAGTTTTCAGTTGATCTGTAGGTGCAATGAATTTGTCTTCACTCCCATGCAATCTGAAATACTTTTCCCTATCTGCATTCCAGATCTGGCTTTTGACATAGATGACAGGACGTGAAATGGGTTCCTCTTAACCACTGCAAAACGACGCCTTTTTTTTCATGCTGAGTTCAATGTCATACGGTATCACCAAGAGATGGATTAGAGAAGAAACAGGCTTTGGAGGTCAAGAATCTTGGCAGGCAGACTGAATTTAAACATTTAATTGAGTGACCCTCAGCAAAGTTATTTCATGCTGCACGTCAGTTTTCCCTCATGACTGTCATTTGTAATACGCAGGACGCCGAGAATTCTGGGTGGGTGGCACTGTTATTAATTATTTGCATGACTCACATCCAAGAGCCCTGATCACAGAGTCAACCCATCTGTGTTGAATACAGTACAAAACTGACGAACACACATATACAGATGGTAAAATTGTGTGTCAGGGACAAAGTGACAACAATCTATAATGCAAACAACATTAATATTAGCTGTATATCATGACTCTTGCACTAGAAAATCCTGAAGGAAGCAGGGCTTTGAAAACAAGACAAATAGATGAAACATCCCCTAAAAATTACTTAGTCACAACAAACTCCCTGCTCACCAGCA
Source organism: Streptopelia decaocto (assembly GCF_964273445.1). NCBI lineage: Eukaryota > Metazoa > Chordata > Aves > Columbiformes > Columbidae > Streptopelia > Streptopelia decaocto. The sequence goes on from NC_138663.1 coordinate 97,171,728, forward strand.
GATTGTTTTGAGGAGTTGCTATCTGGAATATTTGAGACAAAGCAGCTGTTTCCATCCACCCTCTTCCACAGTGAGCTGTACATGGAACGCGTGTGGCGAGGATACGTGGAGGCAGCTAATGCCTATATGATGTCACCCTGAAGTGATCAAACATCTGAGTTGTGTTTTATTTTATAAGGCTCTTTTCATCAACAAAGCCAAATGTCACATTCTATTATCCTAGTCCTTTCCACAAAAGGATTATAGCTGTCTAGTTTATCAGAGTTCATTTTTTTGCTAACAATGCCCATATTTCCTTCTCTTTACAGTATGATAAGACATTAATCTTGATTTTCTGCTAATCGGCCCAAGGATTTTAACATGTAATACTTTATGTGTGGAAAGCAAAAGAACTGTCAGCATGATATAATTAAATTTTCGCTCATTGACCCTTGAAATCTTAAACAGCACCTCTTGCAGTCACATAATTACAAAAAAATTGCAAGGAAAACATCCAAATTCAGTCAGATCTCCTGAATAATAAGTGCATTCTGCATTCCTGAACCCACAGCTGTTAGCATTACTGTCGAGATGTATTTAAAGAACCTTGACAGAGGAACAACTACATACCTATAGCAACAATAGGTAGAAAATACTACTGATGTCATTGGTGATTTGCTACATATCAGAGACCTCACTGCAAAAAGTTTGATTTTTTGTTCAGGACACAGTATCTCAGATTTAGTCAAGATGTCTCTCTGCTCTACTCTCTCAGCAAACAAATGTACACAAACAGATATCAATTACAAATGTTTCTAATTAGAGATACTCAGGGAAGTGTCAATGTCCCAGACTACAAGTTTCAGAAAAATAAATACCATTTCAGGTCATTTAAAGGTAAGATTCAGGAACAGGTATATGAAAAATTGTATATCAATGCAAGCTTTGAGACTGACTGTCATTCTCACACATATGGGAAGTAAGCCAGGGTACTGATTGTCTGAGTCCACCCTTTATGTCTGGGACAGTGCCACCTGGTATTATGGTCTCAGACATCCTAAATGAAGATTTTTTTGCTATTTGTTTAAGATAACTCACTCTCAGTTTGAGTCCCTATATGCATACAATTGCACAGACAATTTTTAACTGAAAAAAACCAAGGGTTTTATTTACTCAAATATTCTCTTTCACAATGCAGACCTTCCACGCAGTGGCAGTTGGGATCACCATACACACCAAAAACCCTGTACAAATAATGTCATTTAAAGTAACTGAGAAGACATTGGTTTGACATTTACATCCTCTGCAGGACCATTTCCTGGCTTTGATTTACCAGAAATCCCTTCCCTCTTTGAGTCCTCCATGCGGGACTGACCATGCACAACTAATTCACTGAGCAAGTGAAGAGGAGGACCTGCATTTTAAGAGATCTCATTGCTGGGTGAGAGCAGTCACCTTTCAGATTCACACCAGCAAAGCTCTGTTCTCCATAAATCTGTTTGCCCTAGACTTTTCCTGCTGATCAAAGTGTTGTACAGTGATAATGCAGTGCAGAAATGGAAGTTTCTTGGCTGCTGGATACAGACATGACAGCACTCAAGGTTAACAGATGGTTTTGCTTTATCAGAAACTGATCTCAGCTTCCACCTTCTAAATTTCTCATGCTAGGGAAAAATCAGACCAAATCAATAGAGCAAATATTTGAGGAGTGGGAGGAGAGCTATGTTTCCTTTAACCTAGCCACCACCAAGAGCCACAGCCAGCTCTGGCACGTCCATCTCACCTTACTGCTGTGAGCGTTTAGGATGGGCAAAGCCGCTTTCCCCTCTGTCTTACTCCACAGTGTGTTCAGAGCAGTTTTCAAGGCTGCTACATGCTTCCCCAGCCAGACATAGCAGCTGGACCTGGGGCCAGGAGTCCGACTCACTGTCCAGAAATGTGATTCTGATTTGGACTTTGTGGTGCATGAGGGAGCTGTGCTGAGCTTCCTTGGGGAAGAAAGAAGTTTGGCCAAAGCCTTTGTAACACAATGCAAGTGTAAGCCCCAGAAATGGAGAACATATAGCGATAGAAGGAGCTTTGGCCAGTGTCATTTATAACACTTGCAGCACTGCTATGATTTGCAGCTGTACCATGACTGTATTGCATGTAAATGGTAATAGATCATCACTGTGTTCACAGCCATGAAAGGACAGAGGAACCCTTCAACATATGACCTAGAGTAAATGGTTCACACTGACCTCACAGCTTTTTGGCCCTACTTTGGAAGAGGATTAAAAATACAGAGAGAGCAAGGAAAGGGGCTCTGTGCTGGTATCCTGCTTTTGCAGGGCCCTGCCCTTGGAAACACCAAGTGTGGAAGAGCAGAGAGGCAGGCAAAGGCTCTTTGCAGACTCACTGGGACCTTAAGTGGATAAGGACAGTGAAATGCAGTAAGCCAGGCTGCCAAGGCTTGGCAACACAGCTGTAATTATTAGAGCTGTTTGCATTTTTTTTATTTTCTTGATTGTTATATAATTATGTAAGTAATCTGCTTTTCATTATTTATCCCTTATCCTTTCAATTTTCTCAGGAAAGAAAGGAACTGAAGTATTGCCAAGGTCTTCTGTCCTGCAGGCTCAGGCCTAGAAAGACAGTTCCTGAGTGGACAGTTGCAAACTACAACTACTACAAAACTAGTTAGGATGCTGAGAAAATAAGGATATGTGCTTCCAAGTAAGACTGGTTTACACTGGACAGGAATAACCTCTGGTGCAGGTGTGGAGTCCAAGACTCCCTACCAGGCTGCAAAACCCTGAGCTTTTGCTTTCTTTCTCATCCATTCATACTAGATCCTTGCCCCTATAATATCAGCTAGCTCCAAGAAAAAAAATATGGTGAAAGCTGAGAAAGTAAACTGGTCTCTGAACTTCTGTTCTCATTTTTTGTGTAAGTAACCACTTTATTTTACTAAAGATGACAACAGCACCATTTTCTTGGGAGACTGTGCTTTCGTGGTTACTTGTGCCAGCCTGTAGTAGAGGACTTGAGGCTTTCAGTCAGTCAGACTGAGACATCTTGTAAGCGTGTCTGTGTGTACCTGCCTCAGCTCGAGAAAGGAGAGGAAATTTGGCCTCACGATGACAGCAGCATGCCTGTTATTTCTAGACCAACCTGTGCCATAAGAACAGGGCTACTGATAGGGAGTAACATTCTAAAATACTTTAAAAGGATTTTTCCTTTCTAAGGAAGTTGGGTCTTTATGTAAGAAGAGGCAAATGAAATGTCTCCGTTCAAGTCTTTTCTGCCTCATTCCTTTTAAATTCATTTTGGAATGGCGACAGCTTCCCTTTTCTATCCCATTGCTCTTTCAGATCTCGTCTCTTCCCCCAACTAGCTGTCAAAGCTCTGCTTTCTCTCTCAGGCTGCTATTTAACATCTTTGTGCAAACCCCAGACCACAGGCTCTACCCCACAAGTCTTTTTTTTTTCCTTTATTTTTTCTTTACTTTTTCTTTCACCTTCCTTTTTCCCCCCACCTTGGATCATGCTGCACATTCTCATCTTACTAAAATACATGGAAAAAGACCACTCCTTATTTTGGCTCCCATATTTGTGCTACCATTTATAGGTCTGCTGAAAGACAGACGAGACATGTGGGTGTTTGGGTTTGCACCCTGCACAGTGGGATGCTTCAGCACCTCCACCACAAATGCATCTACTAAAAACGCCCTTTCAGGCTTCATGCCTGTGGTTAGCAGGTACTGGGTGGTGGGGGCCACTGCTCTGTATCATCCAGCAGGTTCCCGTCCCTCTGCTCCTCTCCATGCTGCCACTACCGCACGGTTTCACCCTCCCCAGCACCTGCTCATCCACCTCATTCCACTACATTAAAGCCGGCAAATGCTTGCAGAGGTAAAATTATAAAAGAATTTCAAGTATTAATTTGACTTCAGAAGCACATGTACAGTGAATTCTCATGATAGATGCTGAATAAGAGCCTGGGAGGTACTAAGCCTACACGACTTCAGTACAGTGTCTGACAGCATCCAAAAATCCAGTGTACTGCAAGCATTCAAGAGAATTTTTGCTCACTACTTGGATGTCGTGGAAAACTCGGACTGAAAATAGGTCTCCCGAAGCTCTTTATTGGATCATGGCACCGTCATTGTACATGAGGGTGACGCATTTCCAGTCTGTTGAATCACACTTTTTTAATGATCACATATGGGACCTGGATACAAAAATATTTCAGTGTATTAGTAAAGGTTTTTCTTGTCTCTGAAATCATATGTTGAAGCATTCTTATGAATTAAATCACTTTGTCCTTAATTCATCTCCCAGCTGCTTCCCTGGAGACCATTTAAAGCAAAAACCAGAGATTTTGATCCAGGTTTGGATTTTTTTTTCTTCACAGTTCTATGGTGCTAGCCCGAGTACCATACACTTTTTCCTTCAAAATGCCTGATTTATACATTTAAAGTTAATAATTGTTATTTCATTCAGTTAAAACAGAAACGTTATGATGTTAACCCACTATGACTGTGTTAAGGGAGATGGACACACACACGAGAATAAATTTATTATCTTGCTCTTGTGAAGTGGTTTGAAACTCCTAAAATATTACAGAAGAAATAATCTTCCCAATCTCATTACCATTCTCAAGAACAAGCCAAGTTTACAGGTGTTGTTAATGTGATGACAAATCTATTTTTCAGTGAGTAAAAGCAACCTAAAGGGATAGCAGAGCATGTCAACATCACAGCCTTCTTAAATCAGATGTCCAAGCTACCTGCATGGCTGTGGCGGTTGCACATCCCACTCAGGTCTGGAGCCTCCAATAGGGCAGTTGGTGGCTCCTTAGCACCTTTTGTGCCCCACTGTGCCTGTCCCCATGTACATAACTTTGGTGGCACCAAGGTGCTGACAGTCACATCCTCCCCTATCCTGGGGCAGGGGTGACTTCACCTCCACACAGCTAGGGGGGGCAGGAGGGGTGGGACCCTCAGTCAAACAACAGAGTCCTTAACAAAGGAGGTGCTCAGAGTAGCTGAGAAGCTTCTGGACCACATTGTAATGCCCACCGCCAGATCTGACCAGGCTATAAAATGGGGTCCCCTTTGAGTGGTCTTCTTGAAGCAGCAGGTCTGTGAACTGGAGCCCTTTCCTTAGACTGGGACTTCCCGGGACTGAGAGCACCTCACCTCCTCCTGTGATGAGCAGTTATTTACTGGATATATCCTTGAATGAGTCCTTACCTAACCCTGGCAAGTGTGAGCGCTTGCCTAACCCAGGCGAGTGATTATTTTCTTGCGAGTAGCCATGAGTGAAAGACCTCTGTTTTTGTTCCTTGTATGTGTGTGCACATCGTGGATCCTCTTTATTCTTATGTTGTCGTACCCCTGAGGCACGGAATGACCTTAGAACCCTTGAAGTTATAAGGAAGGTATGCATTTATTTACGATGCCGGACACACGGGGAATCGTTTCACCTAACGTGTGTGTAAAATTACAGTAGCTGTGAACTTGGTTAAATGCAGTAAAGTGTTACATATTCATGAAAGTGTTAGGAACACCTATACATATTCATAACCTGTCCCCAAGAAGGCGGTTCTTATTACAATGAGTTCTGGGAGACCATTTCCATAGTCTCCACCTCTGGCTCCTCCTGGTTGCAGCTGCGCAGTGATCGTGAACCCGGGTCCTCTTTCTCTGTACAGTCACCTTTGGTCCAGTGTGATGAGCTGGTTAGGTCTCAGGATGCTGAGTTGGTTAAAACTGGCGTGTCTCCTGTCCTGTGCCCAAGTTTCTGTTATCTAGTTCACCCAAGGATGCACCAAGGATGCACCCAAGGATTATTATCTTTGCAAGGCATCAGCGAACTCCTGCTTCTCATACAATAAGTTACACAAAGCTAAGCAAGGCTAGGCAATAGTGATGTGGGTTAAAGGGTTAGTCTCTAAGTGTCTTTAGTGATGTGGGGTAGGGTTAGTTCTTTAAGTGTCAAGTGTTAGTTTTTTAAGTGTTAATTAGTTAATTGTTAATTCCCTGTATCACCCCAATAATCTCCTCAACTGATACTTGAACCTGTGTTTTATGTTGTCAGAGTGCTAAATAATTGTATAAACCCTGTTTCTGGTTGGTTTATTGGCTATGCTTTTCCAGCTAGAATAAAGTCTCTTTTGGAACTTACTGTCTGCCTAAAATTGACTTTCAGGATGCCTCCATGACAATGTTATCTTACCTAAAATTGGAGTGTCTGATGATTACTCAGTTAAGCAGTTTCTTAGTGTTCACGTGAATAAACTTATGATTGACACTCTATATTAGAAATTCTCAGAAAATACCAGAAAAACTAATAGAAAACAAAATTACTTTTGTTTTGGAAAATGTTTCCATTAGATGCCTCCCAGTTAAATGGACTGTTTTGTGAGTGATTTCTATCAGGCTCACTGACCCTAAAAATGTTGTCACTTTCAGAATCACTAGTATCTGCAGACATTATTATCACAAAATACCTATTTCAATTATAAAATCTCAAATTTGTCAGACTCACAAAGATGAGGATACAATAAAAAAGTCTTTTGACCAAAGTCTCAAAACCCTTGAGCCTCCTTATACTCTACATCCACACTAAATGTCCCAAAGGAATCCTTGATGCCCCACGCAAGTGGATACACAGCCCCTCCAGAGGTTTGTGCCATCTCCTTTTGTCTAAGGACATTCTGAAGCTCCTTGGCTGTTTGCTTAAATACTTATTCCAGAGTCTCCATCTCCTGATTCATTCACATCATTCCTTTTTGAATCAGGACCATTGGGAGGAATCAGAGCACTTGGTGCTTTTGTTATCTCACTGTGCCTTGCTGTGCTTTTATTGCTATGTATTATACTTCTAAGATTGTGATCAGCAGTATTAGAAGGCAACACACAATGTATTGGAAACACAGCAAGCTGAAAGTGGAATCACTTCTGTACACAGTAGTATAAAGCCATTTAAATGCTTTTAATAGTGCTGTGTCTTATTTTTTAAAGAAAAACTTTTTTACAACACAGATTGGATTATATTCATGCTTTTCTTATGAGGACATTTTGTGATCCTTGATTAAAAGGACAGTTCATGGGGAAGTAATGTTTGCCAAGTTAACTAAAGAGGAGCTCGAATTCTCATCAATTCAAACAGGAAATGAGAACGGAAGAGTGCTTTGTTTTCCTGTATATCTTTATCAAGATCAAATCTTTAAATTTAGAACTGTTTGGAACTAACAATTGAATGATTTACTATTGTTTAAAAATAAATATAAAGACTCTGGAGTATACTAAGTATACTATAGAAGTACTTCTGTGGTTATTTTATATATATTTATAGATACAAATATGTAAATATATAAATATACTTTTTTTTTTTTTTAAGAGGGATAACAATTCTTCCTCAACCCTCCTGTCACCAAAAGGGCAAAACCAATTCACATTCTTGTTAATTAACAGTGGACAAACACTTATTGACTTTATCTGGAAAGTTTTTATTTTTCATTATATGCCATTTCAAAAGCTGTGAATTAAAAAAAAAAATAGATGGTGTTATTATTGTATGTACATAAACTGACTGCTAAGTAAACGTGAGATATATCACAATAAAGGCATTACTTGGAAATGGCATCAGTCTTCCTCTGTTTTCAGTTGAACATATTCCAGGCCAATTCCCATGATACAGTTTTCAGTGAAGGAGAAAGGAGATGTGTTCTCTGTATTTGCAAAAGCCAAAACATCAGAGGGAATTATTTTGCTGACACGAGGAGCCCTGCATGAGCAACATGGTAGTTACATTTTTGGGGTGCCTGAACAAAACTAGGTGGGTGTGGACAGGTCTTTGTCTTTAGGTCTATCACACAACTTTGTCACCCAGCCCAAGGAACATATGTGAAACTGCTCCAGCCTTTGTCTTGAATGCCTTTCCTGCCCATAGTAACATTGCCTTTTCCGAGAGGTCTCACTGTGCTCCATTCCCATCTGCCATGATGAGGGGCTTGGCTGGCAAGACGAATGCAATCATGCTTGGAATTGTGGTTCCTGGAAAGGCTTTCTCGTGGTGACGCTTTCTCTTTCCACACTCCAGCTAGCCGTATGGGAGCTCCTCGGTGTTTATGAATCATCCAGACAACCACATCTGGTGGAAATGCCAGCACAATGTTATAAGACTTCATTGTTTGCCAGCTTGTCACATCACCATAGAAAGAACTGGGTGGAAATAAGTTTCTGCTGAAACTTCTTTATCTGACAGAGGTGCATTTTGAGCAGCATCCAGTACTTTTTGGATCCAGTGCACATCCAGCAACACATGAGCACACCAGTGTTCCGCCTCTCAGTTTGCAAAGAGCTGGGTGCTACACTAATTCCAAAACTCCCCCACAAGCCAGAGAAATGCCACGCTGGCTTGCTAAAGAAAGGTTGAAAGGCATGGCCATTTAAAACACCTCTGAGATTAAAAAGTTTATGAACTGCTGGAAACTTAGTTCTACACATGGAAGTCAATGAGGTAACATTCCTTCTACAATTACCTGGTTGACATACAAATCAGTTTTCTTCCAAATGAAAACTCAAAGCTGTCTATAGAGACAGCAACTCAGCACCACCTTCACCAGAAGAACTTGCTTGTCATGAGCAACCAGTATGCAGCACTTGACATGAACACATAGTCTGTTTCGTGACTTCAGACCTCCTTTAAGTCCAGAGGGGTTAAACAGTCTTTCCACAGCATTTGAGAAAGCAAGGTACTGAACAAATTCCTTAGCTCATTATTTCAACTCTGCTGAAGTTAAAGTTGTGAAAATAATTAGTTTATTAGTTTGTATGGAAGGCTTTGTTTTATTTCTTATTTCTAGTCTTTCATATGACTCACTATAATGCATTGTTTTAATCTGCAATTTATTGCTGCTACCTCCCATAACACCTTAAGAGGAAAGAAGATCTTTCCTCTTTCTATCTTTTGGATAGAAAAAAACAGCAGTGAACTCCACTGAATGTCACCCTCGGGGCAATAGGGAAACAAGCTTGAACATGAAGCAAGCACTTCCAAAACAATACAGGAAAATACAGCTCTTTAAAGGGAACTAGCTAAAAGAAGCCAGTAAATACAACAAACTTTGGCAATCTATGAAACCATGCTGTAACTAAAACCTGATTTTCAAGGTGGCTTGTATTTTTCTTTCTAATACATCATATGCTATGGCCCTATGCAGAGAAAAATACCCCACACTTTTGGACAACATATGTTCTAAAAGTCATTGACTGTTTCTATAGTCTTTTTGCAGCTTTTCTCTATTTAACTGCTTGAAGCTATGCCAATCTAAGATCAACCAATGAGATTTAGAGAGAAAAAACTTATGGACTGAATTATTTCAAGTAGGATGAAATCTCCACTTAGTGTACAGAATACACCAGGAGCTAAAAGACAGTAAAAGGTAAATATCACTTCATTTACATTTTTGTTAGCTACTATTATTGTTGACAGCTTGAAATCAGAAAAAACAAAACAAAACAACAAAACCAAACAATAAACCAGAACATAAAGACTGATAACAAAATTAAATAAGGAAGATAGGTTTCTGTGCTGTTCATGATTTTCACAGTAGCACAATAAGAAAATATATTTTGAACTACAATGACAAAATTCATCACTCCACTGTCCAAGTGGAGATCAGTGAGGTGTGGCGCTCCTCGGGGGTCGGTATTGGGACCGGTCCTGTTAAACGTCTTTGTTGGCAACATGGACAGTAGGACTGAGTGCACCCTCAGCAAGTTTGCCGATGACACCATGCTGTGTGGTACAGTTGACATGCTGGTGGAAAGGAATGCCAACCAGAGGAACCTTGACAAGCTTGAGAGAGTTCAGAGAAGGGTAACGAAGCTGGTGAGAGGCCTGGACCATAACTCTGATGAGGAGCAGCTGAAGGAACCTGGGGTTGTTGAGCCTGGAGAAAAGGAGGCTGAGGGGAGATCTTACCACTGTCTACAACTACCTGAAAGGAGGTTGTAGCATGGAGGGGTTGGTCTCTTTTCCTGAGTAGCAAGTGTAGGAAAAGAGGAAATGGCCTCAAGTTGCACCAGGGAAGGTTCAGATTGGGTATCAGGAAACATTTCTTCATGGAAAGGGTTGTAAAGCACTGGAACAGGCTGCCCAGGGAAGTGGTAGACTCACCATCCCTGAAGGGGTTTAACAGACGTGTAGATGAGGCTCTTCGGACAATTTTTTTTTATTTTCAGTCAGTTCATGAGGCATCCACTTATTGAATTTTTTCACCTTTGCGATTTGCTACAAATGCTGAACAACCATAGAATTGCTGACATTGAGTTCTTCGGCAACTTCTCATGTAGTTGTCAGAGGGTTGGCTTTGATGATTGCTCCCAGTGGGTCTATGTCAACTTCCAATGGCCGCTGCTACACTCCTCATCTTCAAGGCTCTTGTCTCCTTTGCAAAACTTCTTGAACCACTGCTGCACTGTACATTCGGGAACAGTTCCTAGGCCAAGCGTCTTGTTGATGTTGCAAGTTGTCTCCGCTGCTTTCTGTCTAACATATAATTTCCATAGTCTAAAATAAACAGCAAGTAATAAGTCACTAGCAAAAAAAAAAAAAAAAAAAAAAAAAAAAAAAGGTGAGAAAATGGCATTCAAATTATATAAAACATAACCACATTTATTTCAGAATGTATTCCAATATCAAATGTCAATTTTCAACAATGCAAAGACCATAATTCCTTTTGCACCAACCTTAGAAAAAAACAACCCTTAACTAGCACAAACGGTATCTATTTGGTCATTAAGTTGTGAATATTTTGAAGGAATTACAGTCATATAATCAAAGTTTAATGAGAAGTCTGAGTTAACACTTTTCACTATTGGTGCACTACCTGAAATGAATTTTAAAATATACTTTTTTGTGCTTCTTCTACAGCAACTGAAATATGTTCCACAACTTGTGTCTTGTTCTGGAAAGAGTCAACTTCTGAAAAGAAGGAACAGTTGTTTTTCTACTCCTCTCCCTTTCATAATTTTTTGGATGAAGAACCTCTACCTCCTCCCAACATAAATGGAAGCAAACTAGGTTTAAACATTTAAAAAGATATAAAGGTTTATTTAATGAATCCAGATTTGACAGATATTACATAAATTAAACAGCAATAAAATTTTACTAGGTTTTATGTACAGATCACAGTGATTTTCATTGTGCAATGAGGGCTGACTTTGTAACTTTGAACAGTACTTACACATGTGAGCTACCACAAGCAACCAGCAACATACACCACTAGTCCAAGTTAACCTCTGAAGTCTAACAGTTCAAACTGATTATGCAGTACACAAATGCCTACTACTGCTATCACTACTTACTACACAACGGAGTATTTATAAAGCAGTCAAGGTTTGCCATAGAAAAGTGCAAAACATGGAAAGCCTGTACACAGTACAGTACCAAAAGGAATCATGCTACAGTCATTGAAAGCTGAAAAATAATTCTATAGCACAGGAAGCACTGCATCACAACTCTTCTGAAAGGCAAGCAGATGGGCTGCGGAACAGCCATATCTTAATTGCTTTCAAAACTGCAAAAATCCCTGTTCATCCATTTCAACATAGTTTAGTACCTATATTTGATCTGTTAACAATGACTTTCTACAGTGGAAGATCACAGTTAAAGCTCAGTAGCACACATATTCATTGATAAGCTAATTTACAGGAAAATCTACAGCATGTTCTCCATTGATATAATGAAACATTTATATCATTTGGTTACAAGGCAATTGAGTTTACAATGCATGTTTATCACTTAAAACCTCAAATTGGGCAATTAAAAATATAGATATATAAAACTCAAAAATAAAGGTTGTTTCTTAATGTTTAACATTCTTGTTCACCGAAGCAGAATACCAAAGGCCTATGGGGTCTTGCAAGAGAACAGTCCTTATGCAACAGTCTATACGCAAAAACATGTGTTAAAAGAACTAACCATAATAAAATGAACTTCAGAGAATACCATACCTGAATATAAAATAAAAAAGTGTTCTAGTCTGCTTAAAAAAAAAAACATAAATCCACAGTCCTTAGTGCAGTGTGTATCCAGGGACTTCTGCATGAGCACTCAGACAGAACTATGTTAGTGGGCCATGAAGTCCCAGTACTTAAACCAGACTCACTTGTGCAAATCAATAAAATGGACATGTAATAACAGTTCATTAAGTTCAAGAATGTAGAGAAAATAACTCATCACTTAAAATAATGATTGAAAAATGTTTGGGGTGTTTTTTTTAATTAAAGGGTTTTAATTAAAAAAAATTTGAAAGCAGTTTTGTACTAGGAAGCATCTTGACGAGGTCAGTAGTAAAGCATCTGTACACATGGCTCCAGAAATAATATAAAGTCAATGGATTAGCATTATTAAGAAGATTGTATTTGTTTTTTTTTTTTTAGTCTCTATCATAATGAGTGTCAGTGCATCCACTGCCAGCAATGGATAAGATAAATAAAAAGAAAATCCACTGTCTCCTGTTGTTGAAGCATTCCATACTTCTAACCACTATTGTGGCACATTAGTCAAATGCAACTTCATTTCCTCAGCTTTGAAGACTTTGAAGACAGTTTTTAAAATTGAAAAAAAACCTATATTTAGCACACTTGCTTGTTGTACTATGTACATTTTAAAATAAGAAACTGGTTTTGTAGTACTCAGATTCCACAAAATACTGTAAGCTTACACATTAAAAACTGTGCTTGCTCCCCTTAGACAAAGTAAGCTGTGTGCTTCAGTTTTTCCAATTGATTTGGAATAACTAATTTCACAGATACAAATACAATGGAACAGATTAATTTTTTTAAGAGAATAAGGTATTTTTACCAGGTTAAAACGATCATTTACTATGGATTTTCCTGCATTCCATTATACATTCCGACACAGTATTTACTGAGTGGCAGCTGGGGCCACCAACTTGTGGAACAGTTTAATTTAATTAGCAATTAATAGAATGACTACTTCGTAAGGATTCAGGATTTAGTTCAGAAAAATAAATCTTTGAACTACATTTCTTATGGCATTGCAGATCAAAAATGTGGGGACCAGTTTGGGGAAGAAACTGTCTGTATGATCTACTTAAACAGTTTTACATAGAGCCCATCAGTCATAGTAGCAGAGCTTCAGTGATCTGATATGCTTTTAAAAAATATATTTTTGGTCTAGATATTATAATTTCACTGAAAGTTATCTAAAACCACAACATATGAAAGAATGTAATTAGTTTTTGAAATCAAAGCACTTCAAAATCATTTCCCTTACAGTAACACAAGTATCAATATGCAACGTGAAAAAAGCCTAAAAAAAGATCCTGACTTGTATACAATCTACTTTCATGTTTATGTGTATTCATATAGGTAGATGCATCATACATATGCACATACTGATATTTGGTGCTACTTAAAATGAAACAGCATTGCAAATACTTCCTAAATAAAGTGTACTCAAGCTCCTAGAAAGATACTAAGTACAGGATGAAAAAAAGAGACTCCTTACATCTAAGGTTTGAACTCTGCATATATCAAATTCCTGGCAGCAGAGACTTCAGGACATTTCCAAAAGCAGGAGCAGAAAAATCAGGCTCTAACATATATTCGGTCTTCCCTCTGATATTCCAAAGTGCCAAGCATTCAACAACAACTATTTCAACAGTGAAAGAAGTCTGTTATGGCTTGTGCATCACATTTGGAGAAGACAGCAAGCCTGAGAGAGAACATCTCCTGTAAGAGCCTGTTAGAGTCCTTTTATCGGTATGCACTGAACCGAACTTTTACAGAGTCTTCATGTGAGGAATCTCATTTCAGACAGTGAATCATCACTCAGTATCCTGGTTTGTAAAGAGACATCACTGTAACAGAACTTCATAAATTAGCCATTAAGATGCATCTTAATCAACAATAAAACATGCCCTTGTCTTTCTGCTTTCAAGTACTATGGTTGCAAGTGGAAATTTTAGGTACAAACCTTTTTTAAAACGTAATTATTTTTACTTTTTACAAAGAATTATAAAATGTATATAAGATGATGAAAAACTCATTTATCCTTTTTAAGATTTTTATTCCTAGAGAACTTCTTGAAAAACATTATCTGAAAAATAAAAATCATAGACTCTGCAAAGTACAAAAATTTACATCTTTGCACAGCTCCTGTGCTTTAGTTGTATTGTATTCATTATATACATATATATACTAATTTGTGCTTTTAATTACACAAGTTTAGTACAAACTTATAAAATTAAGTCTATGAGTTAACTATGCAAAATAGCAGGAAAATTAACTAAACCATAAGTTAAAAAAAATAATCCTAAAATATATCATTTTAGTGAGTCTACTTCAGAGTAGACTATCAATATTACAATTTACTAATGTCAAATGTTTACAGCAAAAAATTATTCTTGTCTGCCTCCAACTCTTTAGGTATTTTATCTATACTAAGATGTGTATCTGAATGCAGTATCATTCTTATCCACAAAGAAAGTCTTCATTTACGTATGAACTCCATTCTTCTTCAGACTTCGTCTTAGCACTTCAATTCCTTTCCAGTTTCTAAGAAAAAATAATGAGAAAGGAACACTAAATACAATGTGGAGCATGTGAATTAAATAACAAGTATCAACTTATCACAGTGATCAGACAGAATTCAGGGTACAGAATTAACCTGAAAATCTTATTCCTCTAACTAACATCTTCATTCTTAATATAAAACTCTTGCAATCAAGAACAATCACGTTTTCTTATCTGTCAAATCAGTCTAGATATTTGCCTTTAACACACTATTTTAAAAGGTTTAAGGAAAGGACTTCATATCTGTATGTGAATAACTCATCACTTCAGAACATGAAAGCCTGTCAGATAAATTACCTTTGTCGTTCCATAAGCCTGCTTTACAATATTTTATTACAACAATTTAATTATACTATTGATTACTGTGATTCATGTTGGTTTTATGAGCTGTAAGGAAGTATTAATCACTATTATGAATCAGAAGACGTAGTTTCTGCAGATGGCTCTCACTCACAGACCAATGTTTTGAAGAGGATTCCTGACATTTGGACACACCTTGTCCAGTGTAGATGTCGCTTTCAGAAGTTCTTGAAAATTTCTAGATCTTTAGGGGGTACTGGAGGCATCTTGTTCCAGTCGTCCTCAGGATAAGCTTCAAAATTGGAAGTATCCCCATCATTGGACACTTTTGGTACTATGGGAGGCTAGTCAGAACAAGCACAACAAAAATATTAGTATAGATTCCTCAATGAGCTCCTCTCCATCATATTAAAGCAGGAGTTCTGTAAAAGACTGATTAAACAAAAGGGGTACATATTTATGAAAGTTCACTTTTTCACCAATAATGAACAGCACAAGAGAGAGAGAGAAGGTTACAGCAACACGGACTACATTCCAATGCTGTGTCTTAGCTGCAGCTATTTGAAAGACACTTATAATACAGATATCTTTTATTTAGCACTGAGGTCCTAACTGCTTTGCAGACTGAAGGTAACTACTGCCAATGATGCCTACAACTGCGCTTCCAGGCACATGCTGTTACAGCATCATCTGCCATTCTCCTTCCTCACTCCTCCCCACTTCTGTGGCCCTGTGAGCAAAAACGAGTGGAATCACATTAGGTTCCTTCCAACTATGAATGGGTCTTGATAGCAGTGTGGGTAACTGCTTTCTCACTGAAGGAAAAAAGCCTCCTCTTCCTCACTTTCAAATAGATCATTTGCTTTTAAGGAGGCTGAAATAACTAACTTGTGTATACCTCACACTAACTACTACGCTTTTTCCAAGCATAGCTATAAACTTCGGCAAGGAAATTGCTGCACTGTTTTTAAAAAAAAAAAAAAAAAAAATTAATCACACAAGGATGTCTGTAAAAGCATCTTAATTCAAATTCATCTTTTTAAGGAAACTTGGAGGTGCCAAGAGAAATATCTGCTTTCTATTTCTTTGAATTTCTAGTATTGCCCAACAGGTTCACAGTTCCTGTTTTTTTTTTTTCCTTGTCTTAGATCTAGCATCAAGATTACTCTGCCCTTCTACCCACACGCTATGAGACAAAGCTCCTTTCTGGAACATTTCATTAATGTAGGGGTTAATGCAGGGTAAAACCAGTTTCTTCTCTCAAAGGACGTTCATCTTTTTATCCCCTTCTCAGTAACAGAGAACTTAACTATCGTCACGAGTTCAACAAAACACTGAGGATGACAAAACTTTATGGACAATCAGCACACTGGCTAATAAAAGTCGTACCACAGACAGAATGACACAGTACAGCAAAATGTTATTCTGCGTCTCCTCAAAAAGAGACATGTCTGGCTTCCACGAGCTCTGAGATCTCCAATCTTTTTGGCTTCTCAGTTTGTAACAGTGCCATCAGCAGGTTTTCGGTGGGAAAGAAAGGGTCCTGAGGGATGGCACTGCTGAGCTTCAGCCCAAAGCGGAGTCCTGCTTTTGCCATGTGTCAGCCACAGCACACTGCCCAGATGCCTGAGAACGTACAGAATCTGCTCTGCTCCAGAGAACTACCTGCTCCACTGTGCGCAACGCCTAGGGATCCTCATCTCCCTGTAAGCATTTGGGCAGGAAAATAAATTCTATGAAGTGACACAGAAGAGAAAAATAAAATTAAAAAAAAAAAAAAAAAGATAAAGGAAAATTCATAATAATCTGAGTGCCAGAGTGAGGTTGTTGTTTTGTTTGTTTTTTAATAATAAAAATGCAATACAAAGGATGTTTGGACCTTAGACTTCTGATTTGTGCCTCTAACATTCAGTTTTTAATACTATTTGTTTATTTAGTAATCCAGTAGGTTGTAATAAACTTGAGAGTTGAAATATTTATAAAACGTGTTAGCATCCAGTTTGTATTTTTGCCTATTTGTGTGATGGGGATTTTTAGTAAATGATTTGAAAAACATCAACTGGGTGTAGTAACCATTAAAAAAACCTGCAAAACCCACACACTCAAAACAATGTAAAACCGTGTTTGTGGGGTTTTTTTCTTTTTTTTTAAGAAAAAAGTCAACTATAACTTTGTATTAGGATGTTGTCCACAAGAACACATCAAAAACATTTTATCTCTTATCTATTTTGCAATAATTCAATTTAAGGTATCTAGCCAGAAATTCTTTATAAGAAACTAATGCAAAGAAAAGAAAGAGCAAACATTTAATCAGTACTTGACTGACTGCATACAGCAACCCGTGTTACTGAATATCATTGCTCTAAGAAATCATACTAGTTAGAACTCGAAAAAGGAAAGGAGGAAGGCAGTTTTACTTCCAAAGGACTTTAAAAAGCATTTTGCAGTGTTAATAGCTTTTGCAAACATCTGCCCTCATAGAACTCAGTGCTGTTAAAAAGTATGTTAGAATTACATTCATAAATTTTCCCCTCTCACCTTCCCTATTCTTCCTACTCCTATATGCTTTACATTTTATTAAAGCATTTACCTGAATTGAACCTGGCACTAAAATATAAAGCCCAAAGTAAGAAAATTCCACAGACATAAGAGCAAGAAAACAAAACAAAACAATCTAACCAAGCCACCATCCTCTTTCATCCCCCAACATAAAACCACCTAAAACAAGTAGTTACTTGTAAAACCCTAAAACTGAAAATTAAACATTGTATTTACTAATGAACTTCAGCAAAACAAAGTGGGGATTTTTTGTTTTAGACATTTTGTATACAGACAAAAATGCAAGTAGACAGCCATATAAATTCTGCAATGTATAAGAGAAAAATTACATGTAGTTATTGATGTGTGCATATACACACACATGAACATAGATGCAACAAGCAAGCAAACCTCAACAGATCATCTTAAAAGAACAATGATATCTTGTTGTGGTCTTATACAGTATTTTGCAGAATATACCTTTAGTCTCCTTTGCGGTACAGCGTCCCAGTCTATAGACCTGAACCATCGATGTCTCTTCACATCATCTGCTCCATTCTTTAAAGAGAGAAAAAAAATAAATAAATATTTAGTAAGTTATATGTATGCCAAATCCTGTATTTAATCATAAGAACTGTGGTATCAAGGCAGACTAATGGTCCACCTAACCTTTTATCTTTTCTCAGGTGATAATTACTAAAAGATTCTACAGGATAAATTCAGTGTTATTTCCCTACCAGACCACAAGTTCCAGCAATAAGATATCCCTCCCCCCCCTTTTTTTCAATCAGCATTCTTCTGATAGAACAAAGATCAAGAATAGGCTTTAAAATACCCACAAAACCATTCACTGCAGCGCTACTCACTTCTGTTTTCTTCAACATTTTAGCGAATGCCTCTTATTCAGACATACTTTATAATTTTTACATTAAGAAAAAAAAATAATTGAGGGTTGACATTGTCTCAAAAATGATGTCTGGAAAGCATGTAGTTTTACCAAATATGACAGATATTTAGTGCTGACAAGAAGTTCTCAGTACTATTCCAGAAGTATACATAATAAAACCATTTGTTTTCATTTTAGATATATCGTATTTGCATTGCAATGATTATCCTCTCTAGGCTGACTATTTTGATTATGTACATAAAGAATGAAAATGTCTCTTTTTCCTCTCTCTTTTTTTTCCCCCCCCCAGGATGAAGCTCGGTTCAAGCACAGACTCATTCTCAAGGCACCAAGCACTGGAGTAAACCAGCTGTTTCTGTCTCAGGCCCGATCACAGCACAGCTTTAATGCACAGCACTGAAACTCATACCACACGCAGCTCCATGGAACGGAGCACACCACACATTTGTTTTATTCAGACTTATATGGAGTGAGACTACCTCTGCTCAGATCCAAAGAGGCAATAGGGAGAGTAATTTATCACCTTGTTCCCTCAAAAGTAGATCTGATTGAACGCTTCACCAGAAAATGCCCAATGGGATTTAAATCTTTTTAAACCAACTATAATTACGGAAAAGGATCAGAATTAAGACTGAACTAACACCCCCACATCAAATCCCACTTCAAATTAGAACTATTTTTGATTTTGGCATTTTAGTCAATTGCAGGGAAAAACCCTCAAACAAACCAAAACAACCACAGACTTCAAAAAAAAAAAAAAAAAAAAAAAAAAAAGAAAAAAGAAAGCAAGCCAAACACATTTCCCAAACCCAACATTTGAATAAACCAAGGATTGTTTTTGTTTTCCTTCAAAACTGCCAAAAGATATAAAAGTTTGCACTGGTCAATAACTTTCTAAATTTTCAGTTTATGAAAATTCAGCCTTAATCCTCTTGATGCCTGTGCCTCCCCCCCACCAACACTGCAAAGCATCAAAGAATTCTGAAGGATAAGGGACACATTTATTTCCTAGGTTTTCTTACCAGGCCAAGTTTGTGCCATAAAAGGCTCTGTAAAAGAACTCTGGACTGCAGGTTCAGCATCTGTACTTATATCAACATGTTCAAGGAACCTGGATGACTGTGTATCTTTTACTTCCTTTACCTCTGTGCAACATAAACTATGCTTTGTGCAAAAAAGCAAACCTTGGAAATGGAAATTTTAGCTCTCTCTTAAAAACTAAGAGATTACACAAGCTAGTTTAGGTATCTGCAACACTGTAACAACAGTAACAGATCAATGGAATAAAGGATTAACATACTCTGCCACAAGGGTAAATTATCCTACACTGAGTTTCACATGGTACTTTGTCCAGCCTGGTAAAGTACAGAGTTAATTCACATGCAGCTGATTTCTCCCTGCGCTGCCAAACACAGCTGATGCACAGCTGCAGAATCACATCAGCTTGTAATGCTGTTGTCATCTTCTTGGCATTACAAGTGGTACCACATCTGCACAACTCCCAGAATTCACAGGATTGACGTATCACAGATACAGGTGTGTTTCTGAGGCAGGCTGAAAAGCTACCTGAGACACACAAGCATATTTTTGACTAGTAAGCTATTGCCTTCAGAAGTCTGTTGAGAATAGGATGAATAATTCTTCTTGGTGGAAGACTATTTGACTGCACTTAATCAGCCCCACCACCAGACTGTCAAGACAACGACCAAACTTCACTACATGGCACTACAACAACCCTCACATTTTTCAAAAATAATATTTGGGCTTAAAATTTCATTAGTGCGCCTTCTGGGCTTAAACAAATCCAAAGGAAGAACCAAACCACCCGGTGCCCTGTACTACAGGTCTCAGCACCATATTTCTGGCCTAATGTAAGTCTTCAAGTTAATCAGTAAACGGGTATGTGGTGGGTTTTTTTTTGGTGTGGGGGGTGTTTTTTTGTTTTTCTATTTTTTTTTTCTAGGGGGATGGGGCACTGGAGTGAGGCAAGAGGAAAACTGTCATGAAAGAAAGTATTAATCCAGACAAATAGGAGTATGATTTCCAGAAAAACACAGTTAAACTTTGCATTTGGGATTGCACAACTGAAGTAATGTATGAGAAGATATATCTCAATTTCATGCTTATAAAAACAAAAGCCATAGAAGAGCTCTTCTACATCTCTCCTACAGAATTCTTTCAACCTTGTGCCATGTTCTGTGTTATATCTAACATTTTATACCGACCTTCATATTTCCTAATCGTCTTGTCCTGTCAACCACAAGCAGCTTCTTAATAAGGTCTCTGCAGGAAAGAAAGCATGTTCTCTGTTAAAAGTAATTTATATTTGACTGTCATACAAATGTTATAGAATTAGTGTACTTCCTTTTGACTAGCTAATACTGTGCATCATTTATCCATTCATTTCCTTCATATTTTATGACACAAGAATAAAAGTTAAAAAAGTAACAACCTGTTCTGAAAGGAACTTGCAGAATTCTTGCACATTCCTTTTAGACTCCTTAAAGAAACAAAGGAGAAAAACTTTCTCTGTCTTCCCCTGCAAAGTAGTATCCTTTTATTTGGTTGTTTTTTTTTGTTTTGCTTTGCTTTTTGTTTGTCTTTGTATTTTGCTGGGTATTCCAAATCTCAAAATGGACCTCAAACCTCTTTGGCAGAACATAACTCCAACATATTTTTAAAATAAGGATAAAGCTGCACCCTTGACTTCATACACTGACATTTAAATTCTGTGGCAGCTATATGTTCACAGAAACCACGCAAGAGCTAGTCATCTGCTTAAAACTAGTATCTATAAGCTTTAATTTCACTGAAAATGAAAAGCTTCCCCTGAGATCCTAGTTCTATGTGAAGCTAAATCAACATTTCAAAAGATGAACATAACTTCAGACATAAAGGACTTCTACTTTAATAGGAAATTACTTTAAATATTAAGAATCAAAAAACTCCAACAAAAACTCATAGTATCACAATTTATTGAGGTAGCTTGATTACTTATGAGTTGAGAAAAAAATCTGGCAGTAGCTTTTTATCTTGAAGATTATTTTGCTATTTATTTTTAGAATAACAGCATTCTGGTCTCATGTAAGTACCAATGACAGCAAAGAACAAAAGTTTACCCATCCTTCTTCCTACAGCCTTGAATAAAACTGAGAAATGCAATACTGTATAAAATGCTAGGGATCTACAGAGTATTGCTAATTCCAATTTTTAACTTTGCAGAAGGTTTAAAAAAAATAAAATAACAGCTTTACTTACAGAAAATAATGCAAAAATATCAATGACACACCTGCCTCTCTCCATCCCTAACGGCAATACCTACTATCCCAAAACAAAACCAGTATTCTGTCACTTATCCTTGAAATCACAAAAGCATATGCATAAAGAAAATATGAACTGAGAAAGTTGTAGAATGTTTGAAAAGCTGTTGTATTTGGCAGGAATATAGTTCTAAAATTCAACTGGAAAAACATTCAGTTGCCAGATAAAAGGACAATTAAAAAGTCAAGGTAGAAACCAATTTTTAAAACCCTCATGATCATTCCAGACAATCAATGTTTGGATTAGATTAAATCACGTGACTGAGTCCTTTTACAGTCACCTTCACTGAAATAATTCCTTTTAGGTCTTCACGGAGAAGATCATCTCTTTTGGAGAAGGCCACAAGAATGGTTATAACCAGACTTTAAAGGAGAAGTATGCCTGAAAAGAAAACCAGAAACCCAGAACTCAATTCACAGGCTATACAGCCAAAGATAAATTATGGAGTTCCCTGTTCCTATAGAACCAGAAATCATTAAATGGATCATTCTTGGTTTGCTTCAAAAATTAATCTTAGAAAAGCACAGTTAAGGGATGCGCCTGCTCAGTGGTACTGTGCTGCCATTAAAGAGGAAGGCATTCAGTTGAACAAACAGCTATTAAACTGAATCAAGTAACAGATAGTTTAGTGCTTCTTTATTACAATTTCTAAAGAATCATTTAGAAATGATCATGTTAAAGTCAATCCAATAGATACGTTAATGTGTGTATTTGAGGAATTAAATTCTACATCAAGGTCTTTCCAGACCAATAATTAAACTGCTATAGCACTGATGCTTCATTTGTTATTTTCCAAAACTGTCTTAGCAAAGTTTACAAAAGCAAAAAAAAAAAAAAAATATATATATATATATATAAAAAAAACCTTATAAACTCATTAATGACCAAAGAAATAGGTAGAGCATAATTAATACTTACGTTTCATCAGAAATAAAGTAACACAAAACTACTGACAGCCATATTTTGGAATTTCTACTTGGTTAATTTATTAACACCACCATGGCAGAAGCTGCTGTTCAGAGGAGATTTGAACTAATAGTCAAACACATCAAGGACTTCCATGTATACAGGACAAAGGACTTGGAAAAAACATCAGACCAAATTGCAAGGTGGTTCACAAAAGGGACACAGCAGAGAGCAGCACAAAGAGATGCTGGATCAGGTTGGCAGGAACAGCACCGATACAAGACAAAAGTGGTACAAATTCAAATGGTAAGAAGTGCCGGAGGATGATGGGGAGTAGGTGGGTAGAAAAAAATGTCAACCAGTAAGCTTATGTAGTATATCTAGGTAGAAAAGTTTTTTCAGAGTTCAAAAAGGAAAATAGTTTTGTTGCCTAAGAGCAGAAAGTTGAAGTTCAATTGTTATAAATACTACATATAACACTAATATTTCATACATAGCCTGGATGTGACAGGACACAAAATAGTCTTCATCCTTGCTGAGATACCAACTGACAGGAAGAAAAGAGAGAAAGCAAATGCCATAGAACTAAGGTAAGAAGCAGACTGTCATCTTAGGACAAAACAATCTTGGCACTTGCTTTCAGCTAATAGTGTAGAGATTTTAAAGACTATAAAGTTGTGGTTTCAAAAAAAAAAGGAAGAGGGGTTGATGGAACAAGAGAGATAGATTATGCCAACAACTCAGTGCAGAAAGCAGGTGGAGCCACACAAATGAAGGAGATCACCCAGACCCAAGGTATGAAAGGAGGAAAGCCCAAGCTAGCATTCCGTGAGACCTCTTAAAGCAGGAGTGTAATGGGAATCAGTTGCCAAGCACATACTGAAAGTACATCCGAATAAGAAAAGCCAGGAAAGAGGTATATCAACAACTGTATTCATTAATATATCCTACAATTTATTGACAGTCATATCTAGACTGAAAAGTCTGCATATGCATGCTTACTACTGTAACTAGGAAACTTCACAGCATCTTCTACGTAATAGAAATCAATGTCAGTTCGTGATTGCTGCGCACAAACAGAAACTAACAGCATCTCTACTTTTAAATGCTTTCACCATGTTAGATAGATTGTTAGTAATAATAACCTAATTGGAGCTGTTAATATTCTGGTCACACTCTAATACTTTAGTGCACACAATATTAGATGAGATACTCAGTTTTCTTCCTAAGAGAGACAAGAGTTAGGAAGACAAGACAATGAGACTACACTACACTGGAAACAGCATCAAGATAGTAGGGGAAAACTCTTTTAATAAGAAACACTAATATGAGACATTGATCAGTCCATGGTGATACAGACATGCTTGATTCAGTGCACTTGCTCATTCAATGGAGGCTTAAAATATCCTCCCCAAATGATTATTTTTGCAAGAGGATTCATAAGAATTCAGACAAAGCTGGACAGATTTCATTAGATTTGCCATATAACGTTTTATACATTTTCCTAGTGGTGACAGCAAGCAAGTGCCATCTCTAAGGTCACTTCTCCAAAACACCTTGAATGATTAACCTAGGAATTTAAGAAAAACTTCTTGTCCTCACTAACTCAATCATCTCTGCTTCTGAGGAGAAACTTCATGTTTAAAATAGCACTTTCCCTGTTCTAATGTTTACTGACAATTACTTCAATCATGGAACTTTTTAATAGTGGAAAGCATTTCATCTGCAATATACCTGTAATGATTGCAAAATACTATGAATAAAGCCACAGATGCATGCATAAGACTGCATACTGAACTGGGGCACTGCTATCAGAAGCAGAAGTTGATTTAAACTGGAACTTCTGAAGTATTGGAGTTAATTCAAATATTTACACTGATAGTGACTTAACTGGTACGTATTTATACAAAGAAACAGTTTAGTGTCTGCTTCCTGCTCTCCTAATTTTTACTCATTTAAGATTATCTCCTCATATTTCTCCTCTTTTGTTTCTTCCAGGCACCAACATAACACTAATGAGCTTTGTACAAGGTGGAAAAGCATTTAATATTCCAAAATATGCAGAAAAGAGAGGCAGATACTATCTTACAATATTGAAGTCTATCAAACACATAATTTTACTTGGACTGCAAAAGCGAACGTGATCTAAAGTGTTTTCCAACATGGTATTTTAGAAAATCAGAATCTGATATCTGGTCTTCTGTGAAGATCCTTTAGAAACAGTGCTCAGGAGGTGTTCAGAATATAAAAGGCAGTATTAGGAGTCATGGACTTACTTTACATATAAATCCAAATGCCTCGGGAAATCTATTTTGCCAGCAAGAATCTTCTGATATATACCAAAGGGATTGTCATCAAAAAATGGAGGAAACCTATTTTAATACAGCAAATTTATAGAAGTTAGAAAAAGAATTTCTGAAAATCTTATACACAGTATTACATCATAGTAATTCCCATCAGAAATTGATTATATAGCTCTTTTTGGTAGGGCATCATCAAATACTACCTTGACGAGTAACTTAAGGCTTCTATTGCAAAACAGAAAACATTTTTGTATGCAACACAACAAATATGGAATTAAAATTATTTAAAAAGTATTACAAGAAGGGTATTTATTACATTAAAGCAGTAAAAATATCAAATATGATACAAAGTCTCAGTGTTTAAGTAAAAAAAAAAAATGCTTTGGCTTTTTCTATAAAATCTAAGGGTACACTTTGCAAAACAGTACTGCCATTTTTGATTGTCCTGTAACTGCAGGCACACCTTTCTTCACTAGTATGTATGTGAAGTGTCAAAAGGACCATCATATGCATAGGTTGTCCAGTTCAGTTATTTGTTGGACTTCTTGAATTCTAGTATATGTGTTCTTAGAGAAAGTTTGAAAGAGACAGCTTGTTCAGAACCTGACATCCTCTCAAAGCACAGCTGTCTTTCTATGTTGGACAGATAAGACTAATTTCAAAATCTTCCCAAGATGATCACTAAATCAAGATGCAATTAACATTCTACACTTACTATTTGCTAATAAGTTCTTAATGAACTCAGGAGCTAACAGTGAGACTAATTCTTGTCTTACAGCTACAGTAGGAACTGAGTTTTCTCTTGTGCTTCCTTGACCATTATAGCACATACACCAATTACTGCAAGAAGCTCAGTGTGAGCACCTATACATCACAGAATCATGTAGGTTGGAAAAGACCTTTAAGATCATTGAGTCAAACCAATTGCACAAAACAATGAGAATGAAACTTTGTGACTATGTATTACAAAGGTGCCAGCTGCAGTAAGCAGACTGATAGGAAATGTGGGGTTTTTTCCTCCAAATATTCTGTACACTACTGAGGTGTGAAATCATGAAGTATGTTTTCACATATTTACATGTTTAAATTGCTGTTTACCTTTCCACTTTGAAAATTTGAAATTACTATGTATAGAATTCTTGAGAGAAATTTAAATCACACCTGGCTATATAATAATCTAATGGCAACACTGCTTAAAGTGTATTTGAATTGTATGCAAAATTAGAATAGCTTCTAAAGATTACACAGTTTTCTTACAAACAAACTAAATTACTTGACTTTGGATACTGCTTGCAAATGTCAATCTGCAACACAGCACAGATTTTAAACAAAACACCACAAGTATTGTGCTGGAATCTGCCTAATAAATCAACAAAACCCCCCTTGAGTTTCAGACTGTCTTCACACCATAACACAAATATAAACAGCTGCCTTTTTTCCACTAATTGAAAAGAAGCTAAAAAAAAAGTATATGCTAGAACAGCTGCAAACCATTCCCTTTGCTAACTGATGCATAACAATGGCACTGACATTGGTCTCAAAGATAACAGATAGTTTAGCAGTGAAGAGGAGAAGTTTTAAAACCTCAAGGGAAAACACATAGGTCTGAGAATATCAAAACAGCAACCATTAGCTACCTAAAATGACAGACCAGCACATCACATACAACCACCACAGCAAGAATAAAAACCACAAAGCCCTCACTAAATGAGAAAATTCATTTAGCTACATATTTAATGACAGTACAATTACGAGCTACCATAACTAACCTAAAATAAAAGGTATATTTTCCTCTATGATAGATTTTAATGGAACACATTTACTCAAAAGGAACAGATCTTTCAACTCTTTCTACTGCTGGTTTGTTTAGCTTGTTCAGGTTAACTTGGTGATCTCAATGTTACTGATCTGCTCTGTAAACATTTCTTTTCACCCCTGGTTCTGCTTGTTCTTTCCCCTTCCTGTATTTTACTGTCTTAAACCCAAATTCATCCTTGCCTTAAATCTAGTATGTGCAGGACTAGAATTCCACGAGCCACTAGAGATTAAACTGGAGAAATAAGACACTACAGAACAAGAAAATGTAGGTTTGTTTGTTTGTTTTTAGAGAGACTATTTCCTTATGCACACATCTACCAATTATTTTTAATTGCTTTTGGGGTTCAGAGAGAGTAACTTCAGGAAATAACTACCAAATGTCTTAAGTAATTTACTTGCAGACAATAACTTAGTCTTCAAGTTTAGTTTTGTTCATCTACTAATAATTTTTACATTTCTTATATCCACTTTGAATTTCAAGGGCTAAAGTTACTTAAGACTGTTCTGGCATTAACAGCTTTAGTAATAAATATCAAGACATCTTGAGCTGGTGAGGAAAAGCATTTTAAAACACTGTTGCCAACAATAGTGGAAAGCTGATAAAATGCTAGAAGCATTGAAAAATGCCCAATGTGACAACCTGCCATCTGAAAGAAAACACACACACACACCACAATCCCCAGCTCTCTCAACCCCCAGAATCTTAACCACCCTAAGAAAGTAGTACCAATGCCCCCATCCCCTAAAAAAAAGACAAAACAAAACAAAAACAACACAACAAAACACTAAAAAAAAAAGCAGCATCCAATCATTACGAAGAGAGTATCTACCCAAATACTGTAGCAAAACCAGTTACAAAATCACTTGCAGCAGGCAGCTGCTGTGTGAATCAGCCTTCCCTAACAGTTGCCTTTTAGAAATGTGTTATTTATCTCTATTGGTTAAGAGTCTCTATAGCCAAAGTGTTTCTATTAAGCCTGGGGGAATCCAGATCTCATCATCTGAGCCAGACAGTTTCAGGACACAGATGATTCTATATAGTAATGAGTGCAGCTGCTCCCTTCTTCTATGAAGAACATATACCAGTCACACTTCAGTGCCTTGTAGTCTTGAGGTCTCACTCCAGAGACGAAATTTTGCTTGACCTGTAGTCATTATGTTAACTTTGGAAACCATGTTTCTATTGCTGCTTTAGCAGAGAGAATCCTATCAACACCTCTGTAAGGCATGGAAGGGAAAACGCCCAATATGCACTTACGCTGAGACCAGACAGATGAGACAGCGATTCCATCAAAACCAGTGGCAGGAAGGTAAATCATTCAGACTTGAGCTGGGAGACCGCAGCACCTGTGCTCAGATTGCAACACCAGACCCATTTATCTGCAGTCTTCATGCTGTCTAGGACTAAGATTAGTGTCAAGAAGGCTTCTGGGAACCTCTTGCTGCTTTCAACCCTCCAAGAGGGAACCCCTTAATCAATATGGGCCACTCACCCTTAGAAGGAGCATGGAAAAGGCCTCTGCACAGATTGGCCTATATAAATAATGACTTTTATAATATTAGACCAGTCAGCCAAGCATGCCTGGGTCAGCCGGGAACTACTAGTACATTTGCTGTCCTGGGATAAAGTTTCGAAGCCGTTGGTGAATTTCTTCACGGCCAATGCACATGATGGACTGGAGCTCTGCAGTGATTGTCCATCAGGGGAACTGTCTGCTCAGGCAATCTGAGAAGCTTGTCCAAACATCAGAAGAGTCACTGAAATTACCCTGAACTGACAGTGCTGCACACAGAAAGGAAGAACAAATCCATGCAAGGATATTTTTGTTCTGACTTCACTCTGTGGGGCTGCAGATCCAGAATGAAGGGCAATAAAGCACCCTGACGCACCTGCAGGGCATGTGAAGGCAGAGTGTGCTGGCCTTGGTACCAAAAAGTAGTTCTAATGACTATGAAACTAAAACTGATGAAATACACCATGTTTTTTCCAAAGCTATGAAAATCTTGCTTTTACCTGTATTCTACTGCACCAACCACAGCAAAACTCATTTCTTTCAAAATGCCATTTCTTTTTTAGCAAGTACCTTCAATAGATATAAGCCAAGACAAAAAAAAAAAAAAAAAAGGCAAAAACATATGGATGCCTTATTCAGCATATAATGTCATGGTCTCCCTAAACCAGTTACTTTACTGAAAATAGTATTTCTTTTTTGAAATCAGAACAAATTAAGACTGTTAATTATATTAATGCCAGAAAGTCTCTCTTCAGTTTGAATTTGTATCATTCCAAAACACTGATTATCAATCAAATTCCAAAACACCAAAAGTCATGTTAGAGCAAACTGATTTCTAAATAGACCTTTTAAGCGTCTCTCTGTTATGTTTAATTTGTTTTGAAGAAAATGAGTGCTCAGTAGCAATACAAGCTGTACTAATAAAAGTCTTCCTACTTGCAACTACACATTTTTCCAGACTAAAGCTCCCACTGCAAGTATTATTTTACTCTGCTAGAAATTAATTACAGAAGTTTCAAAGAAAACAGGTAGTCCTCTTCTTTACCCTTTAAATATAAAGGATTTTATGTATAAAAATCTAACCTTCAACAAAACCTGAAATTTCCAAAACAGATAAGGAAAATAGCAGCTGCTAAAAAAGTCTTCAGTAAAAACCAACCAAACCAGCAAACTCAAAAAAGTAAATCTTGGTAACAACAGTGAAGTGCGTTCTTTTGTACAGTTTCCCAATTTGTTTCTTCAGAGATAGAAGTGAAACTGGTATATCAATAATACATTTAGCCCAAATTTACAGAACTAGTAAATAAACCTGTATTACATCATATTGCCGTGATATAGGAATCACTATCACTTACCCTGACAACATCTCAAATATAAGAATTCCCAGGGCCCACCAATCTACAGCTCTTCCATGGCCTTTACTTTGTATAACTTCTGGTGCAAGGTACTCAGGAGTGCCACAGAGCGTCCATGTCCTGGAAGGAAAAGAAAAACAGAAAAACACACAAAACAAACCAAATCAGACGAAACGGAAATAACAGTAACATAAAAAAAAAAAATATCAAAAAAAACCACCCCACAATCAAACACACAGGAAGTACCAAACATATGCCTGTGTATATTTATTGTATATAGGAACAAGAGAAAAAAGAAAGAGCTCTACGAGATCTAAAAGGATTGCTTTGCTGCTGCTCTCCTCTAACAGCGATCTATGTAAATTACGAAATTTCCTGGCCACAGGAAGCAACCGTGCACCAAGTTTCTAGCTGCTGGTGTGGTATCCATTAGGCTATATGTTGTTCTGGAATTATTAACAGCGGTTCTCACACCATAAGCTGCACATCCTTGGAATTCATGGACTACTTCTGACACGCCCAGCAAACAGCAACCTTATTGGCTTTTTCCAGCAAAAAGGAAAAAAATTTGTGTAGAAAAAAATAAAGGGAAGAGGGGGAGATAAAAAAGTAGTAGCTTATACCAGTAAATAGCTGCAGACATCAGTAAGATTCTTTTTACAACATAAGTAACGTTTTTAAAATAGTATTGAAACGTAACCTGTCATCACACTCACAATATCCATCAAAAGGAAAACATTTTGTGGTTTTAATTATTTAAAATACAAGGTGTAATAAAGCAAGCGTGAGACATGTAAGTAATGCTGATTTTGATCTACTTTATTGTCATTTTTAGTGATAAACTCAAGATATACGTGTTATATTGCTACCTGATTGAAATGTGTATTTCAAGTTGTATAAATTCATGAAATAAATTGAAGAGGTTAATTACAAAGACCAAATTACAATTTGAAACACAGAAAATTCTGAAATAGAATTTCAAGAATGAAATCTTCTTTGTAATAATACCAATGCAAAATTTCCTTGGCTTCACTACCTTCACTTGTGTTTAAATACATGTTTGAGGAAAAAAAAAGTGCTTTCATTCTCAGTAAAATACACATCCATGACAGCGAGTTACAAGATGAAACTTTGAAAAACTGTTCATAAATTCAAGAAATGATGAAATAACAAAAGAGAATAAGAAAAAAATAAGAAGTATATTGCATTTTAAGAAGAGTTCTAGAAAAAAAAATGGCAAATGATGCAGTTACAAAATTAACGGTAACTGCACAGGACTTTTAACTTGCAACAACAGAAACTCAATGTTTTTTTATTTGTGAGAGCAGGAAGAATCTTCTCCAAGGCATGAATCAAACTGGTAACATGGTCCTGAAAAAATGCATTAAGACGAATAGCAATAAATTTTGGAAATAGTATACACTAATATAATATATACCCCCTTCAACGTCTAGTTTTTCCTACCACTGTTCTGCTAAACTTAACAAATTTTTTTTTTCCTAACCATAAATGGATATTCAAGATGCACCTCATCAAATTTCAGACTCCTCTTAACATTTTAAAATTTTAATTTATTATGTTTAAAAGATTAAATAATACACTTATCTTAAACAGAGCTTTTGGATGGGTTTTTTGTTTTGTTTGGGTTTTTGTTGCTTTGTTTTCCTTTGTTTGCTTTTTTGTTTTGGTTTTACTTTCGTTTTGGGGTTTTTTGGTTGTTGTTGTGGTTTTTTGTTGTTTGTTTGGTTTTTTGTTTTTTTTTTTTTAAGCCTTAGCCTTGATTGATAAAAATACTTAAAATTAAGGAAGAGGAGCTGTATAGCCAGTCAAGACTTTAAATGAAGATTTATGATACACAGAACTGAATTTCTTTAGGCTTGATTTTAATATGACAAAAGCTAAATTACTCCAGCTTTAGACACACTATATATGCACATGGTCCATGGCTTTTGAAACTATGCTCATTAGTGTAAAGAATACATCTTTAACTTTTATAATAAAAGGGTGGCATTAATTTTTATTGCTAGAAAATATAAACTCTTATTTTCCAAATCAAGCATGCTCAAGAAAATTCTTACCTCCAGCACTGCTTTACACACTACTGCCATCTAGCAGTTGCCTAGATCTGGACTGGGTAACCAAGAAAAACAACAAAGTTTTGTTGTGTTTTAAAACAGAATATTCCCCCCCTTCCCCAGAATTTAAAAAGCTTGGTTACAATCCATCGTATGAATTGTTATTCATACCGACTTAGCCAGCTCTCCAAATGAAGCAACTGCCAGTTTTACTTTATTTGGAAGAAGGGCTGTACAAATAAAGCAGACAAGGCAGGCACATGTGTTTTAATGGACAAGCCAGTTTGCAGGACAATGCCACACCACACTTGTCCTTTCCACTACCAGAAGTTCCAACCCTATGAATGCACAAATTCAGCAAAGATGCAGCCTTGTCAAGGTCATTTACGGAAAAAAAAAAAAATAGTTTAACACATGACCATGACTTCCAAGACCCACATAAATTGCTGGTAACAATGTAACTAAAATGACCCTTGATTACCTTACAGCTTAATCACAAGATCTTTTTTATTCAAGCAAAAGGAAAGCCACAAATTAAGGAAAGGCAAACATAACTTTGAGTTCCCTAGTTGGACTATGAAATAAAATCTGCTACCACCAGCAGGTCATCTACCTCTTAATTTCAATCAAATTTATGTTTACTAGCTACATAAAAACACAGAGGAAGCTCAAATTCTTTGTCAAGATGTGTATTTGTGCCATAGGATCATTGTACTCCTCTTTATTTGGTCATGAAACAAACTACTCAACATACTGGAAAGTGCATCAAGTAAATTCAATAAAAAGACCAAATTGTTTTAAGTATTGTTTTATTATTACTATTTCATGACTGCTGCATATGCATCTGAAATTCCAGATTATCCTTTTGAAGATAAATTTTGAAGCAAAAAATAAGAATAGACTCTTTTCTTCAAACTGCTACAAAAATTCCACTGCTCTGGGTTTTCAAGATAAAAGCTGAATTACAGGTAAGCAATAGTTTATAAAGTTGAAAATGTAATTTTAGAGCATAAAAATGAAACAAAGAAGCTTCTATGGTCACAAAGATAAGCTATAAAACAATATTTGCTTGTTAACAGTATTATTTTAAGAAGTTAACTTTCAATGGCTAACATATTTTAGTGTTAAACACTATCCAGCATCCACCTCTTCAGTTTCTAACTAGCTTTTCACGTAGGAACCAGAGATCAGAACAATGTACTTTTCGCTATTCTCTTCTGGAAGTTTCTCCATAATTATACGCAAAGAAGAATGATTTGTTTCCAGCCCACAGAAGTTTGGTCCGCAAGACATCCTTGCTTCCACAGTGACACACGATAGACTTTACAAACAAGATTTGCTACATCTTGTTTTGTTTTACTCTTTCTCTTTAAGTCCACTCCGCAGAATAGCCATGAGGTGCATGCAGTTTAAGCAACAGTGCAGAAGTATCCCCAAAATCAAATAAAATTAACAGTGAATAACAGTCCTCAAAACCCCACAAAACCCATATGTTTACTTGAAACGTTCATAAAACTGAGTGAAGCCTGTGCATAAATAATATAAAATTCTATGAAGTTTTGTTTTAGTTTCTCTGACAGAACACAAGAGAAGAAAAAGATAAAACCCAAATGAACAAAAAAAACCCAACAACAAAAAGAAAGAAAAATTAGGAAAGATCAATACTTGTTTAATGGATATACTATATCTGAAAAGTGAAAGATCTAAAAATGTAATGGTTATTCAAAGCAAGTAATTTCTACATCCCTAAGGCAACCCCCTTCCCCTCCTTTTTTCTCTCTGCATGGCCTCTTTCTAAAAGCAGCAGCACATATATTTCATGTGAATGTACTTACAAGAAACTGAAAAGGTTATTAAATCTTCAATTAAGGAACATGAAGGTGGAAATGAAAAGAAATAAAGAGCTGCTGAGGCAAAGACATACTGTTTTGGAGAAAAAAATTACAATTTTTAAAAGTACACTACGGCTGAGAAGGAAGAAACGAGGATAAACAGAAGGACATATCTAGAAGGAATAGAAGGAGACAAGAACACCTCCTCGCTTTCCTCCTTCCTCTTTCTCTAAAAAAAAAAAAATAAATAACTAAAATAAATAAATAAATTCGAGTCTAGCCCTTCAGATAATTTACTAATAAGAAAGCAGGTGTGCAGGCTGCTTCTCACAGCAGGAATATGAGCTCAAGACGGTTGTTCTCTCTAAAGAGCAGCTCCATAGTAGATGGACCTGGTGAGAATGCTTCACTCTTTCACATGTGGCAGCAGGAAGAAAGGAAAATGCATACAGAGAAGTCTCAATTAAGCAACTATAGAATCATTTGTAGGAAATAATATGTATCACAAAATCTGCAAATGTACTGAAGGTCTTCTGCAGACCATGCTTTATTTTACATGTCATGTTTCTATAGGAAAACATTTGTTGTTCCTAAGTGGCAGTCTTCCTCACAGCTGTTTCAAAAACATATATAGTTTGTGTTTTATTTCACAACTCATATGCACTATATATGTATACATATATATACACACACATATACCTGTAAGGTTAATGTGTACAGATGTTTGTGATGCATAAAAATGACAAAAACATCTCTAATGCTTTAGATCAAATAGTCTGTGAAACAAAATAACCTACTGAAGTGCATTACTGGATAAATTGCTGACGACTGTATCTTTACAGTGACAAAAACAGCATCATGAAAATGACTACAGCTAGTAGGGTGAATACTACGTAGGTGTAAAAAAAAGATAATTGGACTTGAATAGGTCACTACTGTGCTCTTTTCAACTTCATGTTCTGCATTTTATATTAGCTGTTGTACACTAATAGGTGAAGCAGGTATGACAAAAAACTACTATAGGGTTCTATGATTCAGTTCAACACAAATTGATCCGTCTCATCCCTGCTCTGTACCTCTCCCTACCCAGCAAGATGTGATGCAAAAAAAACCAATTAAAAGCAGCAGCGGTAACTTGTTTTTGATGTCCTACAATGCATTTGAACACATTTACTCTAATAGATTCATCTTCCGGATTGAAAAATGTACTTTGATGTGAACTATCACCTTAATTTATGAACAGTTACTTCTGCTGTGCCTTTAACCCACAGAAATCCAAATTAAGAATAACCACTAAGTGGCAGTGTCTGCATGTAAAAAGCAAGACATAACAATTTGTATGACTGTCTTATAAAGAGATTGTCCTACTTTCTTAAATAGAAGTAGCCTTACCTCTTCCTACAAAAAGTTATTTTGATTTAAAAACAAAATATTAAAAAAAGCACCAACATTTATAGACCTATCTTCTTGCCCAGTGAAAACTGAATTCAATCAAACATGCTGATATTAAAACACTGTGGTTTTAAAAGAGACTTTTAGACTTTAAGGATGAATAGAACCAGTGTACATATTTGATGCCTACTATTCCTGTGCAGAGGCAGCCCAGCACCATGAGCATGTAACCAGTAGGCAAGGAACCTTTATGATCTTCATAACACCACTTGATCTCTCCTGTCTGACTTTTACTTCATAAGGGACCATTAAGAGTAGCTCCCTCAGAACCACTGTAATTTCAAACTGATCGTGTAAAATTCTGTTTTTTCCCTGTCCCCCACTGAACTGTTGCAGCATCAAACAGGTAAAACAGATGAGGGAAGAGAGAGAATGAGCACCCATGTAACACTTCACTCACTTACTAGGCTGCCTCAACTGGAACAATGAGATACCGTCTCTCTCTAGAGGTGGCCCTAAGGCATAATACCAAACCTTGTAAAACCGCTTTTCTAATATGACAGGCTAGTTTTTCAATCCAAATGAGGGGTCTTGCCTTGGAAAGATAGTTCAAATGGAGAGAACAGAGAAATTGCTGGGAAAAAAATCTCTGCATTATCAAAAAGTTTACATACACCAATAAAACAGACATAAGGCTGACAGTACTGTAGAAGTTAAATAAATACTTCTGATGCAGCTGGCCTTAATGTTTCTGTCTAGACTCTCCAGTTTCATTTTAGCAACAGGATAGTGAAAACACAATATCCAGTTTTAAAATGTTATTCCCACATTTCAAAAATCTCTCTAAAAGGAAAGAAGAATGAAACACAAGTTAAAAAACATTAATCTTCCATACAAGTTGAATTGCTAAATGTTCCATTATGTACAATATATTGATGTACACATCTCAATATTTGCTCATTTTACTTCAGTGAACTCCCTTTTTACAAGATGACTACTGAAAACTTAAACAAACATACTCATATAAAAATATTTTTATGGTAGCTTATCTGTGATATTGTTCCTTGTTATACCAAGGGTGTAATATTGGTTTCCATACACCCATTTTAAAACTATAATTTCCTTCATATTAAGGGATTTGATATGTGTGAAGTACATGCAGTACTAGATGAAATGCTGAGCTCTGAAATCAAACTTGTATTCTTCCAAATGTAATTACATTTCACATGTTCACTTACCTGTCCACCAGTTTTTTCGCAAATCCAAAATCAGTAAGCTTGATATGTCCTTCTTTATCTAATAGTATATTTTCAGGTTTTAAGTCTCTGTAAACTATTTCTTTGGAGTGCAGGTATTCTATTGCACAAATAATTTCTGCAGAATAAAACAGTCCTGTGCTGTTGTTGAACCGTCCCATGTTGCGCAGGTAACTAAAAAGTTCTCCTCCTGGCACATATTCCATTAACATGTATAAAAAGCGTTCATCATGGTTGGTCCAAAATCTGTAATAAAAATATTATTTTATTGAATACATAATTTCTCTATCTGATTTGCTTCAGAAATAAATTTCATAAAATGATCTCTGTTGCCAAAACTATGTACACAGTTAACTTATGGTTCCTATTGTGCAAATATTGTAACTCCAAGAATGTAGCAGTATTATGTAACAGATGTTCAAGCAGCTGACTTAACCTGAAAAGTAAAACAGATAATTCAGGATGTGCACAGCACAGGATAAGAGAGAAAAATCTAATGGATGGATTCTGTTGCATTGTACACAACAGGCCTCCGCTAAGCACCTAAAAAGTGACTTAGTCTACTGTCAGTCTGCTAAGACCAGACAATTCTTACATTTTACTTAATCAAATATTGCTAAAGTGACGGAGAGTGAGCAGAATCTGCTTCTGCAAAGATGTTTATGAAAGTATGTTCAAAACCAGGACAAGAGAGTTCTCCTTCCCTTTACTCCTTCCCCCAGAAATATACAACCCCAAGTGAAGTGACTAGTTACTAGAAAAGCATCAGATCACAATGCTTGCTCTTCTATGGCATCTTTAAAGCAAAGCAATAGAAAAGCAAACATGACAGCAAACCAAGATTAATTTCTGTAATTTAGACTATCGCCTTTAATTTAAGAACTACTATTGTGGTACATTTTTTACTAGGGTGCAGTAAAGAGCAGCTAAGAAAGAAAGAAAATCACTCCATGTGGCTTTCAAATGCTTCCTCACACATAACTCCTCATGGGAATCTTGAAGAATATTCTGCTACTTTAAAACAAACAGCTATCTCTATTATTTTAATAAAGAACACTGTATCCCTACCTAACTTATTGATAGAAAAATAGAAGTTAATTTAGCTTCTAGTAACTGTTTCTGCAGTATCACAAGAATGGAAAGATCAAATATCTTTTTTTTTTCCCATCCTTCTTTAGCTGGTTCCTAATCAAAGCTTAGAGTTTCAAGACAGACAAGCAGAGCAAATTGAGCTCCCAAACCCATGAGGGACTTTTGCTCTGTAAGATTTCTTTCTTGATACCAGCACTGAGCGCAACCAAAAAATGAGACAGAGCATCAGACATAAGCACCAGCTCTACCATTTCCTCAAAGTGACAAATAAAGCAGAGCCCAGGCTTGCCTTTTGCTTTTATGGTACTACTTCCCCATCACAAAGTCATCAACATCATTAATTAGCTATTGATGTCCACAGTATCTTTATCGACTACATAAAAATTCTCGAGATGTATTTTAAGAAGTTGAGCAAAGTCGCACCTACAATACACAAATGTCATTTTTGCAAGGTGGTGTTTTAAGAATTTGCATATGTATTAGGTTGGTACAAAAGTAATGGCAGTTTTTGCATTGTTGAAATTTGCCATTTGATATTGGAATACATTCCAAAATAAGCATTGTTATGTTACACATCATTTTAATGCACTATTCTCGCTTTATGTTTTGTTGCTATTGGCTTATTACTTGCTGTTTATTTTACATTTGTTCTAGACTATGGAAACTATGTGAAACAAAAAGCAAATCCGAGTGGTTTTCTTATTCAAGTTCAAAATGGCTCATAAAGCAGCAGAGACAGCTCGCAACATCAACAACACATTTGGCCCAGGAACTTCTCACGAACGTACAGTGCAGTGGTGGTTCGAGTTTTGCACAGGAGATGAGAGTCTTGAAGATGAGGAGCATAGCAGTGGCCATCAGAAGTTGACAACGACCAATTGGGAGCAATCATCAAAGCTGAACCTCTGACAACTACACAAGAAGTTGCCAAAGAACTCAATGCCAACCATTCTACAGTTGTTCGGCATTTGAAGCAAATTGGAAAGGTAAAAAAGCCCAATAATTGGCTGCCTCATCAGCTGATCGAAAATAAAAAAAATCATCACTTTGAAGTGTCATCTTCTCTTATTCTACGCAACAACAACGAATCATTTCTCAATTGGCTTGTGACATGCAACAACAACTGGATTGTACATGACAAGTGGCGATGACCAGCTCAGCGGCTGGATGAAGAAGAACATTTAAAGCACTTCCCAAACCCAAACTTGCACTAAAAAAATGTCACAGTCACTGTTTGGTGGTCTGCTGCTGGTTTGATCCACTCCAACTTTCTGAAGCCTGGCAAAACCATTACATCTGAGGAGTATGTTCAATACGCTGATGAGATGCACTGAAAACTGCAACACCTGCAGCTGGCTACGGTCAACAGAAAGAGCCCAATTCTTCTCCACGACAATGCCTGATCGCAAACTGCACAACCAACGCTTCAAAAGTTGCACAAATTGGGCTACCAAGTTTTCCCTCATGCACCATATTCACCTGACCTCTTGGCAACCAACTACCACTTCCTCAAGCATCTCAAGAACTTTTTGCCAGGAAAATGCTTCCACAACCAGCAGGATGCAGAAAATGCTTTGCAAGAGTTCATTGAATCCTGAAGCACGGATTTTTATGCTACAGGAATAAACAAACTTATTTCTCATTGGCAAAACTGCATTGACTGTAATGGTTCCTATTTTGATGAATAAAGATGTGACTGAGCTTCGTTATAATGATTTAAAATTCATAGTCTGAAACTGCAATTACTTTTGCACCAATCAAATACACAGATATACATATAAAACCCTGTTTTCCCTGTTCTGTCTATATTTTAACCAGTTTAACTAGATGTACTCTGCCTCTCCATCTTGCTTTCCTGCATGCATCTCGAACTTCACGTACCCTAGAACTCCTGTTACTGATACTCTGCCACACACAGGATTTCTGAACACTGTCTGGAAACTAATAGCACCATGATGCTGGAAAAAGCAACAACACACCAGGGAAAGAGCCTCCTCCCGCAGGTCTTTCATATTTCATGTGAAGACCATGCTTTTGCCTCTTCTTTTCCCTCTGATACTTTCTTAGCCCAGGGCGGAGGCTGCACTCCCTGAAGCTAGAAATCAAGTAAGACTAATTTTCTGTAATTTTATGTAAAACTGATTAGGATAGGTAAATGCAAAACAAATCTCAGTCAATGGCCCTGCATCCATGCATGAGAAAATACAAATGGAAATTAACTGTGCAATTACCCAGAGGTTTAGTTATCCCATTAATAAGTATGTACTCAGACGCGAAAAATGTGCTGTGAAGATAAAAGTATGATGCCTTCTCTCTTTAGTAAAGCGATCACTAGAATCACCACAATTCTATGAAAAAAGTATTCTTCATGAAATGTGTTTAAATCATGTTTTTCAATAGTTTCTATCACTTAACCTGAAATATGGGAATAATAAAACCCAAGAAGTGCTGCAGACATTTAAACTCTTTAAAAATAAAGTTTGCAAAACTAAAGTTCACAAAAGATACTTATACCTAATTATATCTTTATCTAGATATCTACAAAGAAATATGCACAAATATTGTTTTCTCATCATTCTAACATCAAGAATCATTCAATAAGTCATTGTTATGAGCCAATCCTAACATGTCTTCGCTAATGTTTTCCCACCACTTAAGGAAATTTCTTTTCTGCAGTATGAAAACAACAAACAGAATAAAGCTACAGCATAAAAGTAAAGCTAATAATAAATTATTGCTTAAATGTTTAAATTATGGCTCTTGGTTTCTTCTATAATAAATACTTCAGTCTATTTTAGTCTAGATTACCTCATAGAAATTAAATGCTTGGTGTTGGTTAAATGCGTAAGAACTTGCAATGGAACATTTTAACTGCACTTTATAGATAAATGAACTTAAAAAGACTAGAACTTACAATCTTATCAAAAAGGGGTGGTTGACCTCTTTCAAGACTGACTTTTCATTGTGCACATGTTGCTCTTGCTTCAGTCGAATGACATCCGGAATGCTCATTACTTTCAGTGCAAAGTAACGTTTGGCCGTTTTTTCCTTCACTAGATGAACACGCCCAAAGGTACCTGTGCCTGAAATGTCAAAGAAGAAATGTCAGCTTATTGTAAAAAAAGAAAAAAAAAAAGACAATTCACCAAATTAAAACCTACAGGAATTCAATGCCTTTTTGGCGGTGGTGGTTTTGGTGGTGGCATTTGGTTGGTTGGTTTGTTTTTACTCCTCATCAATACATCAGTATTACATTTTTTTTACCTGTTTTCATACCATTTTGGGGGGGATTTCTCAATTTCTTGTGATAATGATTTTAATTAAAATAATGGCATCATGATACTGCCACTCTTTGGATAGATATTGGAAGCATTTCTTGCAAAGAAGAGAAGTGGTCCTGAGAAAGGGTAAGGGAGATGTAAAATAACAAGTATGTATTATGTAAGATTCAAATGCAGCAAATATAAATGAAATAAGCAAATCTGTCCTCAAGTGCAGACAAAAGGCTGGGAAACACTGTCTTAAATTTCAGAGATCAGTTTTAATTTAGATCGAGCAGAGATGGGCAGGATAAACTCAGAAGTAGCATTCAGTTTATTATATCTAGCATGTGTGGCATAGAAGAAAAAAAATCATCACTGACCAAGAATATAAAGTTCACTGTAATGGATTCAATGATTCCTCAACACAAAAGAACTACTTAACTTTCCATATATTATTTATTAAAACAAAGTAGCTAAAAATCAATCAGGGTAGGAACTCATAACACAGAGTACAGAATATACAAGAACAACTAAGACAACAGCAACAAAATTCAAAATATCCAGCTACCAAGGTTCCATGACCAAGAACAGCTGTTTGCAGTTATTCAGGTGAGGAGATTATTACCTTTAATGTGCACAGAGGCAAAGTGATTCAGCAGGATAAGGGGATGCTTGGAAAAAAATACCTACAAGTTGCTAAGCCTTCTAGCAACAACAACAAAAAAATCTGCTTAAGAGTGCTGCACACTTATACAGAAACAGTAGATTTCATGCACCCTTTTTTAATTAATGTATTCCTCTTCCAATTCACTCTTAAAAATATAAAAGAAAAATAAAAACGTCTTTTAAATAATGTATTCTGCATTTCTCTATTCAATACAGTAATTCTTGAAGTTCCTTTAAGTGCATTGCACTCAAGACAATTATACACAACTGTATTTCTCTCAGTTTGAAGTGATAGTTTAAACTGGCACATTCTGCCGCACTTCTATTTGTGCTGCAGCACAGCGTTACACATTTGAAGACAAACATTTCAGCTCATGGGGTGGTCGCTCATTGTTTTTTTGCTCATTTAACAATGCCATGTATGCTCCATTAAGAACAGTACTGCAGATATTTTTAATCCTATTCTCTGACAGAAATATGTGTGACTATAAAGGACACTTGGCATTCAAATGAATTGCCTAACTTGTGAAAGGTCACTCTCTTGCTGTGAAATGCCTTCCATATACATCAAAATCTCATACTGAAGCTCATGATCATCCTCTTCTTTGCACACACCCTAGGAAAGCAGCCCACAGACCTATTTCAGTTATTAACTAGTATGTCAACTGATTTCAGATTGTGCTGACCAGTTATGATCCACCTATGTTACATGACAATTTTCCAAGACATGTAGTGGGTGTAGGGAGATGAGTATGTACCTGAAATAGATTTTTTGAGAGAGAGGCTGGGGGGAAGACATCAAAAAATGAACTTCCAAAACTACATTACTTGGGGAGGGAAGAGAAAAACAAGGGAGTTTTTACCTCCAGTAGGTTCAAGAAACTTGAGATTAAAAAAAAAAAATTTGTTTCCTGTATGTGTGTTCTCACTTGAAGCATTCACATTTTGTTTCTCTAACTAAAAAAAAAAAAAAAAAATAGAGAAAACAAAAGACCCATACTCCGAACTAGAAACTAACAACTTCAGCAATCCACTTTCATGGAACATGCAGCTCCACTACTAATACAGCTTTTAAAACCAGTTTGAGATAAAAGTTCTCACTACACAAACCCACAAAGGATTACCGTTGTCCAAGCACAAAAGATTCTATCAAAGCAGTTTTACATTCCCACCTGTCCTGAGTTACAGTTCTTTAACTATGAAAACTGAAAACAGGTGTCAGATAAAGCTTGCTGTTATAGTGAAGTAAGGCACCACATCACTCTGGAAAATTTATCATGCAATTAAATCCTTTAACAATGCAGTCATATTACATGACTGTATCTCTATACCTGTAAACAACCTTATTTTCATGGGGATGGGCTTCTGCAGTGAAGAAAAAAAACCCTAAAAAATATACCAAAATAAAGGCCCAAAAGCTTCCAAGCAGAGCTATCTTTTCAAGCTACTTAAAATACTGATTATTTATAATCTTTATTGAATGTGTAGACAAAAAATAATTTAGGTTATTTCAGAATTAGGAGCTGAAATTTAAGTTCTGAGTGAAAACACTGTTAAAAATAACTATATTCATGTTCACACCAAAACTAAAAATCAACTTAAACTTTTAAGAGTTCCAGATGTGGACTCAGATAAACTAATAGTACCAATCCCATAAACAAATCCTGGGTTTATATGCTCATACAAGTATCCAAGTGCAAAGTGCTTCCATAGACATATTCAACAGGGAAGTCAGATGAACACATACCTAATTGTTCCTAGGTCTCTAGTGATCCCACATTTCATGACTTGTTCTACTTGTCCTACAAATTCTTATTTTAGAATGCTTTATTTTTTCATTACGTTATTGGTCTAACTTTACAAGCGGTGCTGCTAAGAAATAATACTAGTAATAATAATAGAAATCACAAGTTCCATCCATTTGCAAAGAAGGACCGGTAAGGGATCTATTTAGCAATAGTTCTAACTTTGGAAACACAGCCTCTTTGAAAATGTCTCTGCCAGAAGCAGCAAAGTCTGGCAGGCTATTCCAGAATAGTGGCAGGCACCTAATCTAGAGAGCCTCTGGGAAAGACAGAAGACCACACAGACAGGCGAGAACATACAACCTCCCTAACCAGTTTTATTATTAACTGATTGCAGGCGGCCTTTTTTCAAACATCTTTAGCCCGCTTTCAAGCAACTATGGAAATCAAGATGACAATACAGACCAAGAAGTCATCTAACATTTGTTTTCAGACGTCTCTTCTCATAATATGAATTTTCTCCCATTCAAGTCTTCTCAGAAACTCTATTAGACCTACATCAGTTGGTAGTGACAGTGCCCAGACACACAACTAACCACCCCTCCAGCACTTTTGACAAACAATATGCTCTCTTAAAGCTCTAAAGAAAAATAACAGCGATGTTCTGGAATTTACCCACACCATTTAAGCTGCTCAGTTAAACTCCTCTCACTGCAGAGAGAAGCAAAGAGTAAACATGGTAAGTACCATGATTTTTTCATTTAAGGAAAAAAAAGACTTTAACCATGTGTGGGCCATGAACAAGGCAGGCAAGTGAACTTGCTGAAACTTAAAAACAGCTGTTTAAAATAAGCAAATCAGGTGCAATTTATGCCTTTGCAAAGCCACATTCAGGACTAATCACTGAGCTGCCTTCCCCCAGCCCCCGCCTTTTTTTTTTAATGCTTAGCAAGTCTAGTTTTCAGATAAGCAGATAAAGTTTGCATACAAAGATATCTACAATTCAAAAATCTCACTTCAAACTTTTGGTCTGGATCTCCTACTCATGCTTTTAGCCATTTCTGCAAAGATTTTTAAAATTTTCTTACTTGGGAGCAGGAGGGAGAGGAATGGGATGGGACACAACAGACAAGGTGGGAGGCTGCAACTGGGTATTTTTGTGGTTGTTTAGCACAGACGAGAAAAATCTAGCTGTTCGATAAAAACAGGTCTTATTGTTCTGACTAGGTGGAAAATCTGCCTCTCACATTCATGGAAAGAAAACCAAAAAAACTGAAGCAACAAAGGGGGAGCATGAAAGATGGAGGCCCACCTCCATAAATCTGAGGGAAGGTTTTTGGAAGCAGAAGAGGGCTGGGTTACTAACTAGCCTTCTATCAAAGCACTGCTGCCTGCTGGGAAGGACACACTGAGCTCATGAACAGTTTCTGCTAATCTCCATGAAAGAAGTGTTCATTTTTTTTTGCCCTGATCACCCCTGAGCTCAGCTGTATGAATAAGCTACATTTGACCTGTGACAGATAAACTTTCCTTAGGATTACCTCAAAATAGAAATATTCTGTACTTGCCCATCTTGCACATAACAATGAAAGGAAGTACAGTGTTTACAGATTTGCACAATATTCTACTGATATTTATTTAATGTTTAGTTCAAACCAAGAGAATTTCAGGGACTGTGAACCATTCTAGATGAGTCCTGGGATCTACCAAGTACTATGTTGCTGAAGGAAGGGCAATGGCTAGACACACACACTCCTCCCTTTATTTTGGCACATAATGCCAGAGTGTTAGAGCAAGACAATTATACTTCATGAAAACAGTTATTAGAAGGTGTGAAGGAGTATTTGTATTTTATTTGCACAGTCCCCTTTCTCCCTACTAAGGCATATAGCAAACGAAGGTTTCTAGCCACCAGTAACAAAGGCAAGTGAAGAGTGCCTGCACTATTTGCAACATGCAACGCAATTCAAGATTTTCAGGACTAAACAGGAAAACAGAAT
Source organism: Streptopelia decaocto (assembly GCF_964273445.1). Lineage (NCBI taxonomy): Eukaryota > Metazoa > Chordata > Aves > Columbiformes > Columbidae > Streptopelia > Streptopelia decaocto. The sequence continues at coordinate 97,216,589 of NC_138663.1, forward strand.
AAAACATGCAAAATGCTAACCACTAATCTGGTATAATCTGTTTACAACAGAAACAATAAAATTTTTTGATGCCTTTGCAAATTTAGTGAGGCTGCAGAACTTGAAAGAATGCCAGCAATCTTCTCCATTAGGTAACCTGCTGATGTTAAACACACACAAAGGGAGGAGGCCAAAAACTGCAGAGGATCAGCTTGGGCTAGGTATCAAACACAAGGAGGACTTCTCAGTCTTACAAGACAAGCTGATTCCCTAATGCCATGCCAAAATACCATAGCTAGCTTCCAGGATTTTACTCTCTTTGAAGCCTGGTAGAAAAGAATAAAGAATGTGGGAATATTTCTGAAGCAATTTTAGATACTTTTGATGCTAAGAAAACTAATCCTGCAACTTTTGATCAGTTAAAAAAATTGAGTGAGTAATCATGTAGTGACTATTTTGCTACTGATGTAGGTGACTAATTTAATGCTCAGTTTGCCTCTTTTATTTGCTCCCATTAACTAGGCCCAGCTGTTCCAGCTTCTTAAAACCAAGTTTGCCTTGCTCAGATAGATACCATCTGTTTTAATGAAGAAAGAACTAGGTCATGGGATCCACAACCCTGAGGGCTGCTTTCTGAGTCCCAGAGGGCTTGGTACAGACTTCAACAGATGCCAAAAAAAAAAAAAAAAAGATGATGTATTTGCTTTTATTTACAGTTAAAAGACTGTTTCCTACTGTGCCACGTATTAGTCTCTGTTGGTAGCCAGAAGCACAACAGATTTAATTCTGTTGAATACCACAGATAAACTAAGTGAACTGTAGCAGATTATAAACTCAATACTGAATGTCAAATTTGTCTGCCATTTAATTTCTGTCTCATTTTGGGATGGAACCTGAACAGCCTAGTAATACCTGTCTTAAGAGGGGGAGTAGGGACCATCAATAATTCTTGACAAAGAAGGGGAAGAAGTGGCACAGGAAAGGAAACCAGCCTGCCCAAAGAGGCTGGTAATCAGAAGATTAACACTTAGGAGAAAGATATGGGGAAACCGCATTACATGAGTAACTATGGGCTTCTATTATACAACAGATGTGACTGGCATATGAACAGAGTGACACAGAATAAGGATGATGATTTTGGACATCACAGCAGCCCAGTTCACATTTTTCATTTAAGTTTTCAGTCCTTAGACCAGTGTCAACAGAAAATGCCTAGCAGATTACCGCTCAACCTTCTCAAATTCAGTGTCTTCACACTGTTCCACAAAACAGCTGTGGATTGCTCACCATAACTTAGATCACTGCTTCTACACTTCTGTACCACTCTAGATGGTTAGGGTTCTGATCTAAACGTGAAAAACATACCAGAAAAATAAAGAAATTTAGAGGTTCATGGATCTAACATATTTTAAGGTTCTTTTTTATTAATACTTGGTACATAGGGAGCCTATAACAACACACCATTAAAACTACATTTAACAGTCTGGGATTTGGTATAGCCTCTTCTCAGCTTTGCACAAGATTTGATATCACAGTATCACAGTATGTTTGGGATTGGAAGGGACCTCAAAAGATCATATACCAGAGAATAGGCAAGCAACTGTGTCAATAACTCTTCTTGTTGAGCCACTCATTTAAATCTTTCTGAATTACAAAGAACACAGGAATCACCAGGCTAATTAATACACACCAGTCAAGCTTCCTGTTTTTCACATAGTTCAGAGACAGAATTCCGAGTTCTAAAAAGTGCCACTGAACAGAACACTCACAAGAGGAGTTCCTTTAATTCCAGATAATTCTTTTTTGTGCCTCACAACTTATTTGGTCTCTCAAAAAATATTGTAAATATCAGGATGTCTTTAAACAAAATAAGCAGAACTCTTTAAAGTTTCTCCTCTCTCTTTATCCTTTATTTATTTTGAAATACCAGGGACAAATAAATAAATGAGACCAGAAAGTCGTTAGCCTGCTGGTGATAACCTTTAATCCTTTCCATTTCTGAACAGCTCTTAGAACAATGAAACTAAATGCATGTCCCTTTGCAAAACTTTAACACCCACAATTATTCACATCAATTCCCCTAAAACTGGTATTTCCCCACTTGATTATTCAATGGTATTTTTTTAACCCTTCCCATGCCTTCCACTACCTGTAAATTCTGACATGTTGACATAAAGAATATGAACAGATGAGAGGATGAAAAGTTTTCCCTCTGTATTGAAAAACATGAAATTGTAAAGTCATTATTACTCCTTTTTACCTATTCAAACATTGCACATGAAGTGTTGAGAGGCCTCAACTGTGAAACTATATATATTTTTTTTTTTTCATAAATATAGCTCAAATAGAAAAGATGTACTGGTTTTCCACCTAGAAACTAACCTACTTTTGCTGAACTAAATTTAGGAGGCCTGTTGAAACAGCGTATTTTAAATTATACGAAAGCCCTGCTAAAAGTAAAGCATATCAAGCTTTATTGACCTGGTTTTAAAACAACTTGGTCCATCACATTTTAAAAGACAAGCACAGTTAAGCTAAGAACTGGGTACCTGTCTGGCTAGCAACACATTCAAAGTTAAAACACTAGAAAGCATTAAATTATCTATTTCATCTGATAAGAATTTCAGGTAATTAAAGCATTATCAAAAAGTGTCACTTTTTTAACAGTTTGAAAAGAATCTGTAAATTAGGAAGTATACTAGCAAGATACACTATCTTCGGACTTTTTTTTTTGTAAAGTTACAAAATGTCATTCAAATCCTATTTACAGAATTGCTTATTTCAGGTAGAGATTAAAATAAGCACAGTAACTGAGAGCTTCTTGGAAGACAACTGTTATAATTTATTATTTAAAATCTCAAACAACAAAAATACATGAATGCATCACAAAGTAAACAGAATCAGGCAAAGAGCAGGAAAACCAAAAAGATGAGTTCAATATTATTCCAGGTATCATCAAATCCCAGATTTTTGGCTACAAGATTCTTTCTGATTGTTAAAAAAAAAATATATGCTATGACAGAAACATTTTATATTATAATCCAAAATGATGAATCTTGATCTCTCTTCAGATATTGTTTGATTTTGGGTCTGCTGTTACGAATATATGGCACCTGCTTCTTGAGTTGGGATTACTGCTACAGTCAAAGTTTTGAACTGGATGTCCCAGAAGCAGTCTAAGCCTTGTCTTCCATGAAGACAAATATCTTGCAGTTTATCTCTGGTAGTACACAAATATTCAATTCAGGTAAATCATTAATACATAATTTTTCACTTTTCCTATTAGATTATGAGCTAGAAGTGCTTCCCAGTGATTCCCTCCCACTCCTTCCCCCGCTCAATGAAGGTAAGAAGATGTAATACCTATGCAGGGATATACTAAATTGGAAAAACAGCTCTGTTCCTAAGCTTAATTGCCACAATCAAATCTGTACCCAAGAGGACAGCAATGTTTTCTCTCTCATCGTTTGTCACTACTTCTATCTTTGCCATCAGTTTCCCTGTTTACAGGAATCATTTATGAAAGTGACTTGGCTAGTTGCTTTACTCAAATTCAACATGGAAATATTTAGTTTGGTTTTACACACACACAAATAAATAAATAAACCAATATGATGTGTCACAAAGTCAAGGACAGACAAAAGCTTTTCAAATAACTTCAACTAAAGGCAACAGTCATTAAGGTCTTTAAAATTTAAAACAGCACCTCTGTAGAAGATACACCACAGTTCAAGTACTTCATAGACTGTTTCAGCAGCTTTTGCTCTTCTCAGTTGCTACATATTAGGTCCTATATGATGCTGCATAAGTACTGTATGGACAAAACTTAAAATTATACCCAAAGAAAACAGAAAATCTTAAAATAAAGTTGGCGAGCCAAATAACTACAAATCATGGCTGTGCCCAAAACTCACATTATCATCTAGTAAATAACATTTTGATGACTAAGAAACAAACATTTATGAATGCAGTAATCTGTGATGGATTTAAAAAGTCACTTTTTTCATAGAAGTTAAAGTTCCGTGGAGTCAGGTAAAGATTAGAGATACAGGCTGCAGCATGTATCTAAACAGCAGTTCCCCCTGAACTATGTGAACCTACACAAGGGTACTTAGTAGGTATCTAACATCCGATTAGCCACTTTCCTTTCCAACCCAGAAATGTGTGCCTCTAACACACTTTCAGGATTTTTACATAATCAGCATATTTTTGTCTGTCCTGGAACTCGGCTCTTGCAGATTTCTTCCTTTGTTTTCTCCAAAAGAACCACTTGGTGCAAATCAGTCTCATATTAATGTAAACAAAGTATCAGGCTTAATACCCTTGACTGTGTTCTTTTAAAAAGCTAACAAAAAATATTATTAAAGTACAAAGGTTTATTACTGCTGAACCAACACAATAAAAGCTACATTGTTTCTACTTGAACGATTTCCTCCTTCACCAGTGCTGGACAGAAGCCTTTGCGGGACTCATACCTCTTACATTACATTCCTTTCATTTACATTTCACTTCCATCTAAAGTAGTGCTAAAGGAGAAACAAATCAAGGGGGACATTTCACATAGTGCACAAAGCCTATATTTTTAAAAACTTTTGAAACAGATTATCTATTCACTGCTTAATATGGTATTTCTATAATGCTTTTCAAGCATAAGACTGAAGAGTAAATTATGTTGAAGAGCCCCTGGATGAAGACAGATCGAAGATGGACTTAATTTAAATGCACTCAGCACTTAGCTCTTTCGTATGTTTCAGGAAATAGCTACATAGGCAACTGAGGAAAAAACTCTTCAAGATCATCTATTGCCTACTATTTCGTGTGTTCACACAGAATTAGGCATAGGAGGCCCTAGTCCAGAAACACACTTGTATATGTATTTATGGACAAGTATACCAGCAAATTTGAGATTTAGCTATAAAGGCCAGGTGGAAATCCAGACACAGTAATATTCAGAAAGCAAATTCTACACATTAAGAGTGAAATTAAACTTCTGTGGCAGCCAATACCTACTTTTCCAGTTTTTTCTTTTAAGTTTAACCTATTTTTCATTCAGACTTTTGACTTCCATTTTTGAAAATTCACTGACCTTGACCTAACTCAGGATAACAAAAGAAACAAAGAACAACCTCTGGACATTCACATTGAAGACAAAGCCTGTCCACTGAGTATAAGTTAAAGGCCTTAAAGCATCAGAAAGTTTGTTCTTCACATTATATCTTCAAACCTTAAGACCGAAATTTTTTAAAAATGACAAACTGGAGTTCTATCTTTTTTGAAAGACAGAAGATTACCACAGAGGACCACGTAGCCTCACTTAATTTCTTTATGGTTGGACATTCAAACACATAATGGACATACATTGTGAAAGGCGCTTATTGTTCTTGGCCTGCTGCAGTTTATGGTGAGAACTTACAAAAAGTCTTCTCCAGTACAAAAAAAAAAAATGGCAGTAGTAAAGTTACAGGCTAACACTGTACAAACAGTAACCAACCAGCTCATCTGTACCCCAAACACAAGCTGAAATACTTCCTCTCCGGACACCTTGAGCTGGAACTTCCTCATGCATTACAGAGCTCATCTTTAGACCAGTCAGGTGGAATCCTTTCCAAGTCAGAGGGGGGAAGAAAGGCACTTCTATATTCAGCTGAGCAGTTTTACACATCCAGTTTATGAATCCAGAAGTACCTATTTCTCTCTGTCGATTATAAAGTGATTTTACACATGTAGGTTTGATAGCCATTTAGTGTATAGGTCTACATTCAGACAGATGAAACCAACCTTGAAGTTTTATGGACAGATAAGTGCATGTGGGATATCATGACATGGAAATTATTGACATATAAAATGCTAATTTGTATAAGGAAGTATACAGCAGTGAGATTTAAAAAAGAATTGTTAGTAACTCACTAAATTCTTCATACATGTCACCAGAGCTATGCCAAGTGATAACTCTACAAGTCTATAATCTTCAGCATTGTGACCCAAGTTTATATTCATAAGGCAGTTATTAACTGATATTCCTGAGAGACTAGAGAGTAAAGAGGCATTATGTATCTAGAATTTACTTGACATGTTTATCACTTTCCCAAGTTCTCTCATGCTACACTACCAAAAAATAGTGTAACACTGTCCAACGGAAGGTGATGAAATCACTATTCTTTGGCACTAGAATAGACATAATAACATTCTCCACATAAAGAGCTATTATGTGATAAAAATGAAGTAACTCTAGAATATCTAAATAAAGTTATATCTGATATGGAATTGGAACAAACACACTAACACAAATACTAAGTTTCAAATTCCCAGTCTCCAAATTCCATTCTCAAATATCAATTAAACATTTCAGAAGAAAATCTCTACAGTGCCCAGGAATTACATTACTGATAGAAGCAAATACTGAAAATATTCTTTGTGTTAATACCTAATGTTACTGAGGACATGCCAGTTTTAATTTAGCAATTATGTTTAGTGTAAACTTTTAAATACCCTAGCAAAAAATAACTGTGGTCTTTAAATTTTTCACACTATTCAGGATTGTTTAGACCACTACACTGTTTTGTTTTGTTTTTTTCTCTATAACGTAGAAACATAAATCTAAACTCAACTGAAATTCTGTTCTGTTTTCTAACCGAAACACAGAATGGAGAATTATTTTTTTTTTTTTTCTGGTTTTACTGTGCAGCTTCTTAATAGGAAAGAAAAGTCATTTCACGAAGTTTCCACAGTTAGAAGCCAGCTGCCCTTGTTAGTTTTATACACACACTTTCCTTCCCCTTCCATCTCCAAACCAGGATCCAGTCTCTGTCCAGTTCTATACCTCTGAATATCACACCCAAGAAACCCACCCAAGTGAACAAATAAGATTTTAAACAGAAGGTTGCACAAAACTGACAATTATTTAAATGGACAAAGATGAACCAGGATGAGACCATTCAAGAATTTATTATATATATATGGATGTACTCTTTCATAAAGAATTCACAGATTTGAAATTATTTGTGAGTCACAATATGAAACAGAGAATTCATCATACAGTCACATGAAGAACAAAGAGAAGGATAAGGTTCAAAATTAAACACCAATGGCACAAGGAAATAAAATATTCTACAGTATATGTGGTTCAATCACATGTTGGCCAAGGCTTTTAAGATTCTTTGAAGGATGCTTTGTTTGGACATATGAGCACAACTTAATTTGCCCCTATTTACACCTAGCAAGCTGGAATACTCACTCCTAAATTTCCAAGCTAATATAAACACTGGAGAAGAGCTAAGCTTATTACTTCTTGCAATATTTGTATCAAAATGCAGGTAAGTTATTTCAGATGCATTTTATATTATTTGATAGCTAGTTTTATATCATGACCAGCTTACCCAATATAAAACATTACGTGTAGTGTGAAAATGCTTAAAACTAATAAAATCAAAACCTTTACTGCATAACACTATTACTTCCACTAATGGCACAGTATATGCTTCTTTAAATTGTATATAAACTTTCAAAATACAGATTGAGTGTCAATTCTGATGGAAATCTTGTTCAAATTGATGATTTCTAAATTGTTTATTAGTAGGCCTGTCTTCAATATTATCTGTCAATTCAAAGACTGGCTCCATTAAAATAAAAATTTAAAAATGTTACCTCATCCTCATGTTGTAGAATTTGAACAATACCATGGATAAAAATCCATATGAATCCAGAAGGACAACAGTAGGCAGGCATACGAGCACATACTCTACACAAATCTTTCTATAAGACCCAAGAGCTTGCCACAAAAATCTAAAAACACTTCCAACACCATTAAACAAAATTTAGTTCACAGTTTTTAAATGCATTAAGAAGACCACATAACTCTTCACGCCTTAAGTTTGGGGTGATAAAAATCTTTACTAATGACCAAGGAAGGAAGGAAAGCTTTAAAACACCAAAGCAAAATTCTCCATTATTTATGACAGTCAAAAGCATCAGGAGATCAGAACCTTAAGACCTAAAACTGATCAGTCCATTATTAAAGTTACCTGGTTACACCGTTTCTCACAGACCTCTAACACAAGAATTTAACTTCTACCTAAAGTGTATTTAAAATACTGCATGGAAAGCTATTTTCAGCACTACAGACTTATCAAGTGCTGTATTCCACAAGCCCTGAGTAGTTATTTTCCAGATCTTAACTCATAATACTCTGTATGGTCATAAAGACTATCAAGTATATTATACTGTAGTAATAATAGTGCAGTCTACTGGATGGACCTTACTAAAAGAAACAGAATTTCCAACCCATCATATCACAGTCACAGTTACGAGCTAGTCAGCCATAAAGAGCCCTTTTTATGTCTGCAGTGTTCTCACTTTCCAGTCACTGAAAGCAGTTAATCATTAATACTCTAATCTTGAAAATAAACCCAAGCTCGCTTTTCTCATAAGAATCAATATTTTATTTTAGATTTTCATTTTTTCACTCTGCTATCCTGTGTCTTCATCACATATCAGATTTCTTAGCAATACATACCCATGTACCTAGATATACAGATATATAATATATATGCACACATACTTCCATTTACTCAACCACAGGTTAATTTATTTTGTTGTTTACTGCTATAGTTGCTTCTCACTTCCACTCTCCCCCATTCTCTCACCCCATAAAATCTCAGAATAAATTATCTGAACCTAGTCTAACATACTTAAAAACAGGATCACAGTCTGTGGCAAAGAGAGCAATGAACAGCAAATCCAACACCACCTTGACAGGATAGATTAAATTACATCTAACTGAATTCATGAGGTGTAGATCACACACCAAGAGTACTTGACATTCCCTTGTAACCTCTGTTTTTCAAAACTGTAGCATCACTGTTTACTAAGAGGTTCATTCACGATTATAGTTGACAAAGCATACCCTTCAACAGAAATGTTTTTTAACTATTCATTTTAAAGAACAAGCACTTAAATATAAATTATAATTCAGGACTTACAAATAAACAGTGCACAAGCACAAACGTGCTAAAATTAGAAGGGAGGGCCAGATAGAAGGGTTATAAAAGAACATAAAATCCATCTATCTTGGCCAGGTCATTGGTTCATATATCACCCAAATCAGTTGCAAGTGAAACTTACTGTATCTGACAGTTATTAGTTCATCATCCATGAACAGTTTTTACAGAATCTGAAGCATGTTAAATTTTCAGCAGCAAAGATAAAAGGCATACTTCTGCCCTGAAGAAAGTTGAAATATGTTAGGTATAGTTCATTTACAGTTCTACAAAGTGAACTGCAGTTTATTTCAGATGCTTGCACGTTTCCTAGGAACAAGTAACAGTCTCAGAAGACAGGAAAGAGACTGATGAAATTATTATTGTTATCATTATTATTTCATTTATAAGAGGTCCTATCAATAAGAGGTACTATCAATGTTTAAAGAGTCCCTAAGCACCTGTTTTCACTGTACTGCCCTTTATAGTCAAGTTCACCAAGTTCCTTAGTCTTTAATATGAGGCCTGTATATGACATGCAAAACTTAAGAGATGACCGCACTTTACGGTAAATTATTCAATAGTTTGCACTCCAAAAAAGAAGATTTGTCTTGCTTATAAAACTAAATGAACTATGTTATGGAAGGATCTCCGAAGCAAACTGATTAAACAGTAGAGCTTTTTTCCTTCTCACTGCTCTCCCATTCCCCCAAGTGTCTTAGGATTTCTATGTTGGTTTTGGGGGTTGTTCGGTTGGTTCGTTTTTCTTTGTTTTTGTTTGTTTGTGTTTGGTTTTTTTTGGTATGGTTTTGTTTTGTTCGTTTGTGAGGGTTTTTTTTGTTTTTTTTGTTTGTTTGGGGTTTTTTTGGTGGGTGTGTGTAGGTGCAGGGTTGTTTATTTGTTTGTTATTTGGTTGGGTTTTTTTTCTATTACTACAATCATTGCTTTACCTTATTTCAAGAATATTACAGAGAACCAAGGGAGGCCCAGCAACAAAGCTGTGTTTGCTCTCAAACAATGCAGTAGACAGTCAGAATGTTGGAATTCCTATCGTATCTCAAAACAGTGTTAAGTCCCCTTATCCTACTCTCTTTTTCCAAAATAATTTTAAAATAGGAATTCCAACATTCTGACTAATAACCATGCAACCAAATCCTGCTTTAGTTTTATATTAAATGAGTTTAACTGCAGACTTGTCAGAAAAAAAGAAAGATTGCTGAGGGATTTGGCTAATTAGCCACAAAGCCACCTGTCTTTGAGTTTCCCATTTCACAGTGTTGCTTCTCTACTTACAATTAGCATGTATTGCAAGCTCTTCTCAACAGAAAGATTTCACTGGTCAGTAACATCACCTGCATACCTGCATATAGTGCAATTCATACACATTTCAAGTTAAAAGAATATTAAAAATCCTTGCTAAGTAGGATTTTGAGATTCTATTTCTCCATTTGCCTCTGATGCCAGTTGAATATTTATGGAATTACACCCTAGCCACATCTTATGGTCAGCTTCTGCTCACAAAATAAAATCAAGTTATGCTTTTTTTTTTTTTTGGGGGGGTGGAGGGGGGCATGGGGCAGGAAGGGAAAGGCATAATTCTGAAATCTAAATGATATTTTGGATGTCAAATACTGTTATTTCATAAAATGCACTAACTCACGCAAATTGTCCTATCACAGATTTCCAGAGCTTTGTTTTCCCAGAATTATCCAAAAGCAAGCCAACCAGTCTGTATTCTACCTAACTCACAACCGACGGTGCAGTAGGAGCATTGAAAAATTCAGGTCTACCTAAGAAGAAAGCAACAAAAAATTATCTCCAATGTCACCAAAATAAATATTTTAGCTTACAATAATTCAAGTGTTGCAGATAAAGAATTGACATAATTCTAGAAACTCTCTTCACTTTGACATTTAGAACAACGGCTAAAGTTTGTTCTATTAAACACTGAAAAGGGATGGTTTTCATAGGCTTTACAGCATTAGGAAAGGATATGCCTCAATCTGTTTCTACTTCTCAACTGATCAAGGATGAAATGCATGCAACTGAAATTTAAAAAATTAACTTCAAAAACCACCCCCCGCCCCCAGAAATATATTTCCATGCCTTTTAAAATTTTTGCATTAACTTTGGTATTAGTTCTTTTTTTTTCAGATGCTTTCAAAATCTCTTCTCAGTTATTTTGTTTTAATTCTAATGCTTCTGTCTTCTAGGACATGCTGTCTTTCTCCTCGCTTCTTTCCAGCTGTCTTTTCTAGCAAAAAAACCCCAAAACAAACAAAACAAAAACAAACAACAAAACAAAACAAAAAAATAATCAAGTAACCAAACCAACTTTAATCAAGGAAAATTTTCCACTAACAGATCCAAGGAATAACTGCTACTCACTTTGAAATTACTAGAACACATGCAGAAAGCTTTTACACAGAATAATTTGAATTAACTTGCAGTACTGGGAAACTTTTAGAAATAGTTTTAAATGTATTATATCCCAAATGACATTATTTTCAAATATATTAATGAATGAGCAATTTCTACATGTATAGTTCCTAATGTGAATTTATTTTAAGTGGACTGAACTAATTTGGTCACAAAAAAAGGAGGAAGAATATGTTGTTGAGCCAGTATAACTTCTGTATCTACCACTTCCAAGTGTAACAACGGGCTTGGCTAAATAGAGACATATTGTAGAAGTCTTCATAGGCCTTTGAAAGTCACAAAAGTCAGGGTGAGCTCAGCGGCCTCAGAACACTAATTCAGCATACCAACATGCAACCTGAAACATTTTGATGAAAGAGGGTACAAGAATCCCAGTTCAGAAACAGCCTGACCAGCAGCTGTCCTCATTGTTTGTTTTCAAGGGACAGGCATGGAATTACCCACTAATCTTCCTGAAAACAAACTAAAATTTTACAATGCATAATATGAAGTTATTTTTGTCAGACCATGCAAATTAAAACTGTACAGGCTATCATCTCCTGCACACAAGGAGCTGTAGAAAGCCAACACCAAGCTGGAGGGAAGAGGTCTGAGGCTACATGTCTATCATCAATTTTGGGGCAGGTGGCTAGAGGAGTCTCCTATTATAGTTCCCAGAAGTTTCACATAACACAGTTCCCAGCCTCTTATTTTTTCATATTCACCATCCATATAGCTATTACAGTGCATCTTAATTAGTAGATCAGCAAAGTAAAAATCTTACACCCAGTTTAGCCTGTTTTTGAAGTGTTCACGGAGGGATAGCTCCTCTCTTAACATCTACCTAAACAATTTTAGAGCATTTAATTTACTGACTGGAGTAATACCCGAGAGGCATAAGCAGCAGTACTAACTAGACATTTTCCTTTAATCCACAGAGCTCACTACACCTTCAACAATAATGGCAGTGTCATTACTGTAAATATATCAGATTGCTCAGGGAGTCCCCATATTCTCCAGTACAAACAGAACAACACTCAAGCAAAAGCCAATAATGCTGTGAAAGAAGTTACATTTTAATGAAGAACCATACCAACACTCAAAAAATAATGCAATAGTTGGCACCTTAAATAGTCACTTCACATGAGTTCGGTAACAAACCATTACATCGTTGTTAAGAATCATGAAAAAAATAAAAGAAAAAACCCAAACTTTGACAGCTCCACATGCTTTCCTCCTGTATTAGACAACGTCACAGATTATATAGTCACATCTTTCAGGGAAAATAACATATTGCATTAATAGCTTTAGTGTTTTTTAAAAGTATGCATTAGACAATGCCAAGGGTACCCAAGAAAAACAAACGCACGTCTAAGTCACAGATTACAATTGATAATAATAGTTTATATTACATAGCTCTTCTGCCTTGAGTTGCCTTTCCCAAGTACTTCAATAAATACAAAATACAAATTACGCCTGAATTGTTGCAAATTGCAAGGTAGAAAAAAAATTAAATATCAGATGTGTGATCTTTCATGAAAAATTAGCTCAGAATCAGCACTTTAAGGAAATAAAAAATATTTGACACAAAAAAAAATGCTACATGCCGTAAACACTGTATGAATAGGCTGTAGAAACAAAGATCTGCTAAATGTGATAGCCAACTAAGAAGCCCTATATATGTGAAAGAAAGTGAGCAGAAGACTGTTCCATATCCTCACTCTTTCTATATCAAGCTGTACAATTGTAGAACTTGTTTTATGAATTTTTATATATATATATATATATATGTATGCATATATATAATTTATAATCCAAATGAGAAAGTGGTAGGTGATATTCAAACTGAATATCCAGAAGAGAAACAAGAGCGAAGATGATGTTGCGTAAAAAGTAGTCTGTTTTAGACACCATACCCTGTTGGCATAAGCACTATGAAATACATTGCAAATCAAATAAAACCACATAACCAATCTACTTTTACTTTGGTATTAAATAAACACTCCCCAACAAATAAAGAGTCACAAGACTAGAAATCCAGATATTTCACAGCATATTCAAATTGCCTGAGACGTGCAGTTCAGATTTACTTAACCATAATTATGTCCAATTTAGCTGGACCGTTGAGGGTCAATGCAAGACTTCGGGAATGGTCCACTGACCAGATCAACCCAACTGATGAGTCTACAATTCTATCACCGTTGGTATTGTACAGAAATATGTTATACCATGCAGTTTAGTGCCGTGGAAACTATGCTTCCTTCATTAATTTTAATGTGTTTTGGTTATAAATAAATAAATAAAAACACACACTAGCAATTTGTCTGAGGTGAAGTGTATCAAAACACACCAATTGATTCACTGGAGAAAAATGACAACACATTTACACAAAAGTTACTGTCAATCAATTAACAGACCAGCTATCAACTGCTCCAAGCCGAGAGAGACGAGAGTGAAGAAGCAGGCAGCAGAGTGGAAAATTTTCATGAACAAATGCCACAGATGTCCACAATTTAAGATCAGAAAGGGCAGCTGTCAAAATTCACCAAAAGAAAATGTGAGTGTCAACACATTTGAAGAACAACTCTGAAATGAAAATATCCTCAAACAACCTTAAAATAGGTATAGATACTGATATAAATCTTTCAGCATGAGCATTACACAGCAGCTCAAGGAAGCTTATTTTACTAACACACAAGCACTTTAGCCATAGAACTATAAGTTGTAGTGAAATGATGTGAAAACAATTTCTCTCTCATACAGATATGTCTAAAAAAAAAAAAAGAACTGTACTTGTATGTTCTACAATGTAGATATGTCCAGAAGAACACATTCTGAATACTTCTAGTATGCTATGATTCACAGTTTCAACATTATTTTTCCCTGCTCCAGTGATCTTTGGCCTTTCAAAGAGTTTAGGCATTACATAGAACAGTTAGGTTGTTTCAACTGAATTGTAAAAACACAATATTTAGAGTTCAGTAAGATTGTGGCCCTTAAGCTGTGTAAAAACAAAAGCTTACGTTAATCCTCATAATGAGAGTGCTATTCTAAAATTTTCAGAATGCTCCTCAGGGTAGAACAAGATATTTTCTTCAAGTTCAAAGAAGTTTTACAAAATGACAAATCTATTATTCTCAGAATTTTTATTTTCTTTTTTAGATTATCAGTAGGTTCAGGGCAAAATTGCTCACAGAAACGCTGCATCTCTTTTACACTCTGTCCCTCTAAACCTTTAGAAGAAAACAAACATCACACACTACTTCAGCGATAACATCTCATCAAACATCTTCCCCTGAAACTCCCCAAGAAAGAAGTCTTTAATTTGCCAACTTACAGTCTTATCATCACAACTGAAACTATTTCAATACCCTTGAATATATTATTTACCCAAAATAAAATAGTAAGTGTAATACTAAGGGCAAAAATGTGAACATTTCTTTTACCAAAATTAACAAAGCAAGATTACAATTATCCACAGAAATACAATGAGACTTACATAAGTGTGTTTTGTATATTTTCTCATTCTGTAACATTCCACTCACTTTCCAAATATAATGTGTTTTGTTAACTACATTCACAATTTAGTCACCTGTCTCACAGGTGGATTACCTTAGTACTCTAAATTTACAGTCTCTATAGTACAGAAGAGGCTGTACTATGGGAAAATCTCTGATCCACCTTAAGTATTAAAAAAGAATAATAATAACGATGCAACAGGTATTTCAAATAAAAACTGAACCACTGCTCTAATGCGAAGTGTAAACAGTGGTTAAAATGATGTCGTACCATATACCGTCCCCCCTTTTTTTTCTTAAAAAAAAAAAAAAACAAAAAAACACCACTTTTCTTCATTCATTTGAAAGATAGTCTTTCTGCGGGAAAACAGAAATATGGTCTAATTTTGAGAACTGCTCTTCCCTATCATCTGAATATCCCAGGTGCAAACTAATACACAGTACTCAGCAAAATTTTACTTGCCAACATCTTTGAAACTACTAAAACACCTGTAACACTGCAGAATTGGGAAGATGACTTCCCAGGTAAAGACACTGTATTAAACTAGTCACGAGTAGCACAAGCTACTGCTGAAGATGCTTTACACTGGTAAGCATCAACAGCAAAGGTATTGTATTGTTTAACCTAAACTAATTTAAGAACAGGCTATGCCCAGACAAGCCTTTTCAAGGTAAACACACAGTTCCCATCTTCACAAAAATTCACTCTTCATTGCTGTATACATGTCTACGCCTTTCACAACAAACAGAAGTGGTATTACTGGATTTATTATTAGTGGTATTATGAACTCCACCACCCTTTTCATTCTTCTGATATTTATATATTGCATATCATCCTTAAAGTGGACCAAGACAGGACTAAATGCAGTTTAGCTTGGAATTTGTTTGCCTAAGTTTTCATTATGTAAAATCCAAAATAGAAAGACATCCACCTCCAAAAGGCTGCTCTCCCTGTCCACTACAAACAGTCCAGACATGCAAATTCAGGAACCTCAACAGAGAAAAGGTGAGTCAATCCCTAAGAGCCTACATGCTGTAAACCACCAGTACTTGAAGTTCATGTTCCTCCCTTTGAAGAGAGGGAAAGAAAAAAATTAACTCAAATTTCTACTTCTCTTCTGGTTTCCTATCTTTTCAGTTTGGCCTGACACACAAGATGGAAGAATTCTTCAACAGTATCTTCATCTGGAACATAAGTTTTATTTAAGCATAAACTTGGCAGGAGGAAGGTGTGGTGTTAGGAGCTTTTGATTGTGTGGGAGAGAAGTTTTGCATGCTTTTTATTTCTGAAATATTAGTATTAGTTGGATTCCAGATTATTTGTTAATTTGCACTGCAACAGGCGCTTTTGGGCATCTCTGGCCTATTTACAGAAGTTAACAAATTACTTATCTTCAAGAAGCATATCTGAGTGTCAAAGCCCATTCTACAGCCTACAATCAAGTTCACAGCATTAGAGGAAAAAAATACTGAATTTCTTTCTACAATCAGACACCTAAATAAGAACAAGGCAAAATAAACAGGTAACAGGCAAACACTAGCCATTTACCTCAACACTAATTTTAAACACTGAAGACAGAAAAGCAGAAATGTGAACTTTCAGTTTTCACATGTTTGGATTTCTTCCTTATACTCTCACTTTTCTGACCTTTCTGAATGATTAAAGATAGTAATTGTTTCAATCCATTTTTTGCAAACAAATGAGAACAAGAACCTTATGGGAAAAAACCTGTTGCTGCCTACTCCACAATAAACATTATGCTACTGAAATTCACCTCAGCAGTGGATAACAGGAAAAGCAAGAAAAGAAAGCTGAGTCACACCTGGTCATTTTCTCTCTAGATCATCAGCTATAACAATACCAGGGATTTATTTTGGGACAAGTATGATCTTGTGGGAGGGAAAAATGAGGCAAGAAAGACATTCCACAGACAGAGTGAAAACAAAATGCAAGTCATTTAGCTTTATGACTAAAGTCTCAAAATTGTACAAATGTAATGGTGAATTCAGGTCACCATTACAGTCACAACATTCAGACCATGTTTTCTTTCAAAACTTGTGGTATTCACGGATACTGCCAAGTAAAATAATGGATTATTATTTATCATTTCAGTATCAAGAAAAGGTGACAAAACAGGAAAAAAATGCTCACACACCCCTTAGAATATAATACTTTAAATAGGTGAGGACCTTAGTAGTGTAACCAAAAATAACACTTGGTAAGAAACAGAACTAATTTGAGCCTCTTTAAAAAAAAAAAAAAAAAAAGCCAAGAGTGTTCCTTCACTAGTAAAGAATAACTTAGTTATTCCAGTGCATAATTTTTTACTCAGACTATACACAGGGAAAATAGTACTGTAATGTCCCATACAGAAGAAGTTACCTTCTTAAAGCATTAGACTACAGTCCTGTAGTTTCTGTCCTGCTGATAAAACGTCATCAGAAATATATTTGGCTAGCATATTTTGTGTGTCTACACAGTGAAATTAAGTATTTAAAAATGTGTTGTGTCTCACTTTTCCCATGTACTTTTTAAAATTTTCCCATGCTCATAAAAATTAAAATACTGGTTTGCCCAATTTTTTATTCTGCATTTATTTAGTGTAAAGCACTTCCTGGGAACAGCTGTTTTAAAGAATCTTTTCACATGAAAATACTATTTAAATATTTCAATCAATTGAATAGATTTACAAAACCCTATTTACATTTATAAAGTCTGCTATGGAATTCATTTCACTTTGAAAAATGGGCAAGAAAAAGATCTCACAGAAGAGAGGGCAAGAAGAAGTTTGTCATCTTTCTCCTCAGCATTCTTTTCCTTCCCCCTTCCCTATTACCATACATTTCATTTGGGAGCATAAATTTTGTTTTCCCAACTTCACCTACCCAAAAGTGAAGAAAAATCTTCTGGTTTCCTCATACTTATTCTAGTTTACATTAATTACTTATTCATTACGGCATAATTAAAAATTTAATATCTTCACTTCAGGACACATGTCAGGTGTCCAACTGCAGCCACTCTAGCTACTGCAGTAGAAAAGCTGCTCTTGTTAAATGCTCATCAAAAATAAGGATAATTCAGAAACTATGCCAAAACTGTTCATAGTCCCTGTCTTCCACCGACAAGACCTACAAAAACTTTGAAATGGGTTCAGATAAGCATGGGTGGGCCACGAACTTTCAGCAGCTGAATTCCAACAAACATGGTGGTCATGGCATATAAATTTTTGCCTTTGTGCAGCACAGAACTTAGTTTCAGCACAGCCACGTATGTGGATTCAACTGAGATTCACAGAATATTTCAGCCTGGTCTGAGTAGGAGCTTCCGAGCATGCTGAGAAAACTCTCGTATTTCAACCTCCTTTAAAAGGAAAATTATCTTAAAAAACAAAAGTGGACAACCAGGCACCTTCAATAGTTCCAGAGCAAGAGTCCTCACCTTTCATATAAAAGGATTAGTTAAAAAAATCCCATTCACCTCAAAGGTGAAAAGCCACATCTTCAACCTCTCAGGAAGTACCCTAAAAGAAAAATTCTTCCTGTTTAACCTCTCTTAGTGCCAGAAACCAGTATGCACCCCACTCCTGTGCCCTCCCTAAACCCATATGTTCACTTGATTAACTAAATATTAGGGTACTTCCCCCAAAAGTATACCTAGCATACTAGAGACTCTAGCCTCTGTTCCCAATGTCTTTTACCAAAGGGCCCACAAACACCAAAACAAACATTGAGTCCTGGGGTGTTTGGGGGGAGAAATGTCCTCCCAATCATTATGCTAAACTGTTCTCCCCTTATTCTCTTCCTCCCCTCACAGTGAGCTCTTTGCTAAACAAGGCACAGTGTCCAACAGAAATCTCAGAACATGTCCAATTCAGCCTGCATTATGCTGGTTGGGTTAAGAGAGAGATTTTAATCCTCTTGGACTATGAAGAATATTTAAAACAGCATCTATTATATTCAAAGGAGGTACTGCTTCCATTTTTTTTTTTTTTTTTAACATAAACTTTATCCCATCCTCCAAGAGAAGGTACCTAAAGTCAGGGATGAGCACAGTCTCCACTACAAGAATGTCATTTTGTTACCTTAAAAATTACTCATAAACAGCTGTAAGAGCATGGAGCTCGGCTTCCTATTTTGCCACTTTCTCAAGCTGGTAGTTTCCAAGGCCACACTGTTTCTAAGCCTGGATATGTCTATAAGCAACAATGGTTCTACTAAAGAAGATGTCAGAATTTCTGGTCCTGTAATTTCTGGCTATCGCCCTCCCCTCCACCAACATCTCCCAGTATCTCAGAGCACATAGCTTTTCAGAACTTGAGCAGAAAGAAAATGGCTATTATCACATCAAACTGCAGACGACTCTAAATTGCTGTAGTGAAACTGATGTCCATACATTAATCTCATCTGTGCACAGAGATAAAAATGGAGGATGGGGTAATATAGACTTAAAACACTAAAATAAATAAATAAATATAGATATATATATGCTCTTTAAGTACATGCGAAATAACCCTAAACTGTACTTAACTAACTTAATTTTTAAAGGTTTAAACCAAACAACAAAAATGAGCTTTTCAAGCTGAAGTACACATCTACATAGTATTCTGCACTTAGTTAACTTGCAACCCATTTACTTCAGGAATGCAACGTAGCACGTTAAGAGGTGTGTACAGAGCAGCCCAACCTCATGCAGCGTTACTGGCTCAGATCTCAGCTGCACGACAGACACATTTGCAGGGCGCTGCGTCTTTTATAAATTCTGCCACTCAGGAGCAGGTATGTGTTCAGTTTCAGTATCACTTTGAGGCTGCTGTATTGCTTCCTGGTCAGGAGACAGATCCCTTCCCTCCTCAAAGCCTTCTATTAAGGTGCATAGACATGTCATAAATCCATTTTAAAACCAACTTACAATAAGCCAGCTCAGCTTCTTTGAGAAGGTAAAGCCTTCTGTATTTATCTGTGCACATTTTTATATCCTTCAACTTTTGCATTTTGTCTTCCTTCTCTCTACAATGCAACCAATGCCACAGTTCGTAAGAGATGCAAAGAATGGTCATCTTCTCACAGAGCTATTTGAGGAAAGAAGAAAAAAATCCAGCTGGGGAAGACAAAAAAGGAAAGGAGGCTCTTCTTTAAGTATTCTGTCCATGCCCTGATAGGCAGCTATCTGCTCCTTTAACATTTTATTCCCTTCTCTGTGTCTTCATATCAAGAAGTCTCAGTATTTTTAAGTCTCTCTTTATATCTTGCGGAATCACAACTTTCCTCTTCCTTAACTTCTAAGGATCACCTTAAAGAACACTCCAAAAAGCTACACTGTTTAAAATTGGCACCAAGATTATTTCCACATTTCTTCATTGCCCTCAGGAAGACTTCCATTACTATTATCCCTTCTTTAAAAATTACTATTTTTCTGCAACCTATGCTTCACTTGAAGTCATAATCCTCTGTGATGACAATTGTATCCAGAGCAACTAGTCATGATGTAACAAACAAGACCAACCACTTCTGGAAAAAAAAAAAAAAAAAAAAAGGCTCACAAACCTTTCAAGCAGTCTCTTAATACCCTTAATTAATTTCTCAATAAAATGCCTGTTCGCATTCCAAATTGGAAAAATCATCTCAAAAAACAACACACTTAAAGAGAAGATAACGTGATCTTCACTGATCACAACATGCTCAGGCCTTTTCAACTCCATTTCTAAAGACCTATTAAAACCATCAAATTCACTGAGAAAGGGTTTAAATTGCATCTTTTTGGCTGAAGAGAGCTTAAGGGAAATCAAGTTTTACAGCACTTATTAGAATAAATCTATCCAAAATCATTTCACAGTCCTATGAAGAAAAAAGAATACAACTTCCACATAGTTGAACATACAATCCTTCAAACCAGGTGCAAAAATATATATAACTATGCACATGATCAAACACAATGCACAGACAGATACAGTGGTGGATATGAACACAATGAACATCACCACTGATGTCTGAAATGCCAATTTATTAAACACATGCATTTACTATGCAATGTTGCTGATTATGAGCAGTTAAGTGTAGTAGATGTGAGACATAACCTTGCCTTCTACCAAAATTCTACACATGCAAAGCGTCTTTGCATGAATATTCATGGCAACAGTGTGGCGGGGCTCTGAAATACACTCTATTCAGTTAACCTGTCTCATCTCTTCACCATCCTGACAACTACGTTTATATGATGAATTTTATATCATGACGCAGGTAAATTAATTTAAAACAGATGAATGAGGTTTTAACACCAAAAGGTCTTCAGGCTTCAGCAGTGACTGCCCCCGCCTCACAGCCAGGCCAAAGCCGGTGACAGGCTCGTTCAGCTGCACATCAAAAACCACCATGACCTCGCAGCCAGAGACGGTGCCCCTGGCAGCACGGGGCCCGGTCAGTGCTCCCGCCACCCCCCCACGCCGCGGACAGACAACGCCGGCAGCCTCCCGCGGGCTCGCAACACGGCTCCCCAACTACGCCGAGGCTGCAGCGCAGCAACCGCGGGCAGCCCTGCGCCGCCGGCCGGCGGCCCCCTCCGCAGCGCCGCCGTTGTGTGTGTGTGTGGAGCGGGAGGGGGGGGATCGCCCCCAACGGCACCTGCCAGCCGTTAAACAGCCAACGGTCCAACGCCGCTGCCTCCGAACGGGCCCACAACGCCCAGCGGCCGCGGCTCCGGGGGAAAGAAAGGAGCGGAGGAGGGGGGTTCCCAAAAAGAGAGCGCGCCCGGCAAGGCAAAGGTGCAGCCGGCCGTTGGGGTACCTCCGAGGACCGCGCCCGGCAGGAGGACGGCGGGGAGCGCCCAACGCTGCGCGCCCTTCTTCCCGCCGGGCACGGCCGCAGGCAGGCACCTGGGCAGCTCCTTTGTTCCTGCCCAGTCCCGCCGCCTCAGCGCTTCACGCACTCACCCACAGTGGCCAGGGTCTCCAGGTCCTCCAGCTTGTAGGCGGCGGGCTCGGGCGCGGCGGGCGAGCCGGGGCCGGCAGGGCTGGGGACCGGCGCGGCGGGCTGAGGCGCGGCCAGCCCCGCCGCCGCCACCGCCTCACCGCCGCTCTTCGACCCCATTTTGGCCTTGGCGGCGCTGAAGGCGTCCATGGGGCCGAGCGGACGCCCCGCGGCTGCTCAGCACATGGAGAGAGGCGAGCCGGGCCGGCGAAGGGAACGGGAAGCAGAGGGAGCGGCGGAGACGCAAAGTTTCAGTCTTCAGCAGGCGGGGTGGCTGCGCCCCGGGGCTGGAGCCCGTTCCCGCCTCTGAGGGGGCGCGGAGCCCTTCAGCATCGCGGACAGCCGCCGCGCCGCCCGCCTCTCGCAGCAGGGATCGCCGCGCAGACAATGGCGAGGGTGAGCAGAGCCGCGCTGTGCCGAGCCGTGCTGTGCCGAGCCGCGCCGCGCCACACGCGGGGCGGAGGGGCGGGGTTTGGTTCCTGCCGCTGCGGCACGGTCCCGCGGACGGCTGGCAGGGCGGGGAGGGGGTGAGGCGCGGCCCCGCCGCACGGCGGGAGCGCGGAGCTCGCCCCCTGCCGCGGGCACGGCCCGGGGGTGTCTGATAACGCCGGTGTTCTCTGCTTGTCCTTCTCCTCGGCTGCGTCCCGCCGCAGAGAAAGCGCGTCTCTACTGCTGGGTGGGGATTGTGTGTGTGGGCACTGGCGGCTGCCCCGGCGCTCCCCCCGCGCTACAGCTGCTGGGGGGAAAGAGGAAGGTGCCGCCCGCTCCCCGCGGAAAGTTAAAAATGATTGATGGGGCCTGTGCGCAGCGCTTCCCGGCCCACCTGGTTTCACACTGACAGCTTTGGGAACACACAGTAATTCCCCCCGCATGGGAGCTCGTGTTGGAGCAACTCGGCTGTTCTGGGCTTAGTGAGTGTCCCTCACCCACATATGTTAAAGGGTTTTTCACGCGTCATATTACTCTTTGTTTTCAAGCAGGTGTAGGTATTGCAACGGCCACAGCCCCTCCACGTTCCCCGCTCAAGCCTGCAGGATACGAAGGTGGCTGGGGATGGCTGTCGGGTGCACTGGGCTGCGTGGAGATGAACTGAGAAGGCAGTGAATGTAGCAGCTCTTAAGTACCGAACACAGCTCCTTCCACGAAAATCGAAAGACTGTTGACGATTATGCTGAAAGACAGGGAAAACTGGTGTATGAGCCAAGTCACTGAGAAGCGTTTGTGTCAAAATTGGGAAGGAAATCCAAATTTTTTCCATGCCTTGTTCGGGCCCGGTTTTACACAGTTCACAGCTGTGCTCCAGTGAGCAGGGTATCTGTAAAGTTCATGTGTAAATCATGTCACACAGGTTGCATTTTGCATCTCCTTTTTATTAAATGTGAAAACATGGGAGTGTAAGGCCTACTAGTTTCTGTGTTGAGTAGGTTCAATAATAATAAGAAATAATTATATATGCGTATGCTAAAAGTAAGTGTAAATATATAAATTAAGAATTACAAATTTGTGTACATTTTTCTTGAATTTTAGGAGACCCTTACAGTGTTCCTCACAGTCACAATACTCAGAGAATGTGACATGTATTTTTATCTTTTAGCTTGTTGACATGAAGTGTTATGACTAATTTGGAAAAATGCTAGGTCATCTCTGCTTCCTGTCAGCATGTGAGAAGAATCATCAGTCAAGGAGGATGATATCACTTTTGCTACAAAATTTCAAATTTCATTTGTGTCAGAATGCAATTTTCAGAACTGCATTTTTGCAGTTTTGTACTTCTGTTTTGCTTGACTATTTTACTTAGTTTCGTTTTATATTATGTTTTGTACCTTGTATGCAAAAAATGTTGTGATTTATATCTCTAATGGAATATTTTAAAGACTCCTTAAATTGCAAATTGTAAGTGTTCTGGCTTAAAATTTAGTTCCTGTTTGATCAAAAGATGAGCAAGCCAACAAACCTCTCATAACAATAACAGTTTTGGGTTTTTTTAAGATAACAATTTGAAAAATAAACATTCATACATAGAAGAAATCTTAGTGTATATAAAAAGGAAACGTTGGGTTTTAGCCAAATAATTGAAAATTGAGATGAAAGGTACAAGCTAATTGTGATAATTGCTGTCGAGAGAGAATACCTGAACTTGGGTCTAGCCAAGATCAAGATGTGATCTTCCTAAAACCTTTTTTTTTTTTTCATAAAAACTAAGAAATCATTCACTGCTCAGATGATAAAAGGACATAAAATACTTTACAGAAGGCATTGTTTACTTTCAACTGATCTTTCTATTTATGCTACAAACTTTACCTAGTGATTAAATTACTTGCATTCAGGAACTTAAAACTTTCTTTAAACAGCCATCTACTGCCATGTTTCAGCAGTTGCTGGCCTGTTTGACTGCACACCTTGTTTCAGCAAGGTTTGTAAGCACAGGATTAGCTCCATGCAATGCAATGTCTCTTCTCTTATGATTAAAGTTACCTTCCTGCCTTGCTAGTCTGGCATCCAAAGCATTCGCCAGTTGTAGCTGTAGCCATATAATTGCAGTGTTTATATTTAGCACGTCAACATATCATTAGTGTGCTTTAGCACCTCTGTATAACCTACTTAGAATTTATCTTGTAGATACTGATTATTATTCACAATATTTTGGGGGAAGAAAATGCTGTTCCTTCTGTATATGAGACTGAGAATCAGAACTCATAACTTCATATATCACATGTGGAGGAAGAGCTGGCCACTGGTTTGCAATAGTGGATATGAAACTTAGTTTCTTGCTCAGTTTGGCCACACTGTGTAGGAAAGTCTTCAGCCCTGTTCTCTTTTTGTCTTTGATATTTGCCACTACTTAATGTCTGAACATTTGATCGCTGGTACTTTTTGAATAATCGTAGCCTTTCCCTTGCCCTCAATAATTCAGAGTTCTCATTTTTTTCACTTTACCAACACGTGCAGTAGATGTCTACAGCCAGGTTCCTTTCACTTAAAGCAGGGTTTAATGCCTTACGTTTCCATTCCTTTACCTTGCAAGTGCTTACACCAAAGGTTAGCTCTATTTTAATTTTCCCTTACAAGTACCTGATGATACAGGTGATTCTTTTGAAAGACAGTGAATGCCTTACTAAAAGAGTTTGTTGTTTTGTTTTGGTTTTGTTGTTTGTTTGTTTTTGTTTTTAAATATAGACAACAGTAGTTTAAATAGTTTTCTCAATACTCATGGTTTTAGTTGAGAGCTTTTTTCTTCAAGTTCAGCTGCAAAAACTGTTCATGTACTTATATTCCTTTATAAACTCAGAATTTTGAGGGGCCAAAAGGATCCCAGATATCCATTTGGTTACTCGATGCTGCCTTTCATGTGTATATGTTTGCCAAACTTCAGTTAGTCACACCTACAGCCACACCAGTAGTTCAATGATCATTTGGGTGCTAAATTACTAATTTGCCTCCGATTCCTTCCTTTTTGTTTGTTTGTACATTTCTTATTTCACTCCACGAAATCTTTGGTTAAAAATTTTAAACTAATGGAAAGGATTACAGACTTTCTACCTGACTACCTGTGAATTGACATAAAACATAATCTCTCTGTCATTTCAAGGGGACATTGTGATACACATATCATGCAAATGGAAAATGATTTAAGCACCTAACTCTTGCTCTTTCAGTTCTTTGAGAAGGAATCAGTCATTTAAATGTCTCCAAGACTGCAGACAGAAGTGTCTCTCCTGTGGGCTGAGCAGTTTTGCGTTTGTCTACCTGAAAGTGTATTTTTTTCTTCCCCGCATGTATATAATTTTCCTTACAAATCTTGTTAAAGCAAATCTACCATTGCTGTCACAGTAAAACTACTACAAGTTTGCTAGAAAACCTGTTCAAACATGTAGAGAGGAAATGGAGAAGTCCTTCAATGGTGGTTATTACTAACAAATAGCTCTGTATGTTCTCCTTTTGTCACATTATGTACAGGGCCTAAAAACGTGGGACTGCTCTGAGGAGGAAGAATAACTTGTAAAGATAATTAGTACTGGTATCTGTTTTCCATTTGTTTTGTTTTGCTAAAGCAGCTCAGGATTGGGCAAGTTCTTATGAAGTAAACGAGCACCCTTCAGTGCAAGAAATCCCTGCCTTTGACAAAGCAAGGGGGAAATTGTTCCACTCATCTGAAGTAGTTCCTTCATGGTATGGAAATAAGACCATTTGGATAATGAACAATCACACATCATGTGAATGTATCTATGCATTCTTAAGGCAACTATCACACTTATATTTTAATATGGTTATGTTTAATTTTTTAAAAAAATAATTTAAATGATTATGAGTATAGTGGCTGAATCCAACTGAGAATTTAAGCACCAAGAATATAACATAGATGCCTACATCCAAAACCATGATTCTGTCAAGTCTTGGTGAGTTGATGCCTCACTTCAAAAGTGCATCGACTCAGCCAGTTCAAATACGGAAATGCTGTTGCAAGGGTGTCTAGACTTCTGCCCAGTCTGAGCAAGTTTGTGCCTGGCTCCTGCCAAAACTAGATTGAGATCTGGAAATAAGACATTGCTTTGCCTACGTTTGCTGAGGAACTAGTTCTGTTAAGCATTCTGAAAGCATATCTCACATATATGCAAAACTGCTTCCCTCACAAAATTAAGTTGTGGCTGCCTTTTTAGAAAAAAAAATGGAGGAATGCTGTGTTATCTAATAGGAGACACTGAAATACCAGTGTGCTGGACAAGCTCTTAAAGGCAGATGATGATATTTTCTTCAGATGGAAGACCAGAGTAGCCATGCACTGGGACATCTTTTTGTTCATTCTTTTCCCCAAAGAACTAGTTATACATATTCTTACTAGCACATCTAATTTTGAATACTCGGGATAGCATGCTGGTTATAGCAGTCACTCAGGAAATGGAATATCCAGCATTTTTGATCTTAGTTGTATGAAAGGAGTTCTCATTCCAGCCTCCTTCCTTTAAATTGCCAAAAGCAACTGCAGGACATATTCTTCTGTATTGTGCATTCCTACTTCACAAACACTTCTTCTTTTCTTCTTTTTCCTGTGCCCATGGGAAGAGGTATTTGGTTCACTGGTCTGTGGAATATTGCAAAAGTTACTTAAATTATTATAAATATAGTATAAGTCACATATATTTATGTAATTTATGTGAGGTAACTGTTGTGTGTTTTTACAAATTTTATCAAGGTTCTGCAAGGATTGCTGTCAAATAATAGATTTCACAAATTATTAAATTGGTATGAGGTTTATCAATTCTTTTTGTAGCAAGACATGGATTCCATGAACTTTATAACATTCAGGGTAGTCAAACAGAATAATAAAACCCATCTGTTGCTACCAACCTCAGGGAACTAAGTAATCTCATCAAGGAGTCCTTAGATAAATGTAAAATTTTTGTGCCAAACCATTTTCCCTCCTATATTCAGCATAGTTAAAGGACTTTTAAAGTAAAATTGCATATAACATCTTTTCTAAGGCACACACATCCAATGCATAGACAGAATAAATCAGAACAGAAAAAATTCTTTTTTTTTTTTTTTAATTCTATTTGCTTTCACATTGGTATCTTCATATCTAAGACCAAGGACTTGCGTGAGAAAAAAGAAACAGCTCAAATCTTCTTCTAGTTACAGGCATCAAAGTGAGAGAGATGTCAGGCTTAAGAGTCCGTCTTCATTGATTTAGTGTCAGGTTTGCCCTGTGTCACGATTTATGCAGGTTTGAGGCTCAAAAAGGTGTGGCTCATTTGAAATTGATCCAAATCCAGGCTGCCACGATTTTGTTGTTGTCCTCCCTCTCTCGCATCAGCTGTCCCACCTACACCTTTTCTTTTGCATCTGACATTTAGGTAGCTCCCTAGTGAGACAGTTCAGGAATTAGTTCAGGGATTTGTTTGTAAAATAAAGTCATTAGGATTTTTAGCCAGATTGGTTCCCCACACCATTGCCATGCACAAGGTTTTAGGGTGTTCAGTGCACTCATCATGTGGCTATGGGGAATTTTGAGGCAGGCTGTGATTCCATCAAGCTGGTTCAGCTTTATCCTCCACTTTCCTCTGCTTGTGCATTTGCTGTCCCTCCCATTGCCCATTCAAATAAAAAAAAAATCAGCATTTTGGGTACTCCATGGATATACATGTCTGCAGCTGAGGTTAGTGTTTCTCATGAATGGTTTTTAAAGAGATCCTCATTCAGTGTTCTGGATGAAGAAATCACAGTTGCATTGAGGCTGGCCATAAAACCAGAGGAAAGTGATGGGTAGGTCATTTAGATTATCAGGATTTGTTGCATTCTGAGGATATCTCCCTAGCCCTATCAGGAAATATGTAGTTACATGTAACCCAGGTTAGCCCCAGGCAAGTGGCTGCCATTCTCTCTCTTGTGTAGTGCTTAAAATCAGCTAAGCAAAGTCTGACCCTTCCTTCTCCAAGTTTAGGCAAATCTCTACAAATCTTTGCAGTTTATCTCTAAAATTATGATGACACCATGGTCCCCCAAGTTTTACAGATACTATGCAAAGATGTTTTATAAATATTTATATTCATGGCTAAATGTAAACAAGTCTTGTTACATTTTTCTTTTTTGAAAGCACAGTGCTTGCATGCACAATAGCTACATCTTTAAAAATGGGATGGAACTGTGAAAAGAAAAGACATTATCAGTTGAAACCAGCAATATTAATCATGTCTTTATTATCCATAACTGACATCTTCTGCTGTGAATTAATAAATTCTTTTCTTAATCTGCTCTCTAGTGTTCCACAATTCATTAATTTACTATCATGAAAATACTATAAGTTCTGTACATTCATTCTGTAATGGCACACTTAACACTTTAGCGCTCCAAACTGGCCTGATTCATACTTTTATCTTTCACTGTCAGTTAATATCCTTATAGAAACATGAGCTAAAGTGGATAGAAAAGCCTTCAAAATATTTCTGCTGATACTCTTACAATCCGATCACTATTAAAAGTGAAGAAATAGATTTTAGATTTCTTAGAATTAATTTTTGTACTCATGATTTTTGAACTGTTTTCCTGATTATCAAACACATATTTTGCCTAATAAATATAAAGTGATATAAATTTATTATGTGCTTATTAATATTTCTTATGATGTGTATATACATAAATAAATTATGACAACATTTGTATTAAAAATTCTTTTGGTTATTGTAACTTGGAATCTGATTTTAAACATTACCATTTGAACATACCAAGTGTTTCTCTTGCCATTAATATAGGCAGTTCTTCTGATAATTTGTCTAAAATGCTGTGGATGCCTTTTCACATGCATGTGTGCATTCCTGTTGTGCAGAAAGCTCTCAGTGTCTCTGCTTGTAGCATTTTTCCTGTTTTGGTATATTTGCAGGTAGAGGAAACTAGACATGGAAGAGTTGTCTAGGAGATTGTACTGGAACTGCAGACAACCCTTTGTAGCTGCTGCTATCTTTTATAAATGTGATGGGCAATCCTGCTTATGTTCAAAACAAGAGGAGTTTGGCTATTCATTTCCCTGGGCTCACCATTTGAGACATGGAGCTGAGCACTGATGAGCACAGTCCAGAGCAAGGGAGACCTCTCCTTAGTTTTCTGTTGGAATGAATGGTGAAGTTTGGTTTTCAGCCATGGTTTGTCACTTTGCAGTCCCCAGCTGCTCCAGAAAGGCTTCACAAGGCAAACACTTGGGTTCACAGCCTCTGTTGGACATCCTGCTTCTCCATTTCTGGCCATGCTTGAGAAGGGGACACAGCAATCCCCTAGAACCCCTGTTCCTTTTGGTCTGATACTGCAATGCATAGAATTGTCGAATTATTTTGGTTGGAAGAGACCCTCAAGATCATCGAGTCCAACCATTAACCTAATTCTAGCATTAAACCATGTCCCTAAGGGCCTCATCTATACGTCTTTTAAACCCTTCCAGAGATGGTGGCTCAACCACTTCCCTGGGCAGCCTGTTCCAGTGCTTGACAACCCTTTCTGTGAAGAAATGTTTCCTAATATCCAATCTAATTCTCTCCTGGCATAAAAGGATATAGAAGAATAAGGCAATAACCTTTCTTTTAGGTATGATATGAAGTATGACATTTGTTTGGCACCCTTAATGTTGTGTATTAATTTCTTTAATATATTTTACATAATGTATCTCTAACATATTTTATCTAATATATCTATGCTCTTTTTTCTGCATGTGAGTTTAGTTCTTGTTACTGTTCTCCTCTCAGATGTGCATGTCTGCAACCTGTTAACTAGGAATAGAAGGGGAAAAAAAAAAGAGGATTTTGGAGTCTGACAGAAACCATAAGAGAAAAAGAGGCTGAGGCGAGACCATATCACTTTCTGCAACTACCTGAAAGGAGGTTGTAGCATGGAGGGTGTTGATCTCTTCTCCTGAGTAACAAGTGATAGGAAGAGAGGAAATGACTTCAGGTTGCACCAGGGAAGGTTCAGATTGGTTATCAGGAAAAAATTATTCTCAGAAAGGGTTGTAAATCACTGGAACAGGCTGCCCGAGGAAGTAGTTGAATCACCATACCTGGAGGTGTTTAAAAGATGTGTAGATGAGGTTCTTAGGGACGTGGTTTAGTGATGGTGTTAGGTTAAAGGTTAGACTTGATGATCTTAGAGGCCTTTTCCAACCAAAAAGATTCTATGATTGTATGATAATAATGCTTTTTCTGAACTTATTTCTGAACCTTTTTTTTTAGTTTAATCGAATTATTTTCATTTTGAACTGTTCTATTTTCCTTCTTTCTCCTTCATTTATGTTATGTGTCATGAAAGCCACACATTTATATAATCTATTTTACCAAAAAACTGTGAGTATGTATATTTTAATAAGAATGCGTTTCGTTTTTTGTTAACTCTGTTTTTAACTTGAGCTGCATTTACCAACTTGGTAGGTCCTGTAGCATGGGGATAAGGTTTTGATCTTTGTTTGGTTACTCCTTTTTTTGTGCCTGTTATTCTTCAGATACTTTACTGCTTTAACCACTTTATCAGTCGTGCTGCTTTCATGTTATAGGAAGCTGCTCTCCTCATGTTTATATACTGTGGGTTTCTTATCTGCTTTTGTTTTTACACACCCTTTCATCAGACAGCCAAGCAGTCTCCTTGCTTAGAACAAGGTTCATATCTCCCAATGACACACAGCTGAGAAGGTTACTACTCAAAATTAAATAGAAAACTGTGCCAGATGGCTTCATCTTTTTTACATTCTCCTAAATACCTAAATTCACTCTAGAAAAGCGCAGTATGTGAAAAATGACAAATATAAATAATAGAAGACAGGTAGGCCAAGGAAAAAGAATGTTCCTGTTTGAAAACTGAGTGAAATGCAGGGTGGGCAGGGTAGTGGGGATCAGGGCAGCACTTAGAGGTGGAGCTGCGGAGGAGGAGGAGGAGGAGGGCTGCCAAGGACCTCTGAGGCCCAGAGACAACCTCTCGAAGGAGAGCATTGGCAGAGTTTCCTTTTTCAACTTCTTTCTGAACCTTTAGTGGGGAACTGCAGATTTACATTTCACTGGGGACTAAGAAACCTAGTCTACAGAAACAGCTGAAAAGAGAAATTGGATTCACATATACCATGGCTCATGACATGGCTTTCCTGGCCACCTCTATCCATTTCAAGTCCCATAGGTCAAGGGTGTCAAACTCATTTTCACTGGGGGCCACATCAGCCTCACAGTTGCCCTCAAAGGGCCGAATGTAATTTTAGGACTATTAATACTGTTATTTGGCAATAAGTGCACATATGGTAGCCCATGACTTTTGTGTGTGTGTGTGTGTCAAAGCATCTGTGCTGCCTGTAGTTTATGTAACTTTGGTTGATTTAGACTCCAGATACAAATATAATTCTAAAATTAGTGGGAGAAGGATGGCGTTCTTTAGTGATGATTTAACTGGGTTCATCAGTTTTTTTCAGTATCTGAATCTGAACAGCTGGAACTTGGGTCATATTGAAAAGAAGAAAATTGCTGTAATTCAGAAAGAAACTTACGTTATGGGATACAAGGATTTAACAAAGAAACAGTGATAAAGAGACAGAACTGCTTCCCTCAGAATGCAGAAGTACAAGTTTTAGGGTACAGGTGATTAGGGGAACACCCAGTGAGGTGTTTCTTCAAGGCCAGACTGGATGGATCTCTGAGCAACCTGATCTAGATAGAGATGTCCCTGCTCATTGCAGGGGGTTTGGAGTAGATGATATTTAAAGGTCCCTTCCAACCCGAACTATTCTATGATCCTATGATTCTGTGACAGCTGACCACCTCATTTTTCTGTTGTTGGTAATACCTGACTGTACTCGCCTATGTCCCCAGTGGATATCATATAGGATGAGTGAGGATCTTAACAAAGGGATATGCAGGCAGGTTTTCAGAAGTTAAGAAATCAAGATCTGAATATGTGGAAATCATTTTATGGTAGTGTTACAGATAGCAGAGTAACAAGGTTAATTTGGAAGATGGACATATTCAGAAGATGGATGTTTATTCAGTATTCTTCTACTGTTATGTGGGATGGAGTAACTTTTCCCTGACCATTGACAGATATTCCATTCACTATAAATATTCAAGGTCTTCAACATTGTAGTCTGCTGTTCCACCAAAATTATTTCATTTATAATTTTGATGGGGGGAAAAAAGACAACACAAAGATGATTTGCATATTTGAGAAGCTATTCAAGAACAATTGGTGAGATTCAGTGAGAAATGGTTACCACTAGATAATTTGAAAAACATTACTAACATTTATTTGGCAATATTACAAATTTTGTATATCTTAGTCTCATTACAGCATAGATTATTTTTGTCAGTAGTTACTTGCTGAACATGATGTGACAACTTTGATATTTAAAGTTTTTTGACAGAAAGGTTTTAACTTTAGATAGGGTTTCAAAGGTTGACAATTTAATCTCCCAAACAATACTCAGGAATTTTGAGCAGGATAAAATCTTTAGTGAATTTTAATGGAATCAGATGTCAGCTTGAAGCTTTTCTGGGATAAATTAATTTAAAATGTATTTCTCACCATAGCCTTGTTTCATGAAAGCAAATATGTGTGTGCTTTGGTTTAAGCTTATATATGTTTTGAAGTCAGTTTAAGTGCTTTATTGACTAACAAAAACCTAAACACATACTTAACAGTAGGTGCTTTACTAGATTGAATCTCCTATAATTTATATGTTTTCTCTAGTTGTGGTGAGAGTAGAGTGAAAGAAGAAGGGCAAAAATACCTTTGATCTCACTGAACTGTTTAAATTACAGGCATGGTTCTCTAAGAACTATTTCTACCAAATCAGGCCAATTCAGCAGAATGAAGCTTCAAATTCCATATTCTTATTACATGTAACACTAATTTCATGGGGTGTGAAATTGTTTTCCACTAATGCGAAAGCATGAAATAAGCACAGAGCAAGGAGTACCTCATAAGAATAAAGTACCACACTGATGGTTTCTGACAGTGAATGATGATTTGACAGAGGGAAAAGGTGGACTTGTGACACAGGTTTGCTGGAAACTCAAAAATTCACTTTCAAGTATTTCTTTAATACCCCAGTTTATTGTTTTTCAAAGATGTACTAAATTTTAGTTTCACAAAGCACTAAAAGTATCAAAAGGGGAACTATTGATGCAAAGGAAAAAATATATTGCAAAGGTACTGTTTTGGTTTTATATACATTTGCTGAAAATGTGAAATAATTTCTTGCCAAATTAACCCTACAGTGCAGTACAGGAATAAAAGACACATGTAGATCTCTGTGCTAAGGCCTTCCAAAGAATTCAAATAATTTCCGTTAGTCTAAATGTGTTTATGGGTTCCCCCATATTACATAAATGCCATAAGTTGTCATTAGAAGTGATTGTGCATTAGACACCTCAAAATAAAACTGCAGTGATATAAATATCCTGAAGAGATTATTCTTTACATGAGTCTCCCTCTGTTCTGAGAAGTGTTCCTGCTGAAGCTGTGACATTCGTTCAAGCCCATGAGAATACTTCCTCTGCAGTGGAGCCTTGTAAGGTCTGAATAGGGAACTGTTTTAAGATGGGGAAAACTATACAACCTCTGCAGCCCTTCAAGACCTCTTGCTATACCACAGGAAGATTTCTGGTGGTATCTATCTGTCCTTACTTAGGAAATTTTCATATCATTACAGTAAGGAAGTGTTCATATCAAAACTTTCCTGAGAATTTCATATGTTGCCTCCAAAAAACAACTCAATTTGTTAATTCATTATTTTGTTCTTTAATTTTTGCTTTTGTAAGATGTGAAAAAGAACATAAAGTAGTCTACCACTTATTTCAGTCTGTTTCAGTATTTCTGTTTATATCTAGGTTTATGCTAATGAAAATCAGACGTTTTCTGAGTAGTTCATTTACCTGACACAGGGAACTTTGAAACTAGGCTAGAATCAGAATTTATATTGACACATTTTAGCTTGAAACACAATGTTTCAAATTTAGAACAAACATTGCTTAAGGGTCTAACATTTTTCTTCTAGAGACACATTCGATAATTACTTGTGTGCCTCTATGACAGTTATGATTTGCACTTTCTCAAAAGCATAGAATTACAATGCAAAATGCCATTCTGTATCTTTGGTTCTCTTTAAGAAATCTCCTCTAAAATTGAATCTTTTGCTGTTTAAATTTTGAAATCAGGCACATTTATTCAAGATAGCACACAGCTTTCTGAACAAATTCCATTTCTGTGAGTGCAGGACATTACCTGTTTGTTTTATTTTCATTCTTCAAAATTCTCTTTGTTTCTTCCTGAAGGACTAGATTATTCCTGTGGCATAAACAGAAGAATGAATGAGCACTGCTAATTACACTAACGTAGTACTGAAACCGGAGTTGCAGAGCCCAGTGCCCTCAGTGAGGAGCTGGTAGTAATCCATGAGTGAGCAGAAGTGAGAGGAGGCAAGGGCAAGTGCGGTGTGGGCAAAGCAAAGACTTTACCTTTGATATACAGATTAGTAGCACACAAAATGAAGGTGGAAATGCAGCTGCCTTATTATCTCAGCCATTGGGGCAAAATGGGGTTTGGGCCAAGATAAGCTGATTGTTTCTTTTTCTCCCGGTCCCTTCCACTTGTCCCCTCAGTTGCAAAACCACCCAGTGAATTGTCCTGGCAAGGTTTTCAGGCTGAAAACTGATGTAATGGAGGGCTTTTTTTCAGCTTCACCGTTTGCTTGGTTTGGGTCAGGACATAACTGCAAAAATAACTCTTCCAGAAAAATGGCAGAGGTGGTCAGGAACTGAGGATGCATGTGAACCATGTGCAATGGTGCTGCAGCTGAAGAAACTCACCTAAGATGATGACCTCACAGACATATTTTTATATTTTTGTCAAACTATTTCATTGACTTACTACAGAATATAATGGAGTCACCACACCTGTGTTTCTTCCTGAATCTAGATAGCATCTAAAGCTGTTTTGTAAAACCACTGTTCTTAAAACAAAACCAAACAACAACAAAACAAACAACCCAAACCAAAACCACAAACCAAACCCCCCCAAAAAAGCTTTCATTTGCCGATCTACATTTAATTATGAAATCTGTTGATTTATCTAAGAAATAATTTAGATAATCAAAATTAATGAGAATAGTCAGGAAACACACAAAGATAGGGAAACCTTTCTTTAGTGATTTCTAGCATCCTTTAGACTGCATTCACAGTTGAATCTTAAACTGTAGTCCTTGACAATGTACTCCATGAGTTGATTTCAAGTGAAGTGATTTATTTTGTATTCATATTTCTTTTGCATTCCTATAGTGCATTATCTACCTTTTATAACATAGACGTATTTTTTGCTGTTGTCTTTTTTTTTTTTTCTTTCACAAGTATTTGGGGAGAACCCATCCTCATGCAGTTTAAAAAGAAATCTGACATTCTAATGTCTGTTTGTTTTGTTGTAATCTTAATACTGCAATTTCTCATTAGAGCCAAATTCAACCCAAGAGCTTGCCAATTTTGACTTCTTACTATCGTCTATATTTCTTTACTATCTTCCTCTGAAACACATTCCAACAAATATTGGACAGGTCCCTATATGAATTTCTCAAGAGTTAATATCAAGGTGCTACTGTCTTTTCTGATTTTTGACACTTTTTCATTCCTTTTTCCAATATTTCACATCTCTGTTTTTCATGTCTTTAAAAATCTCTTCTACTTCTTTTGTAATTGCATCTCACCATTTATAATATAAAATATGTGAAATCTGTCATGGCTGTTAGTTTGAAGACTACACCTGCACTACTGTAAAATACATTCCAAATTTACCCATCTTAGGATTTGTTCTTCATGAGGTATTTAATATTTGTTTCTCCATATTTCTCCCCATCATTCGTCTATTTCATCATTTTGGAATATAAACAGTTCAGTTTGGAGCTCTCATTACCTTTTGTTGTTATGTAGCCTACAAACTTACTCTCCATTCCATCTAATTTTCATTTCTGTAAATCACGTAACAATTTCTTCTATATTTCACTCATTCTCATTTACAACTGACTTCCCTTCTGCTGTTTTAGATCTATTTCACCTTTTGTAGTGGCATTTCTATCTGTTTATGTCTTGCATACATCTTTAAAAGTGTGTTGATCCCTAATGATTCAATTTCTCACTTATTTTGCAGGTATATAAATGTTTAGCAGATTTCCTATGTTCTTATCCTTCTTATCCATTTCACATATATTTATTTTATCAGCTGAACCCTTAATTTTTTTCAAAATCTGTTTGGCAAAAATTTCCTTTGGGTGATTAGTGGGTTGATTTCTTTTTGCTGTGATTGGTGATAAATGAGCATAAGTTAAATACAGCAGCTGGATTTCTCTAAAAAGGATACCAAACCAGGAAAAAGTTAGAATTTGTTGTCACTGTTGAGTGAAGGGTGGAACAAAGTCCATAGCTATCCTCACTCAGGATTTTGGAAGCAGTGAAGTCAGGTAAGTACCCAACTGACAGGGCTTTTTACCTCAGGTGCAATGATGGCTAATGCAGAGATGCTGCTTCTGTGTTGTACCAGGTAAATTTATTAAAGATCTTTCACCCTGTAGTTGTCACCTTAGCATAGGGATGCTTTTAAGAAAATATCAGTGAGAACCACATGGAAATAAAAATTCATCTAAAGAGGAGAAACATGATGGTGGAGTATGATATAAGCTATTTGAGTCATTATAAACTGCTGCTTTAACTGCATTTCACAGCCCAAGGAATCCACTTCCACCTCTGGGCCCACTATGCTCTTCACAGCAGTACTGGAGTCACTTCACTGCTAAGCCTTGTCTGGTAAAGACCCTGAAGCAAATCCCTGCAGAGAAGGTGTAAAATATTACCATTTCTTCTTCTCTGTGTGATTCCTTGGCCCATGACATTTCTGCACCCGCTTAAAAAGGCTGGATGATGCCAGACGGGCAACAAGGCCAGTCTTCTGTGCTGCAGGGGGAAGAGCTGTACATGCCAGGTCTGCC
The DNA here is from genome assembly GCF_964273445.1 of Streptopelia decaocto. NCBI lineage: Eukaryota > Metazoa > Chordata > Aves > Columbiformes > Columbidae > Streptopelia > Streptopelia decaocto. The sequence continues at coordinate 97,253,923 of NC_138663.1, forward strand.
TCCCGTGCTGGCTCTCAAAAGAAATCAGGCAGTTCTAGAGTTTCAGGAATAATTTCTTCCTTGAGTAATGGAAGATTCACACACCAAATGATATATGTTCCGATTCTATAAGTGGTCTTCACAGTTTATGAGAACTGATAATTCAGGTTTTGTGTAAGGAACACGTTCTGAAGCATCTTCCATAGGGCTAAGCAGCACTGGACAGTTTAATGTTCTCTAGCACATTCCCAGGTCCTTATTAATACAAGCATGAAGCACATTATGTCAAATTGTTCACTTGAGTACAATTTCTTTTGATCTTGTTTAGCATTTATAACTAGAACTTAAAAGTCAGTTTGGTTTAGGCAGCTACAGGACTATGGTCTGCACTCTTTCCATGTTATTTCTCATTATGTTTTCTTTCTCCTGCACTCTATTCTTTTTACTAGCGTCTGACTTTTCTGTTCTTCTAATTGCATTCTGCTTAGTGTATGCTCTGTTCCATTAACTCTCTTACTTTCTTTCTGTGCCTGTTACAGACTTTCTATCAATTTTAAAGATCATTGTTATTGTTTTGGATTGCAGTGAAAACAAGCATTGATAAATGAAGGAGTGGATATGACAGTGGCTGTACAAATGTTTTCTGTTGCACAGGAATTATCTAGTCTTCTGATTTTCCCAGGAAATAAATTACCATTGTTTTAAAATAATGATACTAAAACAGTGCTTTATGGTAATGTCTTCAGAGGATCGTTTTTAAGTCTGTCTAAACTTAAGACTGAAACTTCACTTTTGGCTCCTAAATTAAGGTCTGAATTTCCTTAATACTCAATCTCTGGCAGTTTCACCCTAGACAGTTGCTGCATACCCTACCACATCAGAAAATCATAGTATTGGTGTCCCTGTGTGATCGTAGGAAGGCAGTTTTATATTTGGTTGAGTTAGAAAATTTGATAAATTTTATTTGTACATATTCAGGAAGAATTTACATTGTTTTTAAGTAGTTCAGGATGTGCTCTCATTTGAAAGGACAGAAATTGTCTTGTACATTGCTCACTGGAATTAATTAGGAGTGGCAGTCACAAACATACTATGTGTTGGTCATACAAATTTTCAAATTTCAAATTTTCAAATTTTCAAATTTTATCTGAATTGTCCTTTATCCAAATTAATGAAACAGATACAGATACTTTTGTGGACATGGTCATTCAATAAATCATGAATATTATTTTCTACTAAATCTTGTGCTGATAATCTACCTTGTGGTTATTAAAAAATATTACTTAGATGCCTTACTTTCCATTATTTTGGATAAAAGAATAAATGATAAAAAATATTTTGTTATATTTATGTCCATGTTTGATCATGTGTACAATTCTAGGCTGTGCTACATCTTTAATTTATGTACTTTTTGCCAGATGATTTAATGGGCATTAGTGTGCCTTCAGATTGCTACTATAATTAGTCACCATGTGATCTAGAGCCTAATAATCATATATAAATTCCCTACTAATTACCCTATAATCTACTATTTGTTGATTAGAAGAGGGATGAGTATTTCTACTATTATTAATCTCAATTTACATTATAATTATAAGGCTGTTACAGATTTTTCTCATTTATTCGCTTGACTATGTTATGTGGCATTTTGTTGTGTTAATAAAATACTGCCTTTTTATGTTCATCCATTTTAATCCCTACTCAGCCAGCTTCTCCTTACATGCACTTCTTGTCTGCGTTGTTCTTGGGCTGGTACACATGCAGGTCACTACTACAGGTCATCCTTTGTTTTCTCTGAAAAGTACCCAGGCAAGTTTTGAGGCTTCAGGATGTAAGTCAACATTTATGTGAAATAGTTACAATGCTCATGTCTAGTTTAAATATAGGGTGAAACCCTGCCCATGCTGAAGGAAAAACACAGGAAGCTGTTGCTCTGTGGATCAAGAATGTGCACATACCTGCTCTGAAGTTCAGGAGGAGGCAGGGTGGTTGGATACTTGGGTGAAGATGAAAGGGGAAAAGAATAAGGTTAATTTAATGGTAAGGATTTACTATAAACTGCCAAAAATAAGGAGTAGGTGGATGAAGCTATTTTTGTGTAGCTATGTAATGCCTTGAAATAACAGACTTGTAGTACGTGGTTTTAATTAATATTGTATCTTTGGAAGAGTAAGTTTGGTTTTCACACAAGGAATAATAACTTGTCAGATGGACACAATGTTTTTATTTGAATAAATGGTTAGTACTAGCAGTTTTAGGTGTGATTCTAGCTAGCCAGAAAACACCACATGAAAATTCAAAGACAGAAGACATGTTGGTGTGATTATGATGTATCTGGGATTCTAGGAAGAGGATGCATGGATGGAAGAGGGGGATCAAGACTGATAGAAGTGTATTTCAACAAAGGAGATTTAGCAATTTCAAAGTGCTGTTAGGTAATGCATATCAAGGCATTTGGGGATCAAAAAAAAAAAATACAAATATAAATACAAAATAGGGAATCACTCCTGAGGCAGAAGAATTACAGAAAAGTATTTTGGAGATATTGCATACAGCAACACAATAAATGTAAATTAACGGTGTGATGTGGTTAAAAATGCAAATTTCATTCTAGAGGGTATTAGCAGTTGTGCTATACATACCACAGGTAGTAATTATTCTGCTTTTTCTAGATCTAGTGAGACCTCAGCTAAAACGATGTGTCTAATTTTAGGAATTGCTCTGTATGAAAGATGTAGGCAAGTGACAAAGAGTTCAGTATAGAGCTAAAAATGCTAAAAGATTTAGGCAATATGATCTCTGAGGACATTTTGAAAGCATTGAGTTAACTTAGTCTAGAAGAATAAGACTGTTAAAGGATAAACCTCCAATACATACAGTCTGTTACATAGTGGTATTCAGTTATCTTACATGTCTACTGGAGGACAAGGACAACATTGGCTGAATTTGCAACAGGAGAGGTTTAAGTTAAATGCAAAAAGATAATATTCAAAACACATTGATAATTAATAAAATGAACAAGCTGGCTAGTGTAAAAATAGTACTTCTGTTATTTGAGGCTTTGAAGGAGAGTCCATCCTGGTGTGCATCAAGAATAGTGTGGCCAGCAGGACTAGAGAAATTATCATTCCACTGTACTCGGTGCTGGCGAGGCCCCATCTTGAATCCTGTGTTCAGTTTTGGGCCCCTCATGACAAGAAAGACATTGAGATGCTGGAGCAAGTTTAGAAAAGGTCAACGAAGCTGGTGAGGGGTCTGGAGCACAAGTCTGGTGAGGAGCAGCTGAGGGAACTGGGGCTGTTCAGCCTGGAGAAAAGGGGACTGAAGGGAGACCTTATCACTTTCTACAACTACCTGAAAGGAGGTCGTAGTGAGGTGCATGCCATTCTCTTCTCCCAAGTAGCAAGTGATAGGATTGGGGGGAATGGTCTCAAGTTGCTCCAGGAAAGATTAAGATTGGATATTAGGAAAAATTTCTCCATGGAAAGGGTTGTCAGGCATTGGAACAGTCTGCCCAGGGAAGTGGTTGAGTCATCATCCCTGGAGGTGTTCAAATGATGTGTAGATGAGGTCCTTAGGGACATGGTTTAGTGCTGGAGTTAGGTTATGGTTGAACTTGATGATTTTGAGGGTCTCTTCCAATGTAAATGATTCTATGATTCTAGATGAACATCTAGTAAGAATGGTCTAGTCTGCTTCAGTAGAGAGAGATGGACTCATTAACTTTTTTGTTCTTATGCCATTCTGACATTTCCAGGGCTGTTTTAAATTAATGGCAGTAACAGCTTGGACTTCGGAGAGAATTTTCACCCCCAAATGGGTTGTATGTGGCTAAGAATGGAGCTACAAACTAATATCAAACTGGTAACCTACAGCTGGACCATGTTAGGATTGGGAAGCTGAGGATTTGGTTCAGTACATGGGAAATGTAATGGCACAATGCATGAGTGATTTATGCCTCATTACACTTTACCAGTTTTTAAACTGGATCACTGGATTACAGGATTTAGTGTATGATCTCTAGAAAACAGATAATTAGATGGAAAATACACTGAGTGTGTAATACAAAATCACATAGCTCAGCTACATCATAGTATTTGAAAATTTTGGTAATTATAGGAGTTCAGATTGATGCTAACAATAATTTCCACTTGTGTGCCTTCTTTCAGATTCAAGTTATAAATTCTCACTATAATCGACTCATTCTAATAAGCTTTTATCCTGTGGGTGATATGTTATCAATCTTATTTGAATCATTGAGAACAAATGCAGAAATTAACATAAATAAATGAATAAATCCAAATGAAAATATACCTTTGTTAATCAGATAATGTTCTAAATAAAAAAAAACCACACACACCTTAAATATTGAAAAGAGAGTGAGAAAATGCTTGGGAAATTTGAGTGCTACATCATTCCTTATCTTATTTTTTTTTTTCAATGTTAAAAGAAAATTTTGTTTACATTCTCTCTATCAAGTCAATGTCAGTCATGAATTATAGAGAAGTCACCACTCATGACCTAGCCTTGTACAGTGGAAGCCACTAGCACATACCCCGTGTTACAATGAATGTGGTGATTTCATAGCCCATTCAGGTTATAATCTGTTTTTAGAGAGGGTCAGAGCTGCTAGCCAGGTTTTTTCTGTAAGCAGTTTTTAGGTTTCTGATATTGAATGTTCAGTGATGTTGCCTGACTACAAGATACTTTAGAACTTTGCACCTGAAAAATAGGTGTTACCCAAACACATTTCAAATTTCAATACTTCTTGAAAAAAAACACTACCAAACAAACAAAAAACCAACAAAAACCAGCAGTAAGCATTGTGTTACTAATGGAAAATAAAACTGCAAAGTGCAATGCCACACAAATTGTTGATTTGCTCTGAATAAATAGCAAAATGAAAGTTGCACACGGTGGCAGTCTTTATGCAAATAAGGATGTATTAATGTACTCTTATAAGATGTTGTGAATGATCACACTAAGATACCTGTCTAGAATAGGTTTCCCATTAGTTTCTGTTATGTAGAAGAAAACTTTAGGGATATTTATTTTTGTGATAACATAACTGACTCTCTTTAAAATTGATGCACTTATTAGTACCAGGATGTGAGAAGGAGTGAGAAAAGATGTATCATTAAATTGCTGTAAAATCTATTTCTTGTAGGCAACTCAGTCTGTATGTTTGGTTGATTGTTCAGGTACAATAGAAATAGTCAGAATGTTCCTTCTTTTTGAACATTTGCTTGTGAAAATAGAGGTAGCCCACTGTGCTAAGTTTCTGTCATCTTTGGCTGTCCTTTTTGAAATCCAACCATCTTAAGTTTTGAAGAACTGTTGTATACAACCACTGGGTGGATTTCTTAGATTTCATCAGTAAAAAATTAAGATTATATCCTGGAATAAATAAAGGAACTCTCATCACTGCTGTAACTGGCCAGGCACTATAGTTGATGTATTAATATGTACTACCTAAAATTAGGCTTGCAAGTTACAAAGCCTTTTTTTTTTTAAAATCCTGTAGAGTAGGTGAAGAGAGAGAGGCTTCTAAATTTGCCCTTTTCCCTGAACCAGAGGATCTATTTATGAAAATCTCTCTGAATTCCTGATTCAGGTATAGAGGTGGATAATCCTGGACTGAAAATGAAGGAGGAGGCTGTGACATGCAGCTCAGCAGAAAATGGGACAGCACAGGGAAGAACCCAAATTTGGCAGCTGGGATCATCAGGGGTGAATCTGGTTATTAGTGAAGTATCGAGATAAGATGGACAAACTGGGAATGAGATGTTGAAAGGAGGAAATCATCGTTGTGCAGTCAAGACAAATGAAAAAGGGAAAACACATGGGGAAAAGCCTGGTGTGGAACAAATTGGAGAATATGGAAAAAAGTGGGTGAAGACTGCAAAAGGCTCTGTGACCACAGGCACATGCTCCTATTCAGAAATCAGGGCTGAAAAAGATACTCCTTGAGTGTCATCAACCCTCTGTTGTAGTTCCCAGTTCTACTGACAACCTATACAGACTATCACCATGATACAAGAGTTTCTCTTTTATTTTGGTTTACTTCAGTTTATGTTTTAGCAAACACATACAGAGAAGGACACATTAAGGAAATACTAAGTTTCCAAGCACGCAAAATTAAGAAATACCACATAGAGGCTTGCCTCTTATGCTATTTTATTACCTTTATTTGTGTGATCACAAGAGCTGGTTGCATGGGCCTGCTCTTATTAATGGAGGCATGTGTCACCACAGCACCTTAAATTTAATTTTCACTGCAACTGGAGGATTTGAAATATTAGTGTCTCACTTTCTATTAAATGAACACTATCTACTCTATGTACTGCAATTATTCACTGAATAATGAGCACATAACAATATCCATGCTAATGCTGATGTTATAGTGGGAGCCTGAATCAAGGTGTCATAGGTGACCTTAATTTAGTTGCTTGAGTTTTTCCGAGAGCTTGATTTTGTCTGTTGAGTTCTTCTAGTCTAGGCTGTTCTGTGCCTTGACCTTAGATTCAACACTCTAAAATTGCCTGTGAAAAGTATGAATTATCATGACTAAATATCTCTCTGCAATTTAAGTGTTTTTTGTTAATCCTGAAGAGGAAAATTTGCTTTTAAAAGCTGCTTTCTCATCCAGGTTTCACTGGACCCTGTTATAGACATCCTCGTTTATATGCAGTTTTATCCCAACATTTTTCATCTATTTGTGATTATTTCATTTTCCATTTGTCTTCATCCTGCATGATAGTAGATGCTTCTAGACAGTTCCATTTTTATGATCTACATATTTGTTTAGTCAGGATTTCAGATTTCTTTTGCAGGGCATTTTCTCCTTGATACTGTGAAATGAGAATATTTTTCTCCCAATACAATTTTTTTTATTGTTTCTCTTTTGATATTTTTAGCTTTTTCCCTTCTCTCTATTTCAAACCAACCTAGAGTAAAGCTTTCCAAGAAGGCTATGAACACTTTGCTTTGCAAAGTCATTTTTCCTTGATGCCTGATTTGTATTGTTTCTGCAGCTTTATTGCTGTGGTCATAGAGTTTTTACTAGTTGCACTTGGGATGTGCATCTTGATTGTAACTAGGCAATCAGTGGCAAGATTTTATTCTTATAAACTGTTCATGAATGCAAAGCAGAATTTTTTATTCAGTTGTGTTCTTTATATTTTCCTTGGCCTGCCCTCCTTCTAACATCATGGGAGTGAGAAGTAATTTATTTGTACATTTAGGGAAAAATGTCCCTTATGTTTGTGCCCCAAAATTTGAAAATACAGTTGATTGAAGGAAGAAGTAGCAGCATTTGAATTAAAATTTCCTTAAAATGTAAGAACAAGTAGAAAGTAAGAGTATAGATGAAGAAGATGAAAGGAATCTGGTGAAAAGATGGTGTCTCATGAAGAAGGAAGAAAAAAAAAGAAAAAAAAAAGAGTCTGAAGGACTGTGTCTCAGTGTCTGGAGGCCTCAACATTTGCAGCATGCAACTTTGCATTTCCTAAACATTTCTTCTGTACTCAACTGTCATGACATGTGTCCTTGGAGTTATTGTGACAGTACAGGTAAATCAGAAACACAGCCTAGAAAAAGCAAACTGGTCTCTGGAAGATGCAAAAAATCATCCTGTCCAAGGCTCATCACCCTCCTCTTTCATCTGAACATCTCACTGTCCTCTGATAATTCTGCTGCCCTGTGACAGTAACTGTAATCCCAGAAGTTTGCTCTCATCATGAGTTAGTCCTTCATTTAATGGTGCCTATATCTAGGTCATAAACTACTTCGTTCAACTCATCCTCCACAAGTATAAGAATTGCAAAGGATGTAACAGGGCAAATGTTCAAAAATGCTCTGTGTAATGCAATTTCACTCATGCTACAAAAATAGCTACATGTAAACCCTGTGGACAATAAAAAAATGAATTATTAATAGTGCCAGAATAATTCATCCGCTAGTAGATTTGCTGTGTGGAAAGAAAGAAGATGACTGGAACTACTGTGATAGCAGAACACAACTGAACAAGAGGCAAACAGACAAAAGCTGACTTGGTAATTATCTCTACTAAGAAACTGTTAGTGAGTTGTCTGTGAGCCTAATCCTGCTTTCAGAGGGTAGGGTACAGCTTATTATACATTGCTTGCTCCCTCCGTTTCCCCCTCTTTCCTTATGCTAACCAAATAAGACCAGATGATCTTAAAGAAAAAAAGGCAGCACGTGTTTTCAGTAAATAAAACTGTTTCTGGTTTTTTTCTCCCACAGGCATAGTAGCACATTATGGAACAACCTATTCAACTGTTCTTGAAGAAAGCATGGTCATAAATTTGTCAGAAAACAGAAAGGTGACTATGGCACATTCATTTCATGCTGCAGTATTCCCTGCATATTAGAAAGCTGGAGATTTTTCTGGGGAGGTGAGGGAGGTTTAGATGGTATCTCTGTGGACCAAGCAATAACTTCTCCTTGGAGCAGTATCTATCCATGGATAATGATGACAATTTAGTTACAATAGATAAATGGTGACTTCTGTCACACATTGGATTTGGTAGGCACCATGAAATTAAGTAGCTGGTTCACTCAGTGTGCTTGCTTTCTTGTTTTTCTTTCTTGCACAGCCCTGTTGTATAAGTATGTTTTTCTCCAGTATTACCTTTTTTTTCAAATATTGTTTAATTAAATTCAGCAACACAAGACATTTTAGAACCTAAAGGAAAACTGAAGGGTGGCAGTTAGAGAAAGGATAATTGGGTCCTCAGGCACATAAAACAGCATAAGACAATGTTTGGTTTTCAATATCAAGGGACTAGTTTGATTTGGAAGAGACATTTCTTCCTTTCTTGACTTTGCTGACCAGGTAGGGAATTACTTTAAACATGCAAAGAAAAGCTGTGAATGTCTTTAACCTTGTACAGCAAACATTTGCTAAAAGCTGTAGGTATGTCCAGTGTGGGTGATTACCTAGAAGTGATCTAGTAGAAGCAGAAGTGGAATAATTGATGTTAATAGAATTGTCCCCAGACTTCAGCAATAGCATCCTGCCAGGAAATATGAGGCAATTGATGTCATTTCAAGCCATTGTTCCAGACTATAAACTCAGAGAGACATCGCTGCATTGATTACACACCCATTTTATGTTTTAAAGCAGTGGGACTAGAGATGTTTTAAACATAAATCATGAATCTGGAAGAAGGCAGTTTAAAAAAGCATCTGACATTGTACAGCAACGTGGATAGGTCCATAATCGTTTTATACACATTCCCTGGCGGTACGACCTAGGCAAAGTGGATGGGATATATCTGGCAGTCATTACCCTTGGCTTTATGTGGGGAATAGAAAAATGAATGTAATTATGACTGGTCTTGCTAATACTAATGACATTGTGGATCTTGTGGCTAGTTATTGTCAAGCCACTGAGGACTTTTTTAATAAATTATATAATGTTTTGAAAAAATATTGCTCTGGCAAACAGAAACCAAATCTGCAAAATTAGATGCCTGGCTCAGCGGAGGTCTTGTGACCTCAGTAACTGGTGATCAGTTTTGTTACCTGTCTGAGCATGGACTTAAATCACTAGTGTTAGGTGTACAAGTAGTGGCCACATGGCAAATGACTTTTTCATTCCATTCATTTTCTGCAACTGGGAGAGAGCAGACCAGTATACCAGAGCTTATTATCACCTCCAACTACTCCTAAAATTATCTGGTTTGTAGAAAGACTTAAGAGGTAGCCTAACACAATTAAACAACATGTAATAATCAGATATAAATCATGCTAAATCTTGTATTGAGATCTGTTGCTTGCGAGTAGGAACAGCATGTACCAAGCTGGAAGGTGTTTTGGACTGGGAGCTCCTGAAGTATTTTGTGCACCTGCAGGCCTGGAGCAAAGTTAAATCAAGTCTGAGAGCTAATACCAAAGATCAGGAGGCACTGTGCTTTGATGCATACCACATGTCAGTGTCACCCTTGCTGGGCCTTTGAAGAAGCACAAAGTGAGCTGCTTTCATGTCTTTGCTGAGCTGGTTCTTCTGGCCAAGGCAGAAGCAGGCAGAGCCAGGATCTTGACCTTTACTTTTATATCCGTTTCTTTGTGAAAAGGCTCTGGCTGATTCCAGTATTAGCTTTAAACAAGCTTGATGAGGGGGAAAGCCACCTTGTAGTCTGACCTCTGTCTTTTATAGGATTGCTGTAACTTGAGGTATGGTGTTAGGTTTATGACTTAAAGCAGGAAAGACTGGCAATCTCAGAAGCATGTGTCAGAATGTAGAATGAAGATATGTTGTTATTAGACATTTTTGTATTCTCTTAACTACAAGTATGTTGTCTTTCAAGGCTGATGTTTACATTAAAACTCTTTAACGGTGCCAACAAAAGCAAGGCTTGCCTCTCTAACCATAGGGACTCTGTTATTACATCTCGATGAGTGCTAGGAGAAAAATGTCTCCCTGCTGCCATTGCTCAATTGGGCAGGAACAAACAGTGCAAAAGGAAATCACGTGACCCATCATAGCTTATCTCTGAATGTGACTGTATCAAGGAAGTGGGGGTGCTTTTTGCAGACTGTCACACAGAAATACTCCAGCATCTCTGCCTATTGTTAAGGAGCTGTCAGCGCCATGGTAGCCTGCCTCCACTAGGCTGCTGCCCAGAGGATGTTAACAGAAAAGGGTTAATACAAGATAACAGAGATGGAAAACAGAAAACAAGATGAAAGAAATGAAAGTAATTAGTCAGCATAAATGGTGCTGAGCCCTTTTCCAAAAATAGCAGATTTAACATCTCTTACAAGCAAGAGCAGAAGCATCTCAGTGACATTGGCTTTCTGGTAGGAGAAATATAAATAGAAGCAAGCAGTTATGAAAGCAGTTGAAAGGAGAACTAGAAAACACATGAAAGACATGGGAATCACTTAATCTGATTACAAATAAGTAGGAACCTCAACATTAAAGTTAATGTTAATATTCTGAAATTTAATTAACAAAATAAAACCAATGAAGATGAAATAGGAAACAGGCAGCCTCACTAGTCTGTTAACCTAATTTGGTTAGAAGAGGTTTGGGTTTTTTTCTTCTTTTTTAAATGAATGAGTTATAAAAGCCAGAAGGATAGATGGATTTGAATTATTATATTTCTTCCTTTCTCTGATGTGGACCATAAACCAGTTGTCTGCTTAACTTTTCTCATTTGGATCAGCTCTTTGTTCAGTGGGAAATGGTTTAAAAACCTCCTTCATTTTTCTTCTGTTTCCTGATGGATTGTATCACTGCAATTTTCTTTTATTTAGGAAAAAAAATAGAACCATGTGGAAGAAGGTAGACACAAGGCAGAGTCTTATTTTTAGGCCACTGGTTTGCTTTGGCACAGTTCAAAACTGATAGTCAAGTCTTTGGATGTGAGCTAGCTCTTTGAAACTTTATCTGAGGATTAAATCTGATTAATCCCACCCTTAAACACTACCCAGTCTGTTCAGTTTGTGCCCACACTTCTCACATTATATCTTGAAGCAAGATTCAGTGACTTTTGGGGAAGAAAACAGGCTTACACAAAGCCACCAACTTCCCTACTGTATGATGAGGTGATGCATTTTTATCAGTCTCTTTTGAATATAGTCTGAGGTTTGAAAAGTCATTTAGTGCTAGATGCAAAGCAGCAAAAAACCTTAGATTTGACATTGTTTTGGCTCAATCTTTGGCCATAGATTTCTTTGGCACAGATGCAAATGGCTCAGATATACTAATTAGGTTGTAGGGAGAGTGTGCAATTGAACAGCACTTATGGATGTGGGTGTGGTGTGTTCAGAAGAAGCTTTTGTAAGGTGCTCTTCGGGTTTGGACTAATAAATTATTCAAAATAAAGGATGGTGAGCACATCAGTTTTTAATGCAAGGAATCCAGACTCTTTTGCCAATAATAAACTCACTTGTAATATTTAAAAGTCTTACATTAAAAACAAACAAACACACTAATAAATAGTATTAAAAAAATACATAAAAATGGGTAAAAAACACCAACCCCAAGCCCCATGGTAGAAAGAAGTATTAATACAAGTAAAATAGTGACAAATGCATAAATGTCTGATGGATGGAAATTCACCATAGAAAAACAGCTCTCCTTTTCTCCAGTGATGAAAGACAGGAAGGCGAGTGCAACCTTAGACAGAAATGGAACCTAATATGAGGGGTGTGCTCTATGTACCCTGTTGCAGAGAAGCCACAATGTTTTACCATAGCCTAGATTTACTGAGGGTCAAGCAAGGGTCAGCCTAAGGTCTTATAAAGACTCCTGCATTCACTAAAGCTCCTCAGACTACAGGCAGTCACCTAACTCCTGAGGATAACATCTCCTGGCTAGAAATGTGGGGAAAATTCAAGTGCTTACAATTGCAGAGAGATTTTAAAAAATAAATACTGAATAATTAAAATTACCAGGTATTTGATAACTACTGAATTATACTAAGAGGACCGAGGAAAACTTCCAAGATTTTACATTAAAACTACTGTTTGTGATAGACAAAAGGAAGCAGACAAATGTAGGCTCTAAATGCTTCTGCTCAGGTAATCCTCATACTGCACCTTATTCTGGATTTGCAATGCCTTCTGATTGATCTGACTGGAGCTGAGTTTACACCTTGTGCTGGGTGACTGAGGCAGTTAAAATTTGCTGCTGGGGTAGGTCCATGTATTCAGAAGGCAAAACTAGGTTTTGTGCTATGCTTCCTGTATTTTCATTGTAAACTTGGGAAAAAATATAAGTGACAGGGAAATCAATGCATCAAGTTGATGTTTAATAAGTTGCTGTTCACTTGAATGAAATGGAAAAATTAGCCTCACTAGTGTGATTTGCATTTTATCTCACCCTGTAGTCTAAAGTAGTGTGCATTGGCTATTTAGGTAAAATTAGTTCTACTAAACTGAAATAAAATTTAGTTCTGCTAGAATGACATAGAACCGTGCTGCCAGGATAGAATACTTTCAATTTTCATATATTGTTAATAAGCAATTTTCAGCTGCAAAGAGTACAAACTTCAATCTATTATAATTGCAATTTAAAAAGGAATTAAATTATGCTCCTGGACACCTTTGACTACTGCTGCCTTCTAATGGAGCTGCAATGTCCTGCAATGTAGATTGCAAAGAACACAGCCCATTTACAGTAAATATTTTGCTGATCAGCACATGTCCACTGTAATCAAATGGATCTTTCTTCTCAATGTTTGAAGTGTGACCTCCAAACTAAGTGTTGAACACTTTAACTACTGAATCCTTAAAAAAAAAACCACCCCAAAACAAACAAAAAACCAAACCAAACAAACAAGCAAGAAAACAGATTTGGTTTTGTCTCCTGTTTGCTAGAAATAGTAATTTAGCATCAGCACATGAAAATCCACCTTTGCATTCAAGGGATTATTGATTCAAATCCAACTGCAAGTTTCTAAGCCATTTTCCTGTTAAAAACTATCAAGGCCATGTAATCGTGTTAGTTGTTGACTGCCTTCTATCTGGGAAAGGCAGAATGTCATGATTGATGCAGAAACTTGGCACATGCTAGTTCAGGCCAAAGAGCATTTTTAAATGGATTATCCACAGAACAGCTCTTGATACAGGATCACAGAGGAATTCACAGCTGTGTTTGCCCAACTCTATGCCTAATGCTTTTTCATGGCTATTCAGTGGAGAATTACTGAAAAGCATTTTGTAGAGCTATTCTCTGTTGCTTGTGTAGGTGGTTTGTCTTTAGGCTTTCTCTGTAGATTTACAGTGGATCTGCTATACCACCAGATACTCTTTTTTAGGTCTAACTATCATTGTGTGGCATAAGACAGGAAGAAGTAAGAACTGTGTATTTAAAATATGTAAACACTTATGCAAAATATACTTGTGTATTCATAAAATAGAGGAAAAGTTGAATTCATGATGCTGTGTAGATTACTATCTAGAAAATAGTTGCATGGTATAAGCTAACCCACATGAAATATGCAGAACAGATCGATTTGTGGTCATCCTGTTAATATATGAGGGTGACTGTTAATTACGTACATGTTTCCATGCATTATTCCTTCCAGCTTAGTACCAGAACAAACTCTCTTAGCATATTTTGGCATATTCTAATACACCTCACACCAGCCTAACTCTGGCATTCTTTTATAACATGAAGACTTCCAGGGGAACTGAATCCTGATGGCATCAGTCCTGTTCTCTGATTTTTATGGTGGTGGCTTATGTTTGAGAACATCTCCAAACTTCTTTCTCCTTTTGGGGTTCTGCATTAGTTTAGTTTCACCTGTCATCCTCATGTGGGTTAACCTAAATTATATATCTTGATTCTGGCAGCGCCAGATACGTTCACTCCCCTGGCCACACCTGTAGACCTGGAACTATAATGAGACCGCTGCACCAGCCCAAAATTGTCTGCATATGACTTGTACTTCAGAAGTGCGGTATGTGGAGAGTCAAAGGAGCTCTAACAGGAATCAGGATGCAGCCTGTCAGAATGGATGACCCTCTTTTCTCCAAGGCATGGCATGGAGAAGAGCAAAATTACACAGGAGGCACACACACACACATAAAAAAAGCAGGCCAGGAGAACATATGGAGCAGAGTAGCAGGTGTATAGAACGTAGCAGGCACACGTAAAGCCAGTATGCTGGCAGGGTCTTGGCATGACATCTGCGCTTCAAGAGAAGAAGGGCACTTTGAGTTCCTTTAGCAGTTTACTTATTGAAAGAGCCTTTATTATGCTAACTCTGTGATCACTGCCCTCTAAAAAATTACCCAAAGAATGTATTTGGAACTACCCGGTGAATTTTGTTCTTTGTTGCCAGCACTTTTTGTTTGAACTTCATGCATGAACATGCCCATTTCTCAATATAACACTCAGTTTTCTTCTTGTGTAATTCTTCAGCTGCTTGAGAAGAAAAGCAAAAAGAGCCATTTGGTCTTGATAGCTATGAATGCCTTGTTCAGTCCAAAGGAGAAAAAAAATCAGTGATAGGACACTCAGACTGTGTTTAAGGCATCCAAGTCTTTAACTAGATCTTGCACTGAAAATAGCATCAAAACTAGTGTGTGTTTATGTGAATAATTTAAATTACTCTGTGTGTGTATAAAAGAAAACACTTAAATCACTGATTTTCTAAGAATAGAAAACTTATTTTCATCCAACATTTCACTGACTCTAAATGTTTCTAAATTTATCTCTTTGGCATAAAAACCAGAGAACAAAATTAGGTGAAAGGATGAGAGAAACTTGACTCATGCAGTAATGTGATTTTTCAAGGTTCAGCATGTGGATCCTGTGGCAGACAGAAATGGATTAAGTTTGTCTTTTGAAAAGCTTTCCAAAATATTTTGAAAACATTTCTGTTACAATATAATACAAATCCAAATAATTCAGAATTACAGTATAAACATTATTAACTTTGTAGTGGAAGCTATTCAGAACGTTTTAGGCCAAAACTGTTGTGATCCTGCTGAATTAAGAAAGGGATAATATCACTGTAATAGATATTTTTGTATTAGTGTATGTCTTAAGGGTTTGTGATTAAACAGTCTATGATGACATTGCATATGTCTGTTTTGACAACATGTTATAAAAGTAAATTCCCTTTCATCATTATCTTCAGACACCTACATACTGATAATCTGTAGATAACTTTCCTCTCTGCCCCTCCAAAAAGGCCATGCAAAAAACATGTTTTCCTCTATCTCCTGGATCAAGACCATATTTTATCCCTCACGTTACCTTCTGGATAACTGTTCTTTTTTTCTTCTGAATTATTTATCTTATGTTTTAATATGCACACAAATAGATGGGCAACTTGATCAAAGTTCACCTCCATTTAAACTGTGAATGTGAATCAGAGACAGATTATCCCAGACTTTTTTGCCTGTATATACATCCGAACTGTTGTTACACATTACAGCTAGTAAAACTGTAGAGACTTCTCTGCCCCAGAGGTACATGGATTTTGAGGTGCCCTTGTGAGACTGAAGACCAATCTTTCAATAAATGTGATATTATCTAGTACTAATAAGAAGAGCTGATTATGAGCTTTCATTCATGTGACAGTACTACTGGAAAAATATCAGTATAGGCTCACATGGCCAAACCCTTCTACTCTTAACTGTAGAAAGAAAGTATCTATGGTATCTATTAGTTTCTTCAGTTTGTATTACAGGGAGTTAGGCACTCTCTATGTAAGTGCACAAAGGAAAATAAAGTGAATACCAATGACAGGTGTGACTGGGTTTCCTTGCCATGAGGGTGTTATACTTCAATAACAGATGAATAATAAATAAATAGCTGTGAATTCAGAGTGGCTAAAAACGTGAGACTGAACCAGCTGCCCAGAGAGGCTCTGGAGTTTCCACCAATGGAGCTGTTCTAACCTGGGCTGGATAAAGCCAGAGCAAACTCACCTGCCTTGGAATTTCACTCAGATTTAGAATATTCAGAGTTCCCTTTCATCCTATGTATAATTATGCTTCTATGTATGTATGTATGTGCATTTCTTAAATCTTAAACTTGGCAAAATCAGAAATCTAATCACACTTTCCACCTTACCTCTTTTCAATGATCTGGATATTTGTAATGAAACCAGTATTGATAATAATTTTTATGAACACTTATAATCATCATTTTTTTTTTTTTGGCTACTGTATATGCTCCTCACTGCTGTCCAACTAACAGTCTGTGCTAACAGACAGTCTGCTATTTTTGCTGACTAATCTTCCTAATGTATTGGCCAATGTTGCATAAATGATGTTGCATTATTTTGGATGTTGCATTAAAAAAAAGACGGCTTCAATCTAATATTTAGGGATGAATGTCCCTGTTGCTTGAAATTTAAACTAAAATTATAGGTATTGCTGCATTCATTAAAGGACAGTTACATTCCAACTGGATATTTCAGTTACAGTGGTAGAATGATACAGATTATTTGGTCCCATCATTCCTGTATTTGTGGTTTATCTTTCTCTGAAAGTATTTAGGATAAATATTTCATACTGTTCCTCCTTATTATGAAATACAGCAAAATCTGATACCACACAATTTTCAGTTCTGCAATCCTTATGACTGAATTGAGATATTTATTTAAAGATAAAACAAAGCAAAAATAAATAATAATAATAATAATAAAATATAAAAAATATATATTTGGAGCTTTTCAGGAGGGAATCACCTACTTGTAAGTAATTAAAATGAATCTGACAGTCTGGCTACCCATCCCTAACCTTGTGGTAGCCTTCTGGCAACAGCTAACAATATCAGCTTAATGAGTTTGAATTACACAAATATAGAGAGCTTTCTATTTTAGTCTGAAGAACTTTTTTGGAGGGAAGACATAACAAAAGTGCAGCACCTTTCCTGCTGCTGTGAATGGGCATATGCATGTTTTAGTAATTTTGTAGGAAATGAATATTGGATATTCTTACTTGTGAATTTACCACTACATGACTACTATTTCTTCTTTTCATTACTTCAGAAAACTTCATTCAGTGAAATTTGTATGAAGTAACAGCAAAAATCCATTTGACCAGTCCAAGTAGACAACATGATGCATAGTGCATGACAGTGCCTGCTTTATTTTCCAGTCTTCTGTGGCTGGAAATAGGTTTTGCTCTTCATTTCATTGGCACAACAGACAGCACAACTCCTCAGAGCTGTTACAAAATTTTCATGGCAATGCATATTATTATGGACCCATAATCTGTGCTTTATATGCATGACAGACTTTTTAAAACATCTTCAATCATTAGGATTGTATCTACACAAAAGACCACCTCTAATCCATGTACAGTAGGTACAAACATGCCTTATGTTTCAATGAAAAACGGTCTCTGCACAGTGATCCTATTGTTTCTTTTAAATACCAAAATTTTTGCTCTTGGATTTTTATTCATATTCTGAAAAATGTTGCATAATCTTCTGCTGGCTCTCTGTTCCTTATGTTTATTTTCCATATAATTTAATATGGAAGTACACTCTTTAGTATCGTATTCTTAAACCATCCCACAAAATTTTCTGTCTGAGACAGTTATCTACTAAATCTTTATTTATTTATTAGCCACAATACGTGTTTAGTGTTAATAGAAACATACATACTTAATTCCTATTATAATACATTTTACCAGGTTTTACTGTGAGGTGGAGTACGTGAGGGAATAAATAAACAAATAGATTTGTTTATTTATAAACAATAAAGTCTAAACCAAACAACTAAATGAAACATAGATTAATTTTTCCCTTCCATGTATTCTAAGAAGCTTCCATAGGAATATATGCAGCTGTAAGGCATTTCTGAACAGAGACATGCAAATGATTGTTTGTATTTTCTGTTTGTTTGTTTGTTTGCTTTGGAGTAAAAAAGCTAATTTCAGCCCCTGTGCTGCTTCAGTTGAATCCTCTGTGTTTCTTTGCTTTTAGTGGAATAAAAATGGTGTCCTTCATATTTCAATATACTTTTCAACTAACCTACTCCTAAAATCTACCCCTTGTAAATCTGTTTAGCTGTTCTTGTGATAATATGTAAATTCATTTTGTTAAGAGATGCTTTAAAAGAGTTGATATAGCCTGTTTATGACTGGAGCTGTATTTCAGGAACTATAAAAGCCCACAAACAAACCTCTAAGAGGAAGCAACCGTTGTAATTATAGTATCTTTATGTGGGCTTACAGGATATTAATTCAAGTATTTTGCCCTGTGCATGCTCGAATAATTTGACAAATAAAAAAATGAAGATTTCAGCAGCAGAAATATATAGCCATGCTGCTGTCTGATACAAATATGTGCCACAGTGATTATTTTTGTTTGCTCATCCATGAATCTTCACATATTTGAAATATGCAAATACTTTGCACTTCTGTAGACACAATGCAGCTTGCACCTCCTCAATAGGCTGGTTTGTAGGGACAATTAATCTACAGTGCTACCGTACTAGTCAAGGTATATTTCATTTTCCTTAAATAAAAAAGCCCCAAACTTTGGGTAGCTGTGTACGTTATGCATTTATATATTTAGCTGATAAACCACCCTATTAATGCCATTAATTTAAATAGGGAGAGATAAAATGTGTCCTTGAATAAGCAGCTAGCTACAACAGTTTCGTACATGAGGAAATACTTCAAGGAAGATATAAACAATTTTTTGTTTTATTTGTCCCTTTCCTCTTACCTTCCTCTTTAAGCATTTGTTACTGGAAGGGCTTGAAATACTCATGGGAAAGCCTGATAAGCTGTAAAATGGCAGAAACTTTCATATTTGGATAATATATTTGTCCATCAGCAATCTTTGAGGAGAGTAAGAGATTAGTTATTTACACATTGGAGTGCCACATATAGACTTTTGTGGATAATTTTTCACTGTGTGGCCCTGGGTTTATGAAAACAAAATTCCTTTTGACTTTGGCCAAGTCAACTGGTTTAAAACTGCATTCATACAGAGCTGATGCAAGTATGCAATTTTGTATTGCCCAAACACAGGAGAGCCACACCCATTTTTTTGCTAACAGCAGGAGTCAGCTCTGCTACTGTACAGCAGAAAGCTCACAGGAATATAACCATAATCCATGGATTTTTAAGTGTTCATTTTCCTTTCTCTGTTCATGACTGCAGAACCAGAGTATGAAGCACATCCATACAACACTTCATGGGAAAACTGTAAAACACTGGCTTAAAAGTTAGTACAGCCAAAAAAAATATTTCTTTTTAAAGGGATTCTGGATATAACCATACATTTCTAGACCAACTGAACCATGTTGACACTGAAGCAACAAGGAAAATGGTCTGTGAAAATGTTTGTAATTCATATTTTCTTACACAAATTTTTCCAGGATATCAGAGAAAACTTGAGAAAAATTTAACATTGTGACTTTGCTTAATAGATGGAAGTGTTACTGTACTCTAGAACTGCTCACTGGGTATTTGACAGAAAACTTCTGTTATTTGTGTGTGTGAATACCTGCATAGTCAGCTGTGGTTGCCATAAGTGTTAAAATCATTTGCACTGATGTTTGAGGAGTCTTTTTTACACCTGAAGGTATAAAATTCAAGCAAAAAGGGGCTATGAATTGTTCCATTCACAATGCATAAACCATACTATGTGGCTAGAAGAAGTAACACAGATTGAACAGCGACTGCTTCCACTGAAGTGTTCATAGTCAGCTCCAAGAACTAGCAAGATCTAAGCCCCACTCTCACTGTCCCCCACCAACTGGAGTGATAGAGAGTAATAAAACATTTGAGAAAAAAATGTATTTAGAGAATGTGGCATGTATTTCATAAGCAGCAGAGTTCTTTGGAGAAATAGTTTATTAAGGCTTAGTCTCCCAGTGTCCTTATATATAAAATATAAAAAAATATTTTGTATAGATACCATGCATAAATTTTCAGAGTACAGGCTTTGTGGCTTTAGCTTATCACTGGGGCATTATGTTTAATCAATCAAATTCTAGTTAAAATTCTAAATTGTCTGCATATATGAACATATAAATCTTATAAATGTAAATGACTTGTGTTCCCAGTGTCTCTTATTTTGCTAGTGGACAGAAATGAACAGATTATTTTTCTTCATACAGATTAGTATTTATTGTATTCTTTCCTCTGATTAATGATAACCGATGCTATGATTCCCAAGGCTGTATACAACAACATCAGGACTTAATTGCATTGGTACTTCAAAATAAGCACATTCATTTCAGTATTTATGCGTTTATGAGTTATGTTTTATAAACTATATCTTCTATATAACTCATTCAGCAATTTTTTTTCTGACTGCATAGAAGCATTTCAGAATGCATTTGGTGAAGAAAGAACAAAGAATAGAGGTAGATTGACTAGCAGATTTAGTCAATAGTACATGATTAATGTACTTAAAACATAATATAATTTTTATTATTAATAATAGTACCATGAAACAGTTGTGAAGAAAAGTAATTACTCTTATCCCTTAGCTTTGTAGTGGTCTAGCTACAATGCAGAGGTGAAGTGTGCTCCCTCTTAGTCAATCCTGTATTTGGGTAGCTGTACATTTTCCTGGAAGAAGACATCACTGATAAAAGACAAGAATCTCACACCTCATCTGAATATATTAACCACTAGGGTATTAGACAATCTGGATGGTGATATGCGTGGCTAAATGACGTCTTCCTGCTCTTTTTGAAGCATGACCCCTCCTAGTTTGTGGGCAAAGGCCAAGAGATGGCTCCAGTTTGAATCCCCCACAGTGGATGGGCTTAACATGTCCTACGAGGCAACTTCAGGCAGTTTCCTTGCTGGTGTGGGTAAATGCTGAAGTGCCCTGTCAGACATATTTAGCCTTTTCTATGTATCGTGTCCTAACTATGTTTGAAGTCATAACTCTATGAGTGGGTACAGACATATTCAGGCTACTTTGCCACTTCTCTGGAGTTCATGGACACACAGGGACAGGCCTATCTCTAAACTGATAGTCAACTTTTCTGCTGACTACCTCAGAAAGCAAGTAGGGGAGCTCTCAGGATGATCTGTAATATTAAAAATAAAATAAAAAATTCCTGCATGTTTAGCAGTATCTGGACTCAACTTGCTAAGGACAGATGCCCATGTTTTAGGTATTACAACAGTTGTCTGCTGCCTAGTGCAGCTGTCTAAACATTGGCCCAATGCTGAAACAGGTTTGAGCTAATCATTGTAATACACGAAATTGAATTGGGACTTAATGCATATGTTTACCTGAAGGGAGGTTGTAAAGAAGACAGAACCAGACTCTTTTCAGTGTTGCCCAGTGACAGGACTGGAGGCAATGAACACAACATGAAATGCAGGAGGTTCCTTCTGAACATCAGCAAACACTTTTTTGTTGTGAGGGTGTCAGAGCACTGGTGCAGGTTGCCCAGAGAGATTGTGGAGTCTCCATTCTCAGAGATACTTAAATCTTTTCTGGACACAGTCCTGGGTAACTGACTGTAGGTGTTCTGCCTGAGCAGAAGGGTTGGACTAGGTGACCATAAAATGTCCCTTCCAACCTCAACCATTCTGTGATTCAAAGGCAGTATAATGTGTGTTTTCTCCACAGGATTTTAGAGTTGTGGCTTGTTTCTTTGAATCACAGAGATAGATATCTAGCTCCTAATATCGTGGAGAGAAGTACTACCCAAAAATATGTATGTGGCACTATTTTTATCTTATAATTTAAATAAAGATATTATCTCAACACTTGACTGGGTTTCTTGGGCAGGAATGTATCTGCTAAGTAGTGCAATCGTTGGAACTAAACATGCTGTGCAAGTTGAAACAGGAATTAGGACAGGAAATGGGATAGGGTTTTCCCCTTCTGAAGGTTGTGGCAAAGAAGTGGTTTTCCAACCTGAAAATTCCAAATTTTGTAGTCTATATTTATTTTCATTAAAGATTTTAAAATAATGTTTTACATTAAATTCTTACACATATTTGTGTTGTATGACCCATTTGAGCTTTACGTTAACTACTTACTTGGCAGAAATCAGGTACACTGTGAAGCCAGTAGTTGGTCAATTTTTAGTTGCAAACATGCAGCATTATCTCTACATTGCAAAAGTCTGTGGCTTTGGCATATAAGTATATGACAGTTAAATTATATTGCATATTTCCATCCCTTAACATGCTTTTTATTTTTTTTAAAGTATTTTCACTTGCTTAAAGTTCAGAACTCAAATATCTCTGCAATTTCCTTGAAATGTCTTTGCTCTTAAATTGCTTTGATATATTCTTAGACCTAATTCTGTTTTGTGATTTATGTCAATGGACAAATACCGTTTTCTTCAATGAAAATCAGGTGCACAGTCTTTTCTTAAAATTCCAGTAAACAGCACAGATCTCTCAGACTAGTCCTTGGCTGACAGACCAGTGATCTACCATCCTGAAGGCACAGACAGACCCTGCTAAGCAGTAGACACGGCTCAGGTAGAAAATGTCATTCCACACATACTCCTTGCTTTTTGTAAATATACAAATTTTAGTCATATGGGTCACAGTTTTTTACCAGCCATAATTACCCATTATTGTGGTTTGTAATTTCATACCTTGTGAACACTGAAATACTCTAAGATACCATGTGACTTAGAGGTGCATACTGGCTTTGATGAAGTTATTTACAGTTCTGCAACATGACCACAAAATGAAAGTGATACATGATAGTTCTGCTCGGGTAGCATTTAGCATCCTATCCAATCTGCTTCAGAGGCATAAGTGATGACATAGGAACAGACTTCTAGGCATTAGGGGACTAAAAAAAAAATCACAGAATATTATTATTTTTATTAAAAAAACCCACAAAAAAACAAAAACCAACAAAACCTTCAATAAAACTTATACCAAATACATGGAGAGAAAAACACAACAACACAATAAGTGACAATAACATTAAAAAAAACCCCAAACCTTCAATTATACATGCTATTTATCACTAATAATCACCACTGTACAATGGTGATTTAACTAGTAATAGTGCAGATTATTACTCTATGAACTCCTTGCATACATCCACTCACAAACATACGTGTGCACACATTTCTGGGAACTAGAGGAAAACGCAGGCTGTGACAGGGTGTACTGATCACACAACAGAGGCTCAGAGGAACACAGTTCTTCTGCAGCCATGAGAATACGTAAGATAACAATGTTCCTTACTACAGTTCAAAATATGACCAAGCATCAGACTCCCTTGAAGTGATGCTTTTTGTCTGCATGGTATTCAGGGTTTGCTGAATTACTTCACAATGAAGTTATTCATGAGCAGCTGGGCTCGTGGGTGAGTGCAATGCAAGTTTGTACATGCATGTGATTTACACAAAATGTGGTGCAACACAGAAAAATGAAATAACCCCTCATCAAGAGCAACTGGCCAAACAGAACAGGGTTGGAGTGACTTTACAAGAAATCCACCTACTGCAAAAGTATATGTTTCAACAGTGAGAGCATTTCAAAACATCTGGCTGTGATTTGGAATACTTGTTGATGGCATCCAAAGAAAAAACTCTGAGGTTATGATTTTTTTTGTTTGGCTGTTTGGGTGTTGTTTTGATTGTTGATTCCTTACCCTGGTCTTAAGAAAATCAATTACAATATTGACATTGGACATGCGAGATTTTCAGTTGATGTGAAAATGTGTAAAGATGCAAAAGAAAAGGAATAGCTATTGTTCCCCAAGAATAACAATTTTAAGCAGTTGATTTTTTTCAACTGAGCAAACTGAGTCCAGAATACATGTTCAATTGTATCTCTCAGAAACTGATAATCTCTATTATAAAAGTCTGACAAGGAACAAAGAAAAACCTTCCTTGTTAACTCACATATGAAAAAATGTGTCAGCTTTAAAAATCTGTTGAGGGAAAGGGAAGGCTAGCAAAGATGAAGCGATGACTTTTCCAAAATTTGTGCAATAGGCTCTTTAAGCTTAAACTGTCATTTGAATGGCAGTTGCCAAACAACCCAACCTGATACTTCCTGAAAAAAAAAACCACAAAGAAACAAATATTATCTATTATTAGGAAAGCTAAATAGGAAGAAATCCTCTCCCATACTTGAGTATTCAAGTCTAAAATGTTTCCACCAAAACAATGAATCAACGTTCCACACATTTTCATGATCCAGTAGTCAAACAGAAAATTGTAACTGACCAATCAAATACTTTGATTGTTTGAAAATCCTGAATTTCAATTTTGATAGCTATTTATTTATTTTTCATAGAAATAAAATTGACATTTACAAATCATATTCTGTATCAGAAAAATGAACTTTTTATTGCAGATATGAATTCTGAACTTTGAAGTTAAAAAAGATTAGAAATATGTCAGTATGTCTTCTTTTGAAACTTCATGTTCATCAGCATCTGTCATATTTTTACAGAGATCAATTTTGAAATGGATTATATCACTGTACTTTGATGAGTAGGAAGAGTGTACTTCTTTTGGGATGCATTCCTTACATATAGTATTTTCACATTCTACTTCTGTAACAGTAGTTGGTGAAGATAACACAATGAAATAAAGCAATTAATTAGTCCTTTTTTTTCTTAAAATTTCTGTGAAGGAATATAATCTCTTATACTTTGTAAAAATATGTTTGTTGTTGTCAACAGAATTTCATTTACTCAACAAAAACTGTGTAGCTTATCTATTTTTGAATGTTTCAGATAGTTATTTTGTATGTACTGTTTGTAAATTGACCAAATTGCAGTGCTTAGTTTTGATTAGGTATTCAAGTAAGCTTTTCGAATGTGGAATACATTGACTTCAGCACCTAAACTTGATAATTATAACTTTCTCAGATGAAAGTATTTTTATTCTTTCAACAGTTCAGTTAAATAATAAAAGTCACCTCATTTTCTAAGTGAGGCGGTAAGGTGTGGAAAGATTTCAGTTCTGATACACACAAGTCCATCTAAGGATTAGTAAGTATTGGAATAGCTTTTTAAGAGAAATAAAGAAATTTCCTTAATTAACTATGTATTAAAGCAGGTCAGACAGGTGGCAATACTAAGCAAATATCTGTAAGTAATGCAACAGATATAGATGGTCTTTTTAAGTGGAGTAAGGAATATTCTGAGACAAATCCTTGGTTGTTTTTGCAGGGTTATATTTAGTTCTGTGATTTAGGCAGCTGACTGAGATTGAATGAGATTTTAATGGCAGATAATGAAATAACTTTCAGAATCGGGGTAGATGCAACTCATACAAAGTCACAGAAAAGTTAACTGGAAAAGCAAGAAGCTGAGTGGTAATCTCCCGAGGCCCAAATTAATGCTCACTCCATTGCACAACCTTTCCTCCTTCAGGTAAATTAACAGAACTGGTCATGTTTCTAATTAGAGGGACATTAAATCTTTGCCTTGTGATTGAGTAAGTGTACATTTCACCTTCAAGGTCTTGTATATAAGAATTTGAAATAAAACACTGTGAAAATTTTGCCTTTGAAATCTATATATAGATAGAGTCTGATTCAGATATATGCTGCAACTGATTGCAAAAGATCATGGTTGAAGTAAACTCGTATTTAAGAGACAACTATTTTCCAATTGTTCATGCAAAATAATAACATTAACAGTGTATTATTCTAACCTGGAGTCTTCCACCACAGGATCTCACAGAGTTAATGCTAATTAATTAGTTTAACGATAACTCTGAGAAAACCAAAGTAGAGTTTGGTGCCCAGTGTTAAAATCAGTAGATCCCCACAGTAAGCAGGAACACAAATGTGGCCCAGAGAGCAGAAAGTTCTACTTCAATGTCTATTGCAATCAATGAGAAGACCACCATGAAATCCCAAGTCTTTCTACTGACTCAAAGGGAAATTAGTTCAGAGTTTTGCGGAACTGCTTATTCCTTCCAATACTGGCTGACTGATTACAGCAAAAATGTTTCTTTATTATTTATGTTATTTAAAAGACTTTTCCTCATAGCAATTAGCACAATCACATATATAAGCAGGGCAGAGCTACCACAAAGTCAGAGAATTTCCCTGAAGTCAGTTGTATGTTTTCTGTAAGACAGAGGCATTAATCAGTAACTTGATTCTCAACTCTCCTAAGCCAATGAAAAGTACTCTAAAACATAAGATTTTGAATGAAGACCTGTTTTCCAAAAGCAGAAAGATTCTTTACCTCTTTTGAACACAAGTATTTTCTTCTTACTTAAGAGATTTAAAAGAGGATGATTTTGGTATAAATGCATGTGAATTCACAAAGGCTATGAAAACTGGTTATTAAAACATGACATTTCATCCTGCATTGATTTAAAGGGAATTAAAATGTAATAATGAAGAAAAAAAAATATGCAAAGTTAAGATACACAAACCACCAGAACCAGTTCTTCTTGTGCTTTTGAACTTTCAGTATTTTTGACACATGATAATTTTGTGAAGAAAAATCAAACCAGTCCCACTAACATGTAAGTGATTTATACAAAACAGGTGATAAATGAATCCACCATACATATGTAGTGGTTTGCCTGTTAAGGTAGATAGCTCATTCTGAAACTCACTGACAGTTTTTACCCTGTGGAGCCATAGATCTGCTTTCTCCCATGACCCAGTGTGGTGGATGCATTTGCCCTCCCCCCCCCAGCCAAACCAGCAGCAGTTTGTTCCAGGCTCCAGAGGAGGTAAAGGCCCGACCTGTAGCCAGGCCAAGAACTCCTGCCAGGAGACCCACAGGGAAGCAGAACGGCACTGAACGCTGGTGGCTTGTGGGTGCAGGGAGTCTCATGCAGACTTTTCCTACTGTATGCAATTTGACTACGAGTCAGCCACTTCATTCTATATATATACGACAGCCTGGATGAGCCCACTCTGAGCTCTCCCTGCTAAATAAGTGAGCTGTATGGCAATGGTTTTACTACCCACAGGTCAGTGAATGAGCCCAATTCAAGTTCAATACTAATCATTTAGCTTAAGTGTATGCACACCAAATGTAATGGATTATTTAGAGATATAAGGTCATATAATTTTTAATAAACTCTTTGATTCATGTTACTTGGTAGACTAGATTTCCTAAAATGTTAAGCTTGTATTTACCAAAAGCAACTGCAGACTACAGTAAAGGCCTGCAAGATAAAGTCTAGCTTGCATTTTGCTGGAAAAAATGGACCTGACTGGGAAAACAATGATCCAAGGCTAATGCAGAGATGTTACAGACATCTGCAAAGCACTTCACTGAGAAGGAAGGATTTATCCAGACAAAATGCCACCTTCAGGGATATGGACCAAAAACAATGTCTACAACTGAACAAAACAAAGGCCCACGTGGAGTCAGAGAAAAGGGGTCCAATGGGGAGCAAAGGACCTGGTGGTAAAATAATACTATTGGACTGGATCCTGGTGTGAATGGTCTGTAAAGGTATAAAAGCTGGTAGTTTTCTATGCTGGGGCAGAACTCTGTGCAGGTACCCAGCTTGAGCCAGCCCTCCTGCTCTTCTACTCCATTAAATTTTTATTTTTCTAAGAATTTTGTCTCCTGAAAGTCTGCTCTGAATTTGGTTACTGGGTCTCACCTGAAAGTTTGCTACTGGAGTTCTAAAATACAGATTTCAAAGTGGACGGTTATCAGGGAGAGAAGTATCCTGACAGTATGCACTGTGACGGATACAGTCTTGTCTGAAAGTTTGTCTTGGGAGCTCCGAGACACATCCCCCTAGAGTGAGCAGTTATCAGGGAGGGAAGATGCCTGAAAGTTTGCTTTGTGAATGGGTACAGGAACCTGGAGAGAAGTTAAGCAGCATTTGGCTTGACATATTTCCCCTGTGTAGTAAATAATAGAGTGAACCTGCCACTGAACTCTTTTAAGTCGCACTTCTCTCTAAGAAATCTAAGCATTGTTCTGCAGCAAGCAGAACCCTAAATTACTTTGCCGTGACACCCAGTGAGGACTAACAAGTTGTAATGCACTACCATCAGTTAAATGTGTGATAGCTACCATTTATTTGTAGAGCTTGTGAACCTTCCAAAAAGAGATCCATCCAGGTAGTCAATAGCTGATTGTGAATTGTATGTATTGTGAGGTGTGGATTGCCTTATGAACTCATATGCTGTTCCTAGAGGAGGGTCAATGCTGTGTAGCATTCCTCCTAGTCAGGATGGGAATGCCTACCTCTGCTCTAAATTACTGTTCAATTCTTAAAAGTAATGTACCATGCAGTAGTGGAGCCTTGGTTACTGTGGTAATAAAAAGAAGCTTAATTGGAAATTCTTTTGCAAACTTACACGTACTGTGCATTATTAGCCTGGGGTAGGTTATGCTCACCTCCATTAGTTTTCTGACTGATAGAACACATTTACATTCTGCAGTCTCTGTAAGTAAAGGATATGCGTTTCCCCACCACCAGCCCTGTTATTTTCTTCAACACCCTTGTACTTTTTTCTTGCTCCGCTAAAACAAGCTGATGTAACAGTCTGGTAAGTATTGCTTAAAACTACTTCAATTTTCTTTAGACCGGTTGGCTGCCAGTTCAAATGGATTTGTTGAAACAACGTGTTTTTACCAGGCTCCACACACTTCTTCTCTTAGCAACGAGAGGTTCTGACGTTAGCAAGCTTATTTTGGAAAGCTCTGCTCAGTTCAGTGTGGGATCAGAGCACCCCAAGGGCTTGTAGTCAAACTTCATAACTTGTAAATTAATTGCCAAGCTGCAGAATCCTCCTAGAGACAAAGTAAAGATTAGTTTTCTCACTTAAAAAAAAATAAATCTGTAAATACGGGAAATAAAAGACTTAGGGTAAAGATTAAGAAGCACTAATAAGTCCAATCTTTAGTTTGCTGTTGATTTACACTGACACATTAAAATCAATATAATCTTAAATAACCTAATGGCATTGAGAAGCCTGTAGCTGAAATTAAGCAGTATATGTTAAAAAATCAGTAGGAAATTATGGTAAAAATGGACTAGAATAGTTGTACAAAAATAATAGATTTGAAAAAAAAAAAAACCAAGAAAAAAAAAGTGTGAAACTGTATCTTGTCACCTTACTGACCCCTTAACTCTTCAACTCTTCCTCTGCTCCCTCCAAATCATATGAATAAGATTTTATTTGTGAAATTGTTTGCAGAAGGGACAAAGCTAGAAATGCACACAGATGTTCCTGAGAATTCTCAGTCTGGGAAAGCTCTCAAAGGCTTTCAGAGCTTGTTCTGTGGGTCTCAGGAGAGGGGAATGAGAATTTAGATAAGAAAGGAAAGAGGAGAGAATAAATCCTAATAATAAGGGACAGTAATAGTACACATTTCAATGTGATTTGAGCGTGAATATTCACATACCTAAATTTAAACACTTGCCTCAGTTATTTTGCTGAGCTAGACTTAAATGAGGACAGCCCTGAATAGCTGAGAACTGGCAAGACTGCACGTGAAGGAAAACACTCATATTGTGTGTCTGAAACTGTATTTTGGCTGCACCTCTAACTTTCATAGATATTATTCATGCCTGAGTCTTAATAATGAGTTTGACCACCAGTTTGGGCCTCCCTTTGGCCAGGCTTTGATCACGCTTAGAAACAAAGTGCACTTCAGTTCCCAATGACTTCAGTAGGATTTAACAGCACTGAGCATTTCATAGGTGTGCACAGTGCCATGACGAGACCAAACCCATATGGAGCATGTGCAAGATGTGGTTTATCAGAACTGGAAAGAGGTGGTCATTCTTTAGGAAGAGGAATTTGAAACAATCAGATGTTGCCTCTGGTGTGCCATCAGATGTGTTTCCCTTTTATCTCCATGGTGTGTATATATCAGCATCTGTGCTAGAGCGGGAGCACACTTGATAAACCCTTGAGGATTCTATGCTCATAGGACAAATATTGCTATGGAGGAGACTTACAGTCACTGTCTGCAAACAAAGCAAATTAAACAGGAAAATCCTTCTAAGCTAACCTTTTTAAAGTAATTATTTTAAGATTTAGTGTTACTTCAGTTTTACTCAATTTCTTTTTTAAACATATAAGACTGTAGTTCTGAGAAAATTATTTTAGAATAAAATGAATGACAACAGGTATTTCCAGGATTTTTAATGTGTAAGCCACTGCACAAACCTACAGCTCCAGCTGCTGGCAGGTTTTCCTGGATTTTCTCAGCCATATGAGTATGAGAAAACATGAAGGTGAAATAGTCCTAAGAAAACATACTTTTCTGCATAGAAAAAAAACCCAAAAAACATAAATAATAGTAATAAATGTTCATAATTTTTCTTATATTTTCCTGTATTTTTCCTATACTCCTGTATGTTCAGAGACCATCCAGCTCCCCTTTCCAGGCTGGTCTTGCATAATGCAGCCAATGGATCAACAGGATGTGTTACTAGTATGGCACAAATCATAGGCTAGGCTGGTACACTGAGTCACAATGCTGATGCGCAGAAAGTATATATATGACCGATCTAGATATTGTTAAAGTCTCCTCCACCTGGCTGCCAAGAGGAATGAGTAGATTACAGGTTTCAAACTAAAAGGTAAAAAAACCCTTCTAGTCTAGATAGAACTCATTGCTTTCATTGTCTTGTGACAAAATAAAAATGCAAATGAATTCTTGCATATTGGAAGAGTGGACTCATGCCACCTCTCCAAATGATGAACTAAACACACAATGAAATCACAGAAGTTGTTAAAGATAACAAGAGCAGTGACAAGGAATAAAATACATTCCCTGAGGAATAAATTAGTAAATAATCAGAAACATTTTTTCTTATATATTTATTACTTCTTTTGCATTTTTTTTAATAAAAGACTACTATGAATCTATAAACAAATGAAATCTATTTCAGTACACAGAATAAATATATAGTTTTAATATGCAGGTAGATATTTGTTGCAATTTATTTTAAACCAACTCTAAATCATTGCTTTGTTAGCCTGATATTTTCTGTTAATAAAGAAAAAAGAGATATAGCAATTCATTCCAATTGTGCTAAGCATTACTACTAGAATATGTGCTACAATAATAGTACTGATCATGTTATACTAAGTTTTTGAACTAATTTTTCACCAACAGATTGCTGATGAGCACTTCATTTTGCTTACTCAAGAGCAGATATTTCTTTGTCTGTAGAAGTTCATTCGAAAGTATTCCCAGTAGACATCTCCTCAGGGTCTGAGTCCTAGAAAAAGAGAGCAGTGGTTAATGTGTGTGCTTTGCCAAATGTACAACAGGTACTAAGTTGATGAGAAATGTGCAATTTGTCTAAATGCGGAGCAAAGCCTTCCATAATTCAACACATTAAAAGGACTTCTTTTCCCAAATGTTCTGTTTCCTAAATGAACTAGTTTTCCTTGTAACAGGTTAATCCTATAAATTACTCACTTAAGCGAACTATCTGTTTCTACAGGAAGATTCATTAAGATTAATAAACTGTTACTAAAGGTAAGCCTTACAATTGATGGCTTGCCTTGCTTTTCCTTTTTTTCTGTGTATGTTTTAATTTCCTTCTAAATTTGCCAAATCTGAATCATTTGTGTATTTCTGAGGATGGCTTGATCCTAGAATGGGATTATTTTTTAAACTGAAGCCACAGAAGTTTGACCATTATTGAGACAAAAGCTAAGGAATAAAATATGGCCCCTAGTATGTCTATAAATAATAATAGTGCTTGAAAAGTCTTATGCATAATGTATTGTTATAGATGTACATACCTACACAGCAATAAATGCTGTTGACCGTTCTTCCTTGTGCTTGAAGAAAGAACTCAGTATGAGAACTGGATAGACAGTGTTACGATGAACATGTCTTCTGAAACCCAGGTTAGAATTTCCAGACATTTGACTGTGTTCAAAATCTAAGAAAAGTGGTTTGTGGAGTGGAGGCAATAAGAAAGATGTGGACTTTTCTCTTAGGAGTCTGCAAGCAGTATAGTACTGTTTTCACAAAACTTAACTATAAACATAAACAAATTAGGAGGAGAAATGTTTTAAAATAACTCAATTTCTGTGTTTTGATCTCACACATATAGGAGGCCCAAACCGCCATTTTGGGTTTCACTATTTCCCCCTTTATACCTCTCCACAAGAGAGTATTGCTCCAAGACATCCAGCAACTTTTGAAATAGGACATTTAATCCTTTGAAAACCTGATGAGCCACTCCAGCAGAAGAACCCAGCCAAGTCTTCAAATTAAAGGGCTTTATGAATCGTTTCTCAGTGAAATTGCCAGAGGATTAGATCCAACTCTAACCACCTTAACTCTCCTTCCTGAGAATTCTCCTTTTCAGTTTAATGATTTACAAATAAAGAAAGCACTCTGCAGTGTTTTATTAAGAAGTTTTTAGAAGCAGCTCAAAATGTATACAATCAACAGAGCCCAAGGTGCAAGTGCAACATCGAGGGTCATATTTGGGAGACTGAGAACATCAATACCATTCTCTTCAAAGCTGGGAATAAAACTGACCATATCTGAATCCCTGGTGTTATAAAAAATCCCATGAAACCTGCTGATAAAACAGTATCTCTGGAACTAATGCTCATCCACAAAAAAAGAAATATAAGACTGCTACTATAACACTTTAGGTTGTGGTTTCATAGCACCTATCTACTGTGGGTACTCATTGATTCTTTACTGATAATGGAGAAAAGAAACTGTGTAGTTGTTTTCCCCCCAGATTTCATTTTCAGACACAGCAAGTGAGTCTACACCTCCACAGAAGCACAGCCAGTGGCAGCCTGGGTACTGTAGGACTACACTGTGAGGCTGCAGGCTCACACCCTTCTGACAACACACACGAAAATCAGGATAATGACATCTAATGAAATTTCCTTTTTTTCTGATTTTGTGGGAGGTTAATACTACAGTTTGAAAATATTGGCTGCATTAACATAACTAATGACCAGAAATTAAGCTTGAAAGATTAGGAAATATCAGAATTACAGCTGATTGAGTAATGTTCCTCTTGACCCTATCAGGTGCTTGTAGTATGACTTAGTCTTTAATTGCATGATCAAATACTATTTTCTGCAGTAACCCTACCTTATTTAGCTAATAGGTCAGCCCTGTTCCAAGAATTGTCCAAGCTTATGTAGTTACAGATGTTGCTAGCTTACATGTGGAACCACAGTTTCTCATACCTTAGTTATCCACATCTAAATTGGGTATAATAATACCTTGCTGTCTCACTGATGTGTTGTGAAAATAACTTAATTGGTGTTTGTGCATCACTTGGCGACCACAGAAGGCTACAGGAAAGCCCAGGAGGAAAATAATAATTTTGTATCTAGGGAAGGCCTTGAGTCACATGCATTATACAGGGTGTGGGCACATTTTGGACAATGGATAATAAACAAGATGTGGAAAGAGAACAGATCAGCAGTGGCATCAGATATCACAAGTTGGCTGCACCTGATCTTGGCAGGTAAGCAGATCCTGGCTCATGTACTTGAAGTAGAGGAGAGGAAGGAGCAGGAGCACAAGACATAAACCAGTTCAGCCTGCACACTGAAAAACACAGACATTTACTGGAGGGAGAAAAAAATAACATATATGACTAGGGAAGTAGAAACTGCAGTGTAGCAGATACATTACTTTGCCATTCTGTAGCTTTTGAGTGCTAGAGCTTATAACCTAACTAGGGTTCTCTGAATGTATTTTTCTTTCTTTTGTATATACATAGGTTCCATCTACTCATACAAACCTCTTAACTCTGCTCTAGATTCTTCTTTGGCAGTCTTTAAACCGCCATGAAATACAGACCTCATTCCACAGAAACAATCGATAACTACTAGCCTTCAAGATCTATATCATAATCCATCTCAGCTAACGGAAACCTAGCTGGTCTTGCAGCAGTCCTTGGAGTTTCTCAACTAAGTCTTTAGTCAATTATGCAGATGAGATGACTGCTGAAAGAAAACCTCTGCAAAAGCTGAAAAGCCCTACAAAAGATTAAGGTGTCTAACTGAAACCTCTGTGTGATTGTAACTTGCCAGATGGTTTCAGGTGAGTCTCACTCTAAGAAGTTCAGGATTGTAGGAGACAAAACAAATCCCTAAAAATTCTTTTGTTTTTCAGAAAGCCATGGGCAAAGCCAAAGGCCGTGCCAGAAATACTAGCATGAAAGTGATAATAATATGAGAATATGACAAGGTAATAAAATGAATGACAAGGTAAGCTGTTAACTTTTGCACCACTTTTAGATATCAGTTGGACATAAAATGTAGTCCAACAGTCCAAACTGTGTGAAAAAAACATAGGGTCATTGGCTCATAAAAAGCTGAGAGAAGGAGAAAAAATGCTCAATATGTTTAAAAGCAGTGTGAATTTCATCTCAGTTCTGTGTTTTATATAACTCTTACGTAACTACATTTAATCTTACTTATTTCTCAATAATTCTGAGAAACACGTAAGATGACTATCTGAAACGTGAGCTTTATTTAATCTCTTTATTGTATTTCTCTCCAAGTCTACAGACTATTTGTCTTACATAGAGTCACAGCTAAAAAAACCTATGTAGAAATGAAAGTTTAAGACAACTAATGCTTCATAGAATCATAGAATCATTTCAGTTGGAAAAGACCCTCAGGTTCATCAAGTCCAACCATTCTATATATTAAAGGTGTTTTTATAATTATTTGTGGCAACTATGTCATTCCATGAACATCAGTTATGGTGCTGTGAGTGGCTGGAGCAGATTCAGGTGGCAATATTTTCTTCATTCTCTGTACCAGAGCCTGCATCACAGTTGACAAAAAGGCAAATCCTGTATTTTAAAGCTGTGTGTCAGGTACAGCATGTACAGATCCTAGGATGGTTTTCCATGGAAAAAAAGATGGAAACAATGCAAAAACTGAAACATATGGTAATTTTCCCCTCTCTATTTTGTAGGAAAGAGGAAAAAGTCATCGTGAAGCTGCTATAGCTTTGCCTCTGTGCTCTAGCAAGCATTTCTGTATAGCAAACACGTCAGGGTTTCTCTGGTGTTCAGTGTGTCTGGCTCTTCTCCTGCTCTTCAGCAAAGGTAAATATGAAAGCTGAGGAGGAGAAATTCTCTGCTATGAGAACTGTGTTACCCCAGGTGTGAGCTGAGAGATGATGACTGTGGGTGAGAGCCAAGCTGGATGGAAACTACAGGGAAAGCTCTGGGGAGCCAGGCTAGTGGACTCTGGCCATGGCAAAGGGAGAAGAAGCACCAGCGAAGAGTGCTTCTCCAGAGGCAGCATTCCTGGCAGGAGTCACAGCCTTGGGTCCTCATAGCAACACAGTGTCCAGCAAAACTTCCCAGTGTCCCAGCACAAGCAAAGCCAGTCGAAGAGATTGTCTCTGCCAATTTGTCTGTCTGCCTCTGCCTGAAGATGGTGCTGCTTCTATCCTGAGCCTGACTGGAGTTACAGACAGGACGAGTAAAGGAACTTTTTTGTTTCTCTGATCTCTTAAACACAATAGAGTTTAAGCAAAGTCATTTTAGTTTTGTTTCCCTACTTCTCACATCTGAGTTCTGCTTTTAATTTTTATACTTTTATTAATAGCAAGGAAGAAGGCAAGGGAAAACCAACAACAGAAACCCAAGGTCTAATAAAGTCATTTGCATCCTAAAAAGTTCTCTCTTTTGAATGATCTATATTAATGCTTTTCTTCTGCTATGTATTTTGCTTAACATTGTATTTCAGAAAGAAAAGAAGTATGTCAGGTGTTACATAGTGGATCTAAAGTCATATTACCGCACACTTAAAGGGTGTATGTATTTACTGGCTGAGGTGGGGAGGATTTCAGCTTTCAACTACTGTATCTCAGTAGCCCAACCTGAGCAAAATATCTTACCCATTTCCTCCCTGAGTAGATTTGGTTATGGCCCAACATATAGTAGCTAAAAATGCATCTGGAAAAATACCTGCTCATTCATCAATTCATCCAACTTGTCTTTGCAGTTTGAACCTACTATCTGAAGGATTGTTCTGTGTCTCAGGGGATGCATGTGGAAATGCAGATCAGAGTGCCTGAAAGCAAAATCTGGTCTAAGGGAATTACATGGCAAATAACTGAACTTTAAGCTTACATGTCTTCCACAAATACCTTCACATTTATTCTTTCCCTGCACTGCTTCAGCTGTTTGTTTGCATTTTTATTCATCTATAAGGATATAGATAGTTGTATCAAAGCATGATTTTCTTACTTAAGTAAAAATACAGTGGTATAAATTTAGCATTCTTCCTCCATGGGAGGACTAATGAATAGGAATTAGTTTTCTTAATTCTATCAAGTAGTCAATTAACTAAAATTTGTTCAGAACGTAAAATGATTCCTCTCCTATATCCTGTGCCTGACAGCATTATTTCCCCTGTAGTTCATATAATCATAGAATCATTTAAGTTGGAAAAGACCTTAAGATCACCTTAAGATCATAAAGTCCAACTGTTAATCTAGCACTGACAACTCCACCACTAAATTGTGTCCCTAAGCACCACATCTACACACCTTGTAAACACCTCCAGGGATGGCGACTCCACCATTTCCCTGAGCAGACTGTTCCAATGCCTGACAACTCTTTCTGTGAAGAAATTTTTCAAAATATTTGATCTAATCCTCCCCTGGTGCAACTTGAGGCCATTTCCTCTTGTCCTATCACTTGTTACTTGGGAGAAGAGACCAAACCCCTCCATGCTACAACTTCTTTTCGAGTAGTTGTGGACAGTGATAAGGTCTCCCCTCAGCCTCCTTTTCTCCAGGCTAAACAGCCCCAGATCCTTCAACCACTCCTCATTAGACTTGTGCTCCAGACCCCTCATCAGCCTTGTTGCCCTCCTCTGCACTCTCTCCAGCACCTCAGTGATTTTCTTGTAGTGAGGGGCCAAAAACTGAACATAGTATTTGAGGTACGACCTCATCAGCACCGAGTACAGGGGGACGATCACGTCCCTAGTCCTGCTGGCCACACTATTTCTGATACAAGCCAGGATGCTGTTGGCCCTCTTGGCTACCTGGGCACACTGTTGGCTCATGTTTAGCTGGCTGTTGACCATCACCCCAAGGTCCTTCTCCACCAGGCAGCTTTCCAGCTGCTCTTCCCCAAGCCTTTAGTGTTACATGGGGTTGTTGCGATCCAAGAACAGGACCTGGCACTTGGCCTTCTTGAACCTCATACAATTGGCTTCAGACCAACGATCCAGCCAGTCCAGATCCCTTTGTAGAGCCTTCCTACCGTCAAGCATATACCCACCTGTTATTTCTTCCACGTCTACTTTCTCTGACTTTACATTTCAGAGAAGAGGCACATATGCTACAGAGGAAGAGATCTCTAAGAACACTGGTGTTACCAATTGTGAGATTAGCTGTGCATGCCAAAGGAATAGTATGAGCAGTTACTTTGCTCCTGTAAAAAGAGGGACCTGTAAGGGCTATATGCTGACTAGCTGGGTAAGAAAAGTGAAGAGAAAAAGTGGTCTCCAGCCTGTATCTCCACACCCTCATAATGACTGAAATACAGGTGCCCTCCCAAACACATCTCCCTTAATCTCCTGCAGATTTCTGCTGCCTCTCCTCTCCTCTCCTCTCCTCTCCTCTCCTTCCTCTCCTCCTCCTCTCCTCTCCTCTCCTCTCCTCTCCTCTCCTTTCCCCTCCTCTCCCCTCCTCTCCCCCTCCTCTCCCCTCCCCTCCCCCTCCCCTCCCCTCC
>NC_138663.1:97294685-97309685 GCF_964273445.1 Streptopelia decaocto
GCTGAAATAACAAAAATAAAACTAAGGAACTACACACTTGCAAGCAACACTGACAATGCACAGATAACTCTGAAGTCTTTCTTCTAGGAACCTCTGCTCAGGCAGGCATTGGGGGAAATGTGCTGCACAGAAAGCCCATATGACAGAACCTGAGACCTGTCCTGCTCCCCATGTTCACTAGAAGAGCACAAGTCTCAGCTGCACTAGTCCCCCAGTTCCCTCCCTCTCAGTTCATCTGTTCATGCAATAAAGCCATCAGGTTTGCAGCACAGTCGAACTCAGTATTGCACAGGGAGAAAGAACAATGACAGATGAGCAGAACAGAAGTTTGGATGGGAAGAAGGAAAGAGCAATGGAAGGCAGGAAGAGGATGGTGGTCAACCAGCAGAATGGCCTGACTCTGCAGGAGACATCCACTGGGTAGCAGGCAAGAGCTCTTGTCCCCTTCTTGATCCTACAAGTCTGAGACTCAATTTACAGCAATTTAAGAACTCTTCATCTTGGCAGAGATAAGCTAAATCCAGTCATGTGATCAGTGAAGATTCAGGCCATCCATGTTGGCCCCCCAGCTGAGCAGTAAGTGAAGCAGGGAGTCACTATCTCCAGAACTGCTGACAGCATATGCTGACTGAGTATCAGTTTTGATGTGTGAGGTGTGCGTGGTTTAAAAGGCCGAGTGTCTACCAGATAGACAGAAAGAGGAAGAAGAAAATCCAGAAAAAGACCTGGGGTCTGATGAAAATAGTCATAATGCATTTTTCCAGGAAATGTTCATCTCCTGGCTATGGAGAGATTTTTTGCTACAGTTGTTTCTCATTTTGAGGAATGCCTCGCACGGGAACGGGGAAATGGCACTGCACTGGATCTTTAGTACAGTAGCAAGGGCTCTGCCCCCATGTAGCTGCATTAGAGATTACTGAGCTGTAGAACATGGAGCAACAGTCTGTAAAGATAATGGACAGCAAAGATGAAGCCTATGACCCCTATTAGGTCTTCTCCGTTCCTTGCGCTAGGGTACTTACCAACCAATATACCCCATTTGTAGGGAGCCAAGACCAAACTCTTATTTTCCTCTTTCAGTTGGCATGGACTCATTTTCTTGGAATAATTTAAGCTGCTGACTACCAAGTATATCATCTGGCTGAATATTTCATTTATAGCCCCACCCAAGTTTCATAACTCTGAACATAACCTCTTGTTTTGTTAGGAGAACTCCCATCAACTGAATTGCCTGGAGTTTCACAACAAGGACTTGACATCTGCATAGTTTTCCCCATAATCCATCCTGCATAATCAGGAAGTAAAGCCTTGTCATCTTAAATCCTGCAGTGTTTCTGTCCCATCAAACCCTACCACAAACTAAACAAATCAATACACTATTTTTCTTAATAATGTAAAAGAGCCTGGGAATTTTTACTTGCCTTTATGGTCTTGAAATCAATGTAACACAAAGAGATACAACCTGTTCCTTAAAATCATGTTTATTTCTTGCATGGACTAATTGCAAGTTTGTCCTGCAACAACAGGTAATTTGTAAAGGAAAAATTGACTTTTTTCTTCCTTTTGGGGAGCTATTGTTGCTGTCTCCAGTTGAAAATGAGTTTCTTAAGGGAGTTAATTATCAAAGTCATCTGTAATATATTAGCCCTTGATTCACTTGTGCTGCACAACTGTCACAGAGCAATATCAGCTGATGTTAATGCATAGTTTTATTGTTTGATCAGCCAAGAGTTTGATGTAATTTTAAGTATAGATGATGTCTTTGTTCTGGTAACAAAGTACAATAGTGCTTTGTCTGCAATTACAGAAGCAGGAAAAGTGAGAGGAGTTGTGGGTGGGTGGTGTGGCGGTGTGCACTGAAAAGAACACCATAAAGGGCCGGGACTGGGAAAGTTCTCTGAACTACAAGGCATAATATAAAATTGTGTAATGGTAGGGAAATGTAAAAAAAAATATTGAAGGGTGTCTTAAAGCCGCCAGTCTTTTCATGTTGCTGTTTTTTAGATCTAGTTACTGCTTTTGTTTAGATATCTGCATGTAAGTGAAATAGTCTGCAGGTAATGGCTAATTAAAACTATAGCATCCTTCACGCTGGCAATTGTATGTTTTGTCCATGATAAGTCATACTTTTAATATATTGAGGTCCAAATAAAAAATAATACAGGAATATGGGAATGGGCTCAGAGAAACAGAACAAATGTAATTTACTTTACTGTGCTCTTTCTCTTCATAATTAATGCTGGATATTTCACAGCAAGAAAAAAAAAAAAAAAAAGAGAAAAGCAACTGCTCCAAACTCATAAATAGGCTGATCATCTCTGTATCTTTATGCTATAAGGGATTACTTACAATCCGATGATTCAGATCAACATGATATGTAGTGTGGTATGAGTAAAATGAAAATGGGTTTGAATCTGGTATTTGATACCCAGTGTCAACAAATGTGGGAAAATTATTTGTGAGTCAGAAGTTGCGTAAGCAAGCAAAATAATTGTGACATCTTTCTCCCAATTGATTACAGGAGAGGTACTTGATATTCTAGTACCTAGAGAAGGCATTAGTACTATAATATATTTACATATCAGGCAGCAGATTTAACACAAACGAAGCAGTTTTTCTTTCAACCAATAATTAACTGATGGAACTGACTGCTGCAGAATGTTATGAAGTCCAAAAGCTTAGGTAGCTTAAAAGGAGTTAAAAATTTGCTGAAAATAGATCTATGAATGGCTGTTCGGTAAAATAGTCCAGTCAGACCCCCTGGCTCAGGAATTCCCTAAATATCTGGCTGCTGAGAGATGGTAGACAAAGTGACAGAAAGAGTCCCCTGTGCTTTCTGTGTTTTAAAAATTTTGATGTTTTTCCATCTACCACTATGCATTGGTGGAAAAAAGATGTGGGGCTAGACACAGTGTGAAAGGCCATTTCTGTGCTCTTGTTATAAAGTGAGGGAGCACACAGCTGTGAAATCCTAAGCCTAACTAATAATATTGTTTGACCAAGCTTATCACACTTGCTTCAGAGTTTTGTGGATCAGCACGTTGCCTACCTTCTTGGTGTTGGACTTTGGAGGATTTGGTATCTTCCTGCCTGTAAAAACAACTTGCTGACTGGTAAAGACATTTTCCATTTTTGTATCTGTTTGCCTCTATCTCCACATCACAGAAGAGAACACGGACCTGCAATTAGAGATCTTGCTAAAAAAAAAAAAAAAAAGAAAGAAAAAACCTTCCTCATTTGTGTTATTCATTTGTGTTATTATCTTAGTGTGAACTGTGTGAACTATACACAGTAAGCTACTTAACTTGTCTCATTTAGGTAAAATCCATGCTCGTCTAGAAAACTCCAGTCTATTTTGAGCTTTATGCTTACAATATATATTCACAAATACTTTATTAATATTTTAGTGCCCACTCTGAATTGCTGCGTTCACATCTGTAGAAAAGCGGACTATAAAGGCCCTCAGACACCTCTCTTTTCTGTTACCTGGTTGTTTTTTTCTTCTTACATCTAATATGTAAGGGTTTTGTCGCAGTTATAGACGACGTTACCTCCATTCACCGCGACACCGCCGGCGTGTCCGGCCGCCGGCTCCGCGGGAGCAGCAGCGCCCTCTGCTGGAGCCGGGCTCGGGGGCTCGGTCCGTACAATGAACACTAGAAAATGGACGTCCCAAAAGGACGACGCTTTCCCTTCCGTGCATTCCCCTTCTCTGTTACTCCGACTGTGTATTATAGAATTGGGGAAGTCTGGATCATTTTCCATCGCTTCAAACAGAGCTGGAGGAGGACTCTGAGCTGCGCTGTGTTGCGTAGCTGGGCTTCACAGGCTTCTTTTGGGTTAGGTCCCTGCTGCAGAGTCAAAAGGTTTTTCAGCATTTCTGTAGGAGTGCTCAGAGAAAGAAGTAGCAAACATCAAAGAAATAAGCAGTGTAATACTGACTTTGAGAATCTTTCTATCTTTTTCTAAGCATCTTTTGGAGATTATGTGAAAATAATTTCCCACATGAAAGGAAAACCAGCAGGATAGAATTGAGGCTGAAAGGTTGCTTGTCTGTACAATATCAAACACTCTGGATTTGCGTGGAGGCTTAAAAACCAGGAAGATGGATCCAGCTGGAGCAGAGATAAAGCTTTTAAAAATACTAAAGAAATTATTTAACTAAAACCATGTAGCGAATAGAAAAGACACGTTAAGGCCTTGCAAGTACCACATTGTTCAGCACTTATTGATTGCTAAGGAGCGGTTTGTGAAGTTGTAGAGATTAACACAGTAAAGCGAGATGCAACCTAGTATATAAAAAACCCAATTATATTGCAAGCATATATTCTTTTCCCTTGCTCAAGAGAAAGACAGTCCCTGTGGTCTCCATGGTAAGAGTCCCAACAAGGGCTCACAGACTAGCATGACCTTAAAATATTTTTCTACTAGTGCAGTAGAGCAAATTATCTTGCAGGAAGAGTCTCAAGCATGACAGCCAGGAAAGGGGAGGAGAAGAGGGGAACAGGATTAAAGATTTAATAATGGGTTTTCTCAATCTTGGCAGAAGCGCCTCTTCTGTGGTGTCCAGAGGCTAGACCTGCGGCTGGAATGAGGGATGAAGACAAATGGAGTGACCGAAGAAGAGGAAAGGAGTAAATGGAAAAAAGTGAGAAACTGCTTTGTGAAAAGTGATGAATCAATGGCCTAAAAAGGCATTTAAGCAGCCATTATTCATGACAAAATACCAGACCTTATAAGTGATGAATTGAGACGTTGCCAAACACTTTTTTTCAGGGACTGACAGAGATGCTGAAATGCTGAATCCCCACAGCTTCTAGTGGCTTTGACTGGACTTTTGAGCCTTCAGCATCTGAAAATCAGTAAAAAAAAAACCAAACTTGTTTCTTAATTAACCCCAAAATATCTTGAGAAGAGGAAATTAGTTTCTGTAAAGCTGAAGATTCACAAGGAAGTGATACATGTAGCTGACTCCAAGAAAGTATGTTCGAAGTCAGACTAGGGATGGGTATCATTTATTAGCACTGCGGAAAAGATAGTAAACCCACCACGAGTGCAGAATTACGAGTCTGTCATGAACAGGAGGAGTTAGACCACTGTTGGAGAAGGAGTGACTGAGTGTTGCAAAAAGTCTTCAGAGGGCAGACTTGATTGGATACTAGGAAGATGCATAGTATTGTGTGAAGACAAGAAAAATGTATAAAGAAAAGTAAGTTAAGTATAATAACAGGTATCCAAGAAAGTTCATAAAATATCGCAACAAATTACAAAAGAACCCCTCTTTGGGATTATTAAGGCTCATCCAGAACAACAATAAAAAAAAGTAAGAAATGGTAGAAAACTGTAAATTTTTGTTTACAGAACTTAAGTTAGAGGGGAAGAAAGACAATGAATGAGATTGGGTAAGTAAGATGGAAAAAAAAGTTAGCAATAAATGTAAAATTAAGTAAAGGGATGAAAGAAAAGGAGAAGAGCAGACCACTTGAAGATGTTTAATAAGGTGCTTTGGTAAAAGTACAATATTTGTATAAAATATTCAAATGGTAATTTGAATCATGCCAAATGGTGCGTGTGGTGTTTAGTCTTAATTAACTTCAGGATTTGAGTAGTAAGAGCCCTTACAAGCAGAATACCACTCTTTTGCTGGGTGTATATGCACAGCCTACTATCTCTTTTCTAAAGAGCAGTTTTGATCAGTGCCCTGTAAATACTGTTCAAATGAATAACCTTGGGAAATTGCAGAACCAACTTTTTTGACAAATTACAGATATGCTACCAGACGACCGGTATGCTTCAGTCTATGCTGATAATGTGACAGTTCCTGAAATGATTTGTTTCAGAAAGCTTTTACTTCATGAAAGATACGTGACTCATTCAGACGAGATCAAATTGTAAATTACTTATTCACACTGATGAAAAACCAATGAGTCAGAGGCAGTGTTTCGGTGAGCAAATGTTCACCAATAAAAAAAAAAGATTCCACTTTCTAACCCCGACCTTCAAATGCTGACTGTTCCTGTGCACACCACTGCATAAAAACGTGTATAAAGAAAAGATCTCAAGGCTTGCAAATCTACTTCAAATGTTTTTAGCATTTGCATTTTCTGAAATTTCTCTTGGAATACATTTGTGTGTTCGGTTTCTTCTGTGAAGCAATTTCTGATAATTGCACTAGTCCGATTTCTAAAACGACATTTTGGACTGCTGGTACCATGGCTATCAATTGGATAGAAATACGCTATCTAAATGCAGTTTCTGAAAAATATTGCATTGAAACAAAAGGAAAATATGTGTTCAGTTCTGCACAGCTATTTTATTCTGAACTTTATTAAAAACTTTCTGCATGGAACCCATACATTATGGTACAACACCTGAGGGACTTGTAGCTGGAATGCTTCATTTACCTTTGGAAGGATGATCCAAGCTGAGAAGGAGAAAAGTTCAACGACGGATGGATTTTTCATCTTGATTATGTTAATAAAAAAGCACACATATATCACAGTGTTTCATAGAATAGGTGGCTGGTTATTTATCTCTACTAAACAGCAGATCATTTGTCATGATGCATAAATTGTGTTTCTCTTTCTTTTTAATAAATATGAGCTTCACAGATCCAGAATTATGCATCATTTTCAGACTCTATCAGGTCACTATGTCCAATAACTTGGCAAAAAGAATTTTGCCACTTTTTCTACAGAATGTTTTATTTTTCAGAAGATGGGAACAGA
Source organism: Streptopelia decaocto (assembly GCF_964273445.1). Lineage (NCBI taxonomy): Eukaryota > Metazoa > Chordata > Aves > Columbiformes > Columbidae > Streptopelia > Streptopelia decaocto. The sequence goes on from NC_138663.1 coordinate 97,301,414, forward strand.
AGAGAGCATCCTGACACAGTATCCAGCTACATAACTGCCAACTGACTCTGCTGCTGGGAGAGCTGTGATTCACCAGAGTTTCTGTCTGTCTGGGTCATACAAGAGAGAAGCATTCTGGTTGTTTCAGGCGTGAACTTCCAAACCCGTTGCCATTCTTAAAACACTTATCCATTTTAAATACCACAACACTGTTGTCAGCAGGACTGATATAAGTAGAAGGTAAACACATTCTGGGAAGAACAGCTTTATCAGGCTAGTAGCCTAATCCATGGGGTAGGTCATCTCTGAAGATGGAAGAAAACAGGTGTCTCAATTCAAACAAATTTTTCTGTTCTCCTTAGTGTTCTGGGGTCCCTTGGCCATAATATAAAGTGTCTATGTACCTTCCACAACCTTCTAGAAGTTGTAATGATAAGGACAAATGAATTCATCTTAAGTAAACCTAATACTACTGAGACACAAGGCCTCCTGCTAAGGCAAGTATCAAGGACATGCAATTTTTCTGTTTGGATAGTTATCTACAACTTGTGGTAAGTGACAAAATAATTCAGTCACTCATATGCTGAAGGGACATAACTTTTTTTTGGCTGGAAGTAGCAGGCCTGTTCGCCTATAAAACATGGGAGACCGTCCAAGTAAACCTTCAAGGAAACCTTCATATATTCTGTACCCAAATACAATGGAACAAAGAGTTTGAATCTCTTAAATTTTCCTGTGTCAGGAAATTTTCCCTGCTAGTCAAGAAACTTGTAATTCCTGTATCATTGTCTGGGACTCCATCTCCTGGCCTATATCAGCTTCTCAAGGTAAGCATCTCATGAATGGAAGAGAAGCAGCTGCTTATAATGCCATTGCTCAGATAACAGTTACTGATGAACCCTTGTATTGCCTTTATGCAGATTTAAAGGAATGAGCTATGAGCAGGACAAAAAAAGGAACTGGTTACAGTGAGTAACAAGTGTGTGGAGTTCACATAGTAGCTGGCAAATGCTTGGCCAGAATTTATAAGAACTAAAATAAAATATCACAGGCATCAGTAAGCTCTGATGGCCCTGCTGTTAAGAGATTTAGTATTTGAACATCTGTTTCTGCTACCAGTCCATCTTGTGCTATCATCAGTTGTGGAATTTATTGTGGAGAAAGAGGGTTAATGAGGCTTTACCAGTCCATTGTTATTTATTTGATCCAGTAAGCAGGGTGGGAAACCCTACTGTTCGTAAAGAAAAGCTCTTATCTGAAGTTATTGCCAATTTGACCCTATACCAAGCCTGTTAGTGTGGCATGGACACCCCTCCCCTTTCTTTTCCAATATTGTTTTTGCTGCTTCTTGGCTAGATTCCTAAAGGAAAAGATGGTTAGAGCAAAATGTCTTTCCAAGAGCTGCAACTTGAAGGAAGAAGATAATGTTAATTACCTTGAGCAGTATCATGACTTCCCTAAGGGATGTGGCAGACACATTGAGTTGCAAACTCCTTGAGGAGACTTGTAGCAGTGTAGCTTGCTTAGTGTGAGGCAATGAAAACAGGCTGTAATTACTGGCTACAGGCTGACAAACTCAGTCTGCTCTGGAGGAAAGGTGCTGCTGCCAGAAATAAAATATAATTAGTAATTCTCTGACTGTTTTAAACACTTTTAGCTGGTAGTTGTGGCCTGTTCTCATTCCTCTGTCCTGGATGAACTGAACTGATGATGACCTCCAGGCCTATTTAAAGTAAAGGCTCAGTAGTTTAACAGATCATCTGGGAGACCTGAGTTCACATTCCTCCTTTTTGCGTGCTGTTGTTTATACATTGAAAACAGTCATGTTTTTTGATCTGCAAGATTCACTATTACATTGTGCCTCATGAACTACATTCTGGGTTAAAGCAAGAGGCAATTCCATGCTGGAAAAAAACCCCAAAAAACACAAAATCAAAACGAAACAACAACAACAACAGTGAAACACACAATTCCTCCCGCCCTCGCCCCCCCCCCCCCCAAAAACAAACCAACAAAAAAACCACAAAGCAAATCAAACCAAAACAGAACACCACCACCAAAAAAACACCTCCTCCCCCCCAAATGACACAAAACCACCAAAACAAACAAACAAACAAACAAACAAACAAAACTCCACAAACACAAAAGCAACTTATTTTAGGAAAATTACTGGTGCCATGGACCGCTATACTGATGTATGCAGAATGGCCACGTGGTTTCTCTTTGAAATGATTTCTTTCTACTACTGGGAATTCAATCTTTACACATCACGATGATTTCTCTGTTTCATATTGACAGCTATTGTTTCTAGTAATGCTTGTTTGCAAACAATTAGTTACTTTTGGGAGGGCAGAAGTTAGGAGGTGTGTAGATGTTAGTCTGCTGCACAGTCCTTCATCTGTGCTGCTTTTTCTAGCCAGTATGGCCCCTCCTGTTTGCACTGCTGGTGTTAGACACAGTCTTAGTCTGCACTGTTACTGCATATGCTTGTACTGAGTGGGATCTTGCTGACTCAGTCCTTGCTGTTGTTTATGTACATCAGTTCTGATCTCCTATTGTCCCATCTGTGTCCTAACAGTTCTAGCTTTAGCTTTGCTTATGCATGTACACCAGGTGTTTGCTTTTATCTATGAAGTCTCTGATTTTATTTCCATTACTGCTTGTGGCTGTAGCTGCCTCATACAAGACATCTCATAAAACCTTTGTGTTTGTGCTCTTATTTATAGGCCTGCTTGCTGCTTAGACCCACACTTGCTCATCTGTGTACAGCCTCTGATTATTCCTCTTCAAGCTGTTCGAGAAAGCTGCTCAGTCTGGGGTTATCTCAACTGCTTCTCAATCTTGCCTGTTAACACTCTGCTGGTCTGATTTTCACAGGTAGCAGAACTAACCCTTCATTCAGCCTAGCGGTGTGCTTTAGCTGGCTCCAGGAAGATGTGTTGAAGTGGCCAAACATTACCAGGTATGCAGCATCCCATTTTATCAGTTGTTTTTGACTGTTGATACAGGTGTCTCTGTTTGCCCAGAAAAGTTGTGAAAAGGGGTTGTCACTAAAAGAAAGGTGCCTGATTTATAATGCAGTATCATTAACGTGTTTCTTAATACTTTTGGTTCTTTTGCAGTGCTTGCAGTTGGCCTCTTGTCTGAGCAGAGTGTATTACTATATTATATTTTTCAAAATATGTCTTCTGTTTTCATCTGTCACTTAACTATCCTTCAGAAAACCTGCTTAACACACATTGAAGAACACTTATTTACTGTCATACAATTCTTCGAGTCTTTTCCCGTAGTTAACTCTTATGTCAGGATTTCAGGAGCTTGAACAGTGGATCTATTATATCTTGCTACATCATTTGTACCTTTTGGTTTATTTGATGTTTCTTTTGAATTGTGCTTTTGCACTTGGCTTGGTTTAGAAAAGTCTTTTTACTTAAAATTCAGTCTCATGGGGTGAGATTTACTTAATCAGATGCAGATGTGTTCCATATAGACCTGCAGTCTGAGCAACTCACCCAAGACTCCCTTAATACCTGTTAAAGAAAAATGCACTTTCAGGGTGCTCTTTATCTCACATATTCTCATCTTGTCTAGGCAGGCATTTAAAACAGCTCAGATGAATTGCACCCTTAAAGTGCGTATTTCTCTCATGTTGGCATCTGAAGTTTGGTAGAATAAAATTTGCTCATGATGTCACACCTTGAATCTATTGGAATAACTGATACCTTTTCTTTAAGCAAAATCTCATCTTCCACAGACAGCCATAGGAGTGAACAGACTCCTGTGCACGTGCTTCTTGTGTTTGGATTAGCCAGGGAACATTTATTATTTTAATGTCTTCAGAAGCCTGCACTGTCCAATACTTTATTAGATTTTGTGAGGTCTTCCTCTGGAAGTGTAAAGGGATTTTTACATCTTGTCAGACTATATCAGTTGTTCCAGAGATCTAAATGTTATACTTAAGTGGTTGCATTCAGCAATGGCTCTTTCCAGGTGTGTGTGATCAGACATCATAGCCAATGATGACTTGATGGCACTGTACCACTCCAAAAGCATTCCCTGTTAATGTCTTTTGAATCCATAAACACAAACTGTTTCTCAAGGTTGTCCTCAGAAATGCTGTCATGTATTGGGTTTGCTTTATTGCTGCACTTAAACTACATCTACTCATTCCAGTTCAACAGCCCCATGAAGCCGCAGTACTGTAGGACTAATGTGTTGCTAATGAGTATTTTGTCCCTTTTAAAAACCTGTCCTTGGGTGTCTCTACACGGACCACTACTGACCTACAGCAGGTATTGCAGATATTATGCAGCAAATAGTAACAGAAATAGACTGCTTGTAAAATAAGGTGTGTTTGTTTTTTTTTTTTTTTTTTTCTGGGAGGGTGGTGGTGTGTGGGTATGGAGCTTCTTGTTTGATTTTTAAGACCACTCAGCACTCTCACACCTCGTCTTTTCACTTTTGTAACTTTCAGACAAGCAGCTTGATGTAGGTAACACTTCTGGACCTTCTCCCTGGACAGATCTGAACTGGATTGTATGACAGTATACCTTAGCCTTTTGGTAAAAAGCACGAAGTGATTCTTGTCAATATGCTAGTTCGGCCTTCCATTGAGGTTATTGCATGCATGGCTCTCAGCAAGCCTGACATTTCAGAGGAGGTAAATATTATTTTGCTTTTATAAACAGAGAAAGTAAAAGAGAGAAAAGTGAGGAAAATTTTCTAAGACCACTCAAAGGAGGGGTAGGAATGATAGAGCTGAGGACTGAATTCAGAATCTTGGTATAGTGGTCTATCTATTAGACACCAGTGACTCCACATTATTTCATTAAAATGTATAAATTCTAAGTGCTCAGTCACAGGATGGGCAAATGTCACAGTAATTAAAAGTCATAGTATTCTATACAGTCATCAAAGTAATTCTGAACTGTCCACAGAGGGTAGAGTAGGTTGTTGCAAGTCTCTGAAGAGTGTCTTATTGTAAAATGTATGCATGCATTTACCAGGCTTAATTTGTGTGCTGAAAATAATGGTCTTATTTTCATCTGTGTTTCCTAACTTGTCATAGTGGGTATGTTTTTCCAGTTGCTGTTTAACATCAGTGTTGTTAGACCGATTATTGCCTGTCAGATTTTCTATACATTAAACAGACTACAATGTGTTTTGCCCAGCTACCCTCACCTTACAGCTACTAGCAAGCCATACATTAGATGCATTATTCTGAGTACTCAACTTTCTTTTCTAAGTCTTTTCAATAGGAGATATTGACCCTGTCTTTGTTAACAAGACAGCCCAGGAAGATGAGCTACAAACCTTTTGTTCTCTCCTGCCAGAGAAGGAATAAAGTGATATGGTGGTCACCCCAGTGATTTGGTCTGTGGCTGCCAAGGGCACGTCTTTACTCAAGAAACCTTTTACCCTATTGAGTGGAACAAATGTCAACAGTGATTCATGAGATCTTACCGTTTCCACAATATGGGACCAGAAGGTTAACTAGCAAGCCTGACTCAGCAGGAGCAAAGCCAGTGTTTGTTATAGTAAAGGAGAGGAAGGGCAATGCTACAGAATATGGTAGGAAATACAGAATAATGTTGGAGTAAACAAATAGTAACTAATATGGGTCAAAATTAACCACTGAATGATCTACTTTCATCCAAAGATATGATGAGCTACCAATACAAAAGGACTGGTAAGTCCTAAACAGTGAATAATTTATATCGGTTAAAGATATGGGAAGCTTTGGAATTACTGCTAAAATTCCTGCTTCAGATTTGGGGCAATCTCAGATGTAAAAGATCAAGAAGAGACTTGCAATCAGTTCTTTGTAGTATGTGCATTTTTATATATACCTATGGAAGTAAATAAATGGAGAGAATGAATATTAGTTAGCCTGCAACTTTTTCACATTGGTGCCAATGAAGTAAATTTGTTACTATGCTACTGTGCATCGTCTCCACCTGAGAATGTCATAAGGGTTAACTAGTCTTCCTATGTGATGCTGGTCTAAGGGGTCCTTGAACACGAAACAGTTTCTAAAGAAAAGTTTGGATAAAGTGTATATGAAGATATTTTGCTCAATGGCAGGATAGACTGAGTTATTGGGGAGAAAAAAAATGGTAGAGATTGTTGCAGGGTTCAGTGTCACAGTGCTGTGCTGGCAGGGAAACTGCTCGTGTTAGTATTACATCCAAAGTGAAAAACACCTCAACATCAGAAGAGCTTAGCAGAAGCAAAGGTGAGGACAGTTCAAAGCACTGGGCACATGGGAGAGACACAAGCAACTGGTCTGTGTAAAGCACCTGCTTTGATACCCAGTGAGTAGATGGAGGCTGTTACAACAACTCTTCCTTCTCCATAGAAAACTTCCAGAAGTAGTGCAGCAGCAGTTTTGTGACTTGGTGTTTTGCAAGCTTCACCTTTTAAATTTGCATTGCTTTTCCGCCTTGGACTGATGTCTTAATGAAGGAATTAAAGACAATGAAACATCCCTGCATGGCTCACTGGAAGTCTGAATCAAAACATCTCTCCTACCCTTGTTGAAATAGCCTGGATTATTGCCTGTCAGGGGAGTTTATGTTCTGAATGGTCCTTCATGGCATGTCAGGAAAGGCTGCAGTCAAGCGGTGCATTAAAGATTGTTTTTTTTTTTTTAAATAATTATTATTTTCAGCAAAGAAAGCCAAATGACTAGAGACATCTGAGAAGAAGCTAGCCATGGCTGAATGAGGTAGAAATGGTCCAGAATGTGCTGATCTAAATTGCATGATGAGGAGGCTAATATGAGTCAGACTTCACTAACTATGAGGTCCTTACAATTTACTGCTTGCTATATGCTGTCCATTGCCTCTACAACATTGTTATCACCTCTGTGAAGAAAGTGTGGTCATTTTTGATCTGCTCTTCTGCTCTCTCACATTTTTCTTTCTTAAGGGAGTACAGTGATAATTTGAGAGAATTAGGTTTGCTGATTATTTTACTGCCACTGTTGATTATATTGCCAAGACTGAATGATATTATTTTTTTTTCTCAGAGTTACAGCTCCTAGTTAAACTTAACTCCAACAATTATAAGCGCACTCTGCCAACTACCACAGGCTGTCATAATAGAGGAATAAATGAAGCCCCCCAGTCAGAAAAGTGACCTTCTGAGATGAGCCATAGGAACTGAATAATTGCTTCTACCCTGAATAATCAAACAATAATATAATGGTTATGGTATAACAATGAAGAAAGGGGAGATAATTTCCTGATCTTTCACCCCAAGCTCCCCAGGGTGTGTCTGTAGTGGATTGCAGGTGAAGGAAAGGTACTTCTTACACCTGGGAAGAGGTGGAGAGAAACCCATCAAGGAATAGGAGTAGAGAGTAGAAGTCTCCATATATAGAGTGCCTAAGGAAAATCTGTAATTTCTAATCAAAGAATTTGAAGGAAACTGTATAATTCACTCCCAAGCTATACTGACAGTGTTTACATTACAGCTAGTGCTATAAGTGGAGAAAAATATGCATGGGACAAAGACAGTGTGATGACTATGATTTTTTAAGGTGAAATTCCTTATAAAATGGATTTTTTTACCCTGGAAAAGAAAATTTATTTAAGAAAACAGGATTTTTACAACCATGCATTTCAATTTGTAGAAACTGGGGACCAGAAGTCTGAGTTTTTTCATTCTTTTAATATGTATGAACTGGTTTTGTTATTACATTTGCTAATGATTCTGTCTAATGTTTTTTTTGTTTGTTTTGTTTTGTTTTTTTTTTAATCTTGTCGACTTTCTATGGAGAATAATTTGCTTGTGTTCACTCTTCAGTTTAAGCAGGTTCACAATCACAAATGGGACATGCAAGTTCAGGATTTGGGGATTAGTTTATGAAATAATTAGGCAAATGGTCAGATTTTTATAACATTGCACTGCAGTCTTTCCTGAAAATAGGTAGAGAATACTAATTTTCATTTAGAAGAAATGCAAATGTAAGTCTGTCCACTAGAGGTCACTAAGCACTGCGAAATGTCTTCAAAAAAGAAAACCTGCTTCAAACCTAAAAAACGCTCAGAATCTTTCAGTTTCGTTTTTCTTGGTTTCTGCAAGTTTATTGTTATAAACACCAAACAGTGGTTGACAACATCTTAAGGCTGGAATTAAACTGGTCAAAGCTGCTCTTTTCCTTGACTATATCCTGTGATCAAATAATTCAACCCAATATGCTGAAAGCTGCAGCTTGGTATCTTCAGTCTTTCTTGAGTGTGTGATAATATAAGGAGATTTGATTCATCTAGAGCAGGGGTGTCAAACA
>NC_138663.1:97314685-97404685 GCF_964273445.1 Streptopelia decaocto
GAAGATCCTAGAGACATCTGTCTGATATTTGTCTTGCTACAGCTGCTGTTTAATTTCTCTATGTGGAGCAAAACATTTATATGAGGTACTAGACAGCTTCCCTTGCTTTTTCTTATTTCTTAGGTTATGAGAGTTACAGTTATTTTTACTCTTCAAATACAGGAAATTACTGTGAAATCTTTCTGACATCATGTTTTTCTTGTATACATATCCTAATTCTGACACTGTTGATAGGCATCTGGAAACAATTCAAAAAACATCCCCAAAAATATTGGTTATACAAAGCTTAGTGTTAATGACGTTTATTCTGATGCATTTTCACTGGCACATTGTTTATTAGCTTCCTGTTCATATAATGATGCCTTCTTTTTACAGATCATTTTTGTAGATATTGTTTTTGCAGATATCATTTTTGCTTATTTGTATTGAGTCCAGTAGTCACACAGCATGCTTGCCTACTGTGAGATGAAGGGAGAAACATGCACCTGTGTGAAGCATGCAGGAGCATCTTGTACCATTTTTTGGTGTGTACTGCTTCATCTGACTCATTTCCTTGCACTAGTCCCTTTCTCATGGGCAGGACACAGAGTCCCACCTTCAGAAAATACTCAAGGCAGCTTGTCAGCAGGAAGCTTCTTATTTAAATGTCACAGGAATTATTATTTTTATTATGAAGTAGACAATGCAGTGAGTGTGTGTGGAACTGCATGAACTGTTGCAAGACGGACACTGCTGTGCCATCCTTGGCTGCCTGATGAAATAATGTGTTTGAAAATCAGAAGTGAGTTTTGGTCCTTTGACATCTATGGGAACACGTAAAATTAAACTCATGCAGCTAATAAGGAACTGCTCAGCCAGAAGCCCCATCTGATGATAACACCAGCAGCAGCATTAGCAACAATAGGAGCCAACTGTGTAAAGCCTCTCTCTATTCAGCTCATCCTGGATATTGTCTGAAGTGGGATTTGGAGAATTCTACATTCAGAGAAAAGCAAGTTTACAGGGATTTGTTGATATCAGATTTGAACCAGACCTGATGTGGTGTGCTTTTCTGAAGATAGAAAAGTTCCCAGCTGACAGCTAATGCAGGTATCCATGATCAAATATAAGAATGTTAATGTATCTACAGAGGAAAGAGAGATAATACTTTGCTTTTGTTTTAGGCTCATTTATGTGTGACAAGTATTACCTAGAAGCTTCAGAATATGATGCCAACAAATAAGTGAACAGACTACAAAGAAAAAGAGAGGGGAAAAAAAGGAAGTATTTTCACCCTGATTGAACAGCAGGTCCCTCAGAGAGATCAGGAAGGATGCTTACAGCATCACCTTTGGGCACCTGGTTTAAGTTCCTAAATTAGGAGACTGATTCTGTAGTCTCCTCCAATGGTATAAGGAACTAGATTAACATATTTTTTTTTCTTTTCCCTGTTCATGTCTCTATTCTGGTCATTTAATCTTGTGTCTCCATAAGCATTGTAGTTTGGGTCAGCAGAATGCTTTGGAAATACATTTCCTCATCACTCCTACTTGATATGCTTTTGCAGAAAGGAAAGGGCTTCAACTGAGACTATCCCAAAAGATGTGATCCAGGAGTGCTCCAGCTGCCAGGAGGTATTCAGTCTACAGAAGCACACTAGAAATGATCTGAAGTAAAGCCTCCAAACTGCAGGGTGGTAGAGATGCTGGGAGCCAACACTTTCACACACCAGATCAGTTCCTGCTATGCTGCCCTGGCTGCTGTTGCAGACACAGCCTGAGACCTCTGCCTGATGTTAGTCACTGTAAACACCCCACCAGCAGTTGCTCATGGTGTCACAGAAACCTCCGGTATTACCAGAACAGAACTCATGGGGACAAGACTCAGTTTAGAGAGGTCCAAAATCATATTGAAAACACATTTCAGTGAGTGTTACTTCATGATTACTGGTTTCATGAGAAGCTGTGTGTGGTGAAAGGTATTAATCAATTTGTGCTTAAACAATTTCTCTGAAACACTAGCAAACTCTGTACAGTTGTCAGGCTCTCTTGAATCTCGGTATTGTCCAGAAACCCTTTTACAAATCCTTCTTGCAGTACTTTGCACAACATTGTTATGGCCAGAACACTTCCAAATGTGGAGCTGCAAGCAAAAGTGTTGGTTGTGTTGGTTTACTTAGGTGGTCTGAGACCCATATCAGCATTTATTCTGGCTGCAGCTGGTTGTAAATTCAACAAACTTTTTCCCACTGCAGAAAATGCAGATTCATAAAAAGATTATGCAAAATTCACTGCAACTCAGTAAAAAAGTATAATTCATTAAAAAAACCCCAAACAACACAGTCTGTTTTTTGTTGAACTCCAACATAGGTAACTTTTTTTTTTCTTTTTTACTGCAGGATTAATTGCTGTCTAGTAGATTAAGCACTGCATGAAGAAATGAATAGTCTTACTTGTTAACTTGCTCAGACATCTTGGATCTTATTTTCCTATGTCTCATTTTCATATACTGATGTAAAATGATTTTTTTATCCCAATATGAGAGAAAATAAAAGAAGATAGATCTCTTCACAAAGTAAGTGCAAAGTTAGCCATTTTTATTTCACTCACACAGCTAAGCTTAGTATTAAAGTACATACTGAAAAGGCTGAGGCAGATGTGTGGAAAAGGAATACAAACAAAGTCTGCTCAGGAAAAGAAAGCTGGTGGATATTTGAAGACTCCATAAAATGAGAAACCCTCCCTAATAGGAATGTGATTTCTCTGTTAATGCTTTGAAGATGCAAAATATAAAATACTGACATGGGGCTGCTGAAGCCAGTAGTTTGCAGAGGGGAGGCAGCTGTGGCCCCATGTCCCCAGGTCCAGCCAGCATTGAGGCTGAGCATGTTTCCCCAGCAGGCACATCTGCATACGCACATGATTAATATGCATGTGTATATATATATATAAATATATACAGCTGGCCACGTAGAGTCCTGTGCCCCTGGGTCTTCTCCCCATCATGCTGTGTGGGGATCAGCCTTTTACCACACAGCCTAACAGATGCAATATGAAGTGCTGAGGGAACTGGCTTCCTGTGTAATTAAAATGTGCAAGCTAAAGTCATATTTGCAGCATGCAGCTAAGCAGGTGTGAAACCTAAAGATGTAAACAGGAACTGAGAAGTGTTCTTGTCCCTGGTGAGAACTGAAACCTGTCTGACGGAGAAATATCATCTGGGAAGCCCTGCAGAGAACAGAATATATAGAGGATTTTATTTTTTTTTTTTTTTCAGTTCACTGCTAAAATACAACTAACAACATTTTTTTTTTCATAGATTTATATATACCTCTCTAATAAGGCTACAAATATCTGTATCTTTTCTGTAGATTTGAACTGAGATCTAAATTTAAACTTTTAGTCAATATAAACCCTGACTGTGGGGTATATTCCTTACTCAGAGCTTGGAGAGATGGAAGAAACAATCAAATTCTTTGCTAAGGCTTGTCCCAGGTGCAGGCAGTCACCCACTTGCCCTGCCAGTACTGCATGGTGTCACAGTACCACGTTGTCCACAGGCCAACAGATCTGGCAATGTTGTAGCTCTGAAGGAGACTGAAAAAACCCAGATGTGCCCCTTATTGCAGTGGGATTCCTTCTCTCAAAAATAGTGGGTTGAATTTCCCTCCTCTGCATTAGAGCAGATGTATCTTCGAATGTAGTCAACTTGCCTTTTTTGTACTGTTTCAAAGCATAGAAGGACCAGCAAGTCGCTCACCAAAGACTTCGGTTCCAGAAGACAGGGTGCTACCCAATCTCAAAAACCTGATGGTGTCCACCATCAGGGAATTTTCTCATTAACTTCATATCCTCTAAATACACAAATTCCCGGCATTTCAAGGCCTTTTTTTTTGTTTGTTTTTGCATTTTAGTTTACAGTTGTAGTTACCCTAAAATGACTGTCCTGAAATATGTGTGTGTATGTATATATTTAAATAGCATTTTTTGGGGACTTTGCATCTTTGGGAGGCAGTTATGTTTACAGATAGATGATGGCTAGAAATTTCATTTCAAAGGCTCTCATGTAGCTGTCTCTGAAGACTCACATGCATTTTTCTTCAGGGTGATGTTAAAATGTCATACTGACATCGCAAGATCTAACAACATTGACATGACCCAAAATGTCAGCATATATGGTGACGGGAGTTTGCAAAAAGAACTAGTTGCTTTGACTGGCAATTCAGGAACTTGTAGAGATCTTGATTTAATAATAAGCTTTTATTTTCCACAATTAAAACAAGTTATCTTATTAAAATGCATTAGTCATTAGGTTTCTTTTTATCTAGTAGTTAAAATATCCCCAACATTTCCTAAAAGTAGCCAAAAAAAAAAAAGTAAGAAATTTTGGCCATAATTCATAAACACTATTCTAGTGAATATAATGTGCTTTTTACATTTTTTTAAGATTATTTTAAGTTTGAGAAACTCTTCCTAAGACTTTTTTTTTTTTTCTTCTGATAACACACTTGAAAAGTAAATGTAAAAAAGATTAAATCGATTGAAACGAACGTAAAACTTGATCTTTAGGTCCAATGAACTTTAAAGATCTTTACCAAAGAAATCCACCTCCTTCAGATCCAGGGTGTACATGGTGCAAGAGACTGACCTGGGTAATGGCAGTGACCTCCTTGCTTTTAACGTCTATTGATCTGATTGATCATACATTCTCTAACATTTTGCCTCTTATACCTGCTGTTTTGTCTGTCTTCATATCTCTCACAATTCTTCCTAATTCATTTTCCCATACCTGTATAGCCTGTGTTGTTTTGTTGTTTGATTGTCATTACTTAATGGTCCCAGTAATTGGTATGTTTGTGCCTGGAGTTTGTTCAAGGTGTGTGTGTGTGTTTTAGGTTATTTGTTGTTGATTGTTTGTTTGTTTGTTTGTTGTTGTTGTTTTCTTTTCTTAATCCAACACTTTGCTATTCCTAGTCTTCTCATATATCTATGAACCAATCTGGTTAAAATTTAGTCTGTTTAGATATTTGCATACTCAGTAATGGCTGTTAGTGGAACAAGACAAATAAATAAATTACCAGTAAATCAGTCTCTACCAAAATATCACATATATTTCTTTGAAGCATTGAAAAGCCCCCAAAGAATCTCTTTAAGGGAAGCCAGTTTAAGTAATACATTTGTCTTTTAAATCACATTGTAATTGTTTGTTACTGTCGATAAAGCTTATTCATTGAACGAATATAAAGTCTCTAGATAGAATTCTTGTCATATTGAGCTTTGATATTCATGTATTCACAACACATAAGACTGTCCAAAGAAAGCCCTTTCATCAAATTCTGGGTATAAATTGAATATAAATTTTTTCCCCTCCATCAGGAAATAGAGGAAAAGAGAGGAAACACTAGGGGGAGCTGTTGTGCAAAGGAAAAAAAAACCAGCACAGCCGTATTTCAGAAACCTTTCCTTTCTTGTAGGCAAAATAATAAGAATAAATACAATGCAGACGAAAAAGAGAGACAAGTGAGCATGTAGGAAAGAAGCCATGGCAGTTATAAAAGGAAATGCGATTATGCTCAGTGATTTGATGAACATGTCCCATAATGCTGATCTTTGGGATGGCACGGCAGGGCTGCTGTGCTACAGACAGTCTGCTTAAAAATGTCAGTGTCACAGTCACCCTGCAGCCACCCGAGTCCTCGACCTAATTAATTTTGCATGGCTCGGCAGGGCATCCTTCAGGTTCATTCATTACTTCTACGAATAAAGTTTGTGCTGTTCTTGCTGGGGAGAAAGCGGGAGAGGGGAAGACTGAAGAAGACAGTGTCGTTTGGGGAACTCCCCCTGGGCAATCGACCTTCAAAGGCAGAACGGTGTCACCTGGCAGACGTTTATTTACCTTACATTTTCTGTGGCTTGTTCTTTCTGCTTGCTGTAGTACCCTGGGCAGTGGGTCTGATTTCAAAGGATGCACCTCCTGGTGAGGAAGAAGGTGTTCCACTTTTTGGAGGAACTGGGCTTGATTATCATTTGCTAAAGCACCATGAAACTGCATATTACTTTCCCTTTCATACATGCAAAATGCAAAGATATGGGCTTTATCCCCTGCAAGAATATAGGTTTTGTTGTTTTTTTTTTTTTGTTTGTTTGTTTGTTTGTTTGGTTTGGTTTTGTGTTTTTTTTGTTGTTTGTTTGTTTTGTTTGTTTGTTTGTTTGTTTTTTACTCCTATCATCCACCTGAAGAATTCATAGCATAAAAAAGGGACAATTTTGGGCTGGACTTTATAATTTATGACTGTTTTCCATAATCTATTGATTATTAATACAAATGGGACTGAGTAAAGAATTAAGAACCAAGATACTTAGCAGACTCCACCATTTCAAAATAGTAAATGAGATATGTGAAATTTGATCTCAGAAGAGAACAATAAAGAAATCCACTTTTACATTTCATGAGTTTTGGTTTTGATTTTTCTTTCCTTTAAAACCAGTAATTTACAAAGAACAGTAGGGATACACAGTCATTTTTTTCCTGATTCAGGATGTTGTCTCCTGGAAAATCAAGATAAGACATTTGCTAGGTTGAGATGGATTTAGTCTCCCCTTTTTGGTGAATTGTCTTATATCCAGTAATTTTCTAAGTTATTCTAAGATTGTTCAGAATACCAGGTAGTTGTAAATTATAAGATTTTTTAATTTTTGTGTATTGTCAATATTTTCATATACACAAAAGGGTCCTCTTTATTCTGGAATTTCCTCAGATTGTGAGATGCAATTTTTTTTTTTTTTTTTTTTTTTTTATCAAACCCTTTCTTTGGGTGTAAATTTGCTTTTTAGTTATCTTAGAGACACTCAGTCCACATATTCATTTTGAAACAGGAGAATCTATAGAACTGGGATTCATTAGTAGTAGGGTTACAATCCCAACAAACTTCAAGATAAGTTCAACTGTTAACAACAATAATAGATAAGGAACCACAAAAAATGTTAAGAACAAAAAATAAGACAGAGAACAGTGTTTTCATCCCTACATTACAGCGACTAACTATTCCATTCTGTCCATTCTCGATGTGCTTGTTTGCTATACAGGCTTTAAAAATGAATTTCATACAAGGATTGGTTTCAATTTTTATTTTTTTTTTTTCAAAAAGAAAAGCAGAAGCAAAAACACTAAAAACCATTTGGAGGAAGAAAACAAAGTCTCCCTCAATTGGTACATCCCTCTATTTTGAATTCTATCACACCTTTCACCTTCTTGCACATGATAAACAGATTACTTAATTTTACATTCTGTAAAAGTGTATCATCAGTAGCTACATTTACCATACTGCTGAATACATGAAACTTATTCAAACAAAATTAAAAAAAATCTCAAATGTATACTTTTTAACTATGCCTTTTTGGTATTCAAAGTAGTGGCCCGTGTCTTTACCTCTGATAAAGATATGATATTGTCCAAAATTTTTGATTTATTGGTGATTTTGTACCTTGCTGGAATCACAATTTCTATTCAATGCAGTGGACTTAAGTTTGTTCTTTTTTTAATTTAAATATAGTCAAATTTAATTAAAACTTGGATCTTTATATTATAGATACTGGCTTTCTTGAAACATAATGGCATTCTATACTACTCATTCCAGAATTGGAAATCTTCTACAACTCAGGAAACAAATGGAATAATGCAAAACTATAATGATAGATAACCTTATTTTTGTGTATTCAATAGCATTAAAATATTGGGGGGTCTGTATCCAAATGATGAAACCTCTGGTAAGATATCTAAGCCTGTGGGGAATTTGATTTTAAAATATTGATAATGAACTGAATCAATGCATGTTACTTTGAAGTAAAAGCCTCTGCTGGTCCTTACCACCTTTGTGTTCTAACATTTAATACAATGCCTGCAATACATGCGAGAATACCAGGTGCATGGAACAAATGCTTTTTATTTAATTCCCTTTATTTCTTGCACCTTGGGTGGAGTTTCAACTGCCAGGCATGGATTGTTCAAATGGCAATTAGGAAACATCAGATTAATGCAGTCTTGCTGACTTAATTAGCCCTACTCTCCCACTTCTGTCAGAAGTATTAGCCTAGGATACAGGAGACAAACTGGAAAACCCTTAGCCTTATTGATGCTGGTCTGGGGAAGCAGCTCTGTCCTCACCCCTAAGCAAAAGGTCACTGAGCTCAGCACTTCTGGAAACAAATTGTATTAACGTCTGGAGCTGCAGTCAACACTGAAGCAGGAATCCTACCTTGTTCTTTTTTTTTTCCTTTTTTTTTTTTTTTTTTTTTTTTTTTTTCTCCTGCACTTGGATTACCTTTTGGGAACTGATAATGGACAAAGCACAAAAACCCTTGCAACCAAGTGTGAGCTTTAGATGCATTTTTGGAAGAACTGGGTGAATTCGTTTGGAAATAGGAAAACTTGGAGAGACTGAAGCAACATTTTCCTCTTGTCTTCCTTTATACCATTCTATGAGATGAAGGCGGCAGACTGAGTGAAATAGGTTTCTGAAGATGCTGAATTTCAAAATGTAAGAAAGAAGATTACATGGTGTACACAGAGTCGTTCCCTTTGGACTGATCTGGTCCCACAACTCTCTTTAGGGAAAGATTGTCAGCTGAAAGTAGAAAGTAAAAGAGAGATGACAGCAGACCTCTAACTATGTTACCATCAAGAGTACCAAAGTCAGTGAAACACCAGCTTTGCAGACTGTGCTGTCACTGAATAACCCTGTCCAGGTTTTCAAGCTGCTCTTACTGAAATAGAAGTTACTCAGCAGTAAGATGCATCTTGTGTTCTGCACGCCTACTTGTTTTATGTGAGAGGATGGCCAACATATTGTTCCCTTGATGGTCTCCTCTGTTTCTCCTTTGTAAGAATTTTGATCTTTATTTTCATTACTGTGACTTTTTGATTTTTCGTAACTCATTTGCTCTAGGTAAATCTAGAAGATCATAGTTTTCTGTGGATAAAGCCCTAAATATACTAGAATATTGTAAAATTACATGACAGATGGATTATTTGAATGAAAATTATGTCAGAATGTGTTTGAAACTCTGAGGAAAACATGGTGATTTAAAACCCTCTGGCAGTAAGAATGACCTTACTACTCTATAGGCTACATTTGTAGGTTTTTTTTTTTTTTACTCAGTAATCATTGTTACTACTACTGTAATCAATAATATAATCAGTATTACTCAATAATCAAAATCAGTTAAGTATTGATTACTCTTACTGTTGAAGTTCATAGAATTTCATGTGGCAGTTATTTACCATTTCTTTGAAAGAAATACTAGCAATCAATTTCACATAATAAAGTAATAGAACAGAAAGAAATGAGAATGTGCTGCTGGAAAGTTTGGAAGAAGATAAAATCTGACACACTGACCAGCAGGTGGAAAGATCTACAATATTACCTGTGTGTGCTACATCTCTAAAAAGGTTTGTCAATAAGTCACATGATCCCAAACTTTTGTTCCTATGATTCACCAGAAGAGATAATTGGGATAGTGAAGCCAGACCTCTTCCAATTATGCATGTACCTCTGCAATATGAGTTACCTACGTGAAATTCTGTGTTCCAGTCAGTAGCCAGTTTAGCTCTTTTTCACCTTCAATTACTTTTTTGCATGTCAGAAAGGAAGAATCACATATTATTTGGTGCCAAAGGATAGTCTATGACCTGAAACCTAGTTCAATGAGGTTCATTTGCCTAAATCATGACAACTGAATTTTAAACATCAAATCTGAGTTGATCACCTTTGTTTCCTCTGCAGTTATGAGGAGAAATCTCTGCAGAGGGGTCTTTGCAGACAGAAAGATTATATTCCTCTGACAGTGGGTATTCACATATGGAGCAGCCAGTCTAGGCACCCTTTGCAGGTGCTGCTAAAGTTTGATTCATCTGATCTGCTGTAAATGTCTTTGTTAGGATAACAGATTACACTTCAGAAATTTTTACTGCTGTTCTGTATTGACTACAAGGTAACTGTAACTTAATGTTTTTCAAGGAGATGTATTGTGCCCTAAATGCCACCTGCACTGAATCCAGCTAACGGCTGACTTTTTCAAGAACTTTACTCTCCAAGCATAGTGTAATGCTGGAAAAATTCACCAAATACTTGCCTGTGGATATCATGGAGATTGGGAAAGGCAAGAATAGGTATGATTGATCCAAGTTTAATGAGCTGCTATGCATGTGGCCCATGAAATGTACTTGTGAAGCATGTTAGACTTTGAGGGAAAACTACTAAAGGGAAATCACAGACTAACTGAGGTTGAACTAAAGAAAAAGAACAGACCTTTGGTCTCCAGTTAGGTCTTGTCCTAAAGCAGGAACTCATTAGTTTTCTACCAGCTGTTTCATCCCTCTGGGTGAGGGTCTGATTCTGAAGTGACATTTTGAGATTCCTCATCCTGACTACAGTTACTACACTCCTACCCTGCAAAAATATGATAACTTTATTCCTGTCTGTCTGTTCCCTAACACTAGCTGTCAGTTTATGTCTGTCTGATGGGCTTCTAAACCTTCAAAATCTTCCTTGGTTACATGAAGGTAACTGTTTTTGTGGCACTGTAGAAGGGAGACGTCTCATTGGTAGGCTGCCGTGGGAGGAGAAGAAATTACTCTTTTATTACTCAAACTCACAAAGTTTTAATCATGCTAATGTATTTCTTTTCAAGATAATGAAAGGCTATTCCCTTCATTCAGAAGCTCCTGGCTTTGGCTTTTAGGATGCGCTACATGTAACAGCTTTATTGTTACATTTTTGGTATAGATGCCAGTTTCAGCTCTCCAGACCTCCAAGACGTCACCCCAAAATGTAATTTCAAGCAGCACCTTCTGTGGCCAAACACCATGGCAGGCCCAGTGCTTCAGTGCTGTTATTTTTTGTTCTAAAAAACAAAAACAAACAAACAACCCCCCCCAAACAAAACAAAAAACCACTTTTAATACCTTAATTTTATTTGATAATGCCTCTCATAACATACTGTGTTCTTCTGTCAAAGCTCTTTTTAAATGCTTCAGTTCAATTTCACAGGAAAGTTTGAAGTCTATTTTTATATAATTTGCCTTTTTCAGTCATTATCCATTGCAAATGATTCTTCTGTTTCCTTAAATTGAAGCTATATGCATACCTTATTCCCCAGAATGCTCTCTAGTTATCCAAAGCTAGAGAGCAATGATATTGTTTCCAAGCCAAATATTTACCACTAAATTAGATTATTACAAAACACTATCATTAAATACAAGAAAAAGGAAAAGCAGTGTAACAACTAACTGGGTAAAAAGTAACTTGCAAAAAGGAAATAAACAGGCATAAGTATGTGGTATGGAAAAAAAAATGCCAGACAGACAAAAAAACTGATTAACTTTCAAAATATTGGCTAACAATATATACATCTAAAATATTATGCCAGAGTAGGACATTGTAGTCTAGTAATGATAATGCTGATGCAGCTTACTGTGAAAATGTCACATCTTTACTATTATTTATTTCCCTGCTTATAGACATAATTATTCATTATTTTAAGCGTCAAGAAACATTGGAAAAACATGTTAAAGGTGCTGTTTGCTGAGTTCTTGTGTCTTATCTAAAGTCCAAAATGCTTTCCTAATTGAATCAATTGGTAGTGAAAAAACCTAGCAAAGAAAATAAAAATTAAGAGATCATTGATGCTGATATTCTCAGTCACACTGATCCAGTCATGACTAGATTTCACCCAGGAAGCCCTAGTAAAAGCCAGATTACGACTAAAGGTCATCAGCAGGGCAAGAAAACAAATACATTGAACTCAGGTATCAGGAAACTGAATTGCCTAAATATGATTCTGCTGTTTCAACCATGTAAATCTTGTGCATCCAGTACATGGTTTGATACCATAGATTGTCCTGTAAAATACTGAATCTACAAACCCCTTTCAATTTCAAACCCCACCAGCTGCCATGAATTTTGAAAGAAATAATGTGATGATGTTGCAATGACATCCTATGCAGCTTAAGTGGGCTAAGGAAACATACTTTATCTGTGAAACAGGTAATTCTATATTAGTCTAATTGAAATATTTTAGGATTTAATAAATGTATAATGAATAGTTACTAGTTCAGTGATGACACTAAAAATCACTCTAAACTATCAAATACATAAAAGTCTAATAGCACGACACAATATCTATTAAACTTTTTGTTATATTCTCACTCTTTCTCCGAGTCTTAAGATTGACAGCTTTGGTCTGAATGAGGGGGTTGCAGAAAGCCATTAGTCTCCTAAGTTCCTCAGCTGGAGAAGTATGATATTAGAAGTGAGAGACTTCTTCCTCCTCTTTGCTGAAAGGACTATGACATTGATAGTCACTTCCTCTTCACAGTGGCATCCACTTATGTCTATTTTAATACACACTCTAGTACAGTTTATTCATTGCTTTTTTCTTCATTAGTCTCCAATTCCATGTTGTATCCAAATTTACTAAATACAGTGTACATTACATATAGTGTAATCTACTTGTTCTTTGATTTCTTTGTCACCCCTAAAACTGGTTTTACCTAGCTCCCAAGGATGCATTAGTTTAATGATCAGTGATTGACCACTGGTGATTTGATTATAGCCCTTGTGCCTGTGTTCACACTTTCAAGGCCTTTGCTAGCATTGCATGCTTGTCCTCTACGCTGCATCCTTATTCCAGGGTCATCAGCAGTTCATGCTATATAGAGTAGCTACATGTTATCACCATCTATTACTTTCAGAAATATATCAGATTTATTGTAATAATAGGCATGTTACAATTGCACAAAGCTAAGCAAGACTAAATATAACTGGGTGATGGCTACCTTATCATTAGACAACTGATGTGACAGATAAAAAAAGCAAGCTCTAGGCAAGCCTAACCAAGCCTGACAAGACCCAGTCCTGAGGGCTCACACAGCCAGTAAAAGGCCTTTAGCCTTTTATTAGCAAAAGGAATACCGTATTTCCTGGGCTACACAAAACTACCTTTTTTCGATGTAGTCCTCCTCAGTTCAAAGTAATGATCTCAAATCAAATACTTGGCATCTTAGCACTGCTGCAGGGTTTGCAAGTGCCTCTTCTTGCATACTTCATGGGGAAACAAGTCTCAGAAGAATCGAGGACTTTCTTTCCTGGATTTGTGTTTTTCTCATGTCAATTTTTAAGCACACAAGTATGCTCAGAAGTATACCTTCAGCCTACTTCTGAATTTATCCATTTTTCTTCTTTGGCAGCATTTCAGAATATGCAATAGAATAGAAATATGTTGGAGTAACAGTTACAAAAGTGCAAAAATGTCATCTACTCAGCTGTGTTCCACTTTTGCATAAAAAACTGCTTTAAGGGAATTCCATCCTCTTTTTCAAAGTTTCTAGCAGTGGTTGAAAGCAAAATTCTGCTGTGTTGATATATTTAGGATGAAAGGTTAGTTGTAGGGCTAGTTTTAAGAGGCTCTAGATCACCCTCTCTGGAACTGTTTTTGTGACTCAATTAAAAGTCAAACAAAAAAAAAAAATCTCAACCTACACATAAACCCAGGGCAAGACTCAGTTGCCCTGACTTAGACGTTACACTCAGGCTAGGGAATTTAGCATAATTAAGTCAGATAGATGTAAAAGTCTAAAATTAAGGATGGGATTCATCTGATTTTATTTCCCTATGAAGTAATGATGGATTGAATGCATCTCTGAAGTGCCTGTTTGTCTTCTCTGGCTGTATGAAGGGGATAAATAATTTCTTTGATGTACACAGCCATATCTGGTCTAATAAATCTGACTACAAAGGAAGATTTATGTGATGAAACATCTATAATCTAACCATCTAAGTGTAAGAAAAGTTAGATAAAGTGAATGCTACAGCCTAGGAAAAAACACATAGACTATTGAAACAAATCTAAATGCACTGATTTAGCATGACATTTTGACTCAGAACATGTTTATATAGACAGGTCAGATTTTTTCCTCCTAGGAATGTAGGAAAAGGATATATGTCACTAATGTAGCATAACCTAGATGTGGTAGTTGTCACCTGCACTCTTAAGAAAACTTCTGATTTGTAACTTTTCTGTACTGAGCACTTCTATGCCTATAAATCTTATCCCATGTCTTAATTCAATATTTTGTCATGTGTCTCCTTGTATAAGTCAGTTGCATTTGCAAAGGAATGCGTGATCATGAGGAAAATTATAGAAATTTAGGTCTAACACTGAGAGGACAGTAATGATCAAAATGATTTAACTGAAAAAAAAAGAAAATCTCATCATGATGAAATAAGATCAGTAAGTAAAGTAGGCAAATAAGATTCTTAGAGATAGAAGTTCTGTTTATTTGCTGTAAGGTAGCAATATCCTTGTCTTATCAAAGTATAATGATACTTCATAGAAGGTGACACTGCAGTTTAGACTGTTAAGGTAGGCAGGAAAACAATCCAAATGTCAGAAGACAGGACTGTATAATATATCCTTTAATAGAAGAAAAATGGATCTGAAAGAGTCCAGGCAAAACAGGAATTTTCACACTTGCAGGGCACAGTGCTTGGCAATTCCTCATACCCAGTCAGCACAGTTATGTTATATCGCTAGATTTTGGAGGAATATTCACTCTGTTTCTTAGTATATTGAGCAGCTGTGTGGGTGTTTAGCTGTTTGTCAAGGTTAACACACCACATTCATTTATTTATATCACACTTGTCAAGTTGTTTCTTGGTAACATTATGTTGAATACATGAAAATTGTATTTGACATTTACTATAGTAGGCAGGGAAGACCATCACATTAGAAGATTTTCTGTATATTATTATTCAGTAATGCATGGTATTTGTTCTCACAGAAGATAGTCCTGCTAAACAAGTGAGGTCATTTCTCTTATACTTTTTGTAATCACTCACACATTTTAGTTTGCTTAGAAAAAAGCAAGAAATATTTAACAACAACAAAAAGTCAAAGTAATTCAAAGTTTATTCAAAAACATCATCTTACAGAAAGTTACTGTCTGACATGTTCTTGACCTCCACTTTTGGATGTTTTGCATATAATTATGGAGAGTATAGGTAGTGCATGTAATCCTATCTTCGAGGGAAGAGAATTAACAGGGATTCTTATTTCTTTTGCTTTCTATGCTTTTCTCAAAAAACCCAAAAAAAGTTTAAAATAGAAATAAATAAATGCGAGAGTAATATAATCAGAGTATTTCCATGGCTTATTTACACTGCCTCTTCATGTTATTTAGATTGAGACTGAATCACCACATGATTAGTCTGTGATATGGTCTGTCATGGTATACTTTACACCTGCCAGTACTAAGGGAGCAAAGGGAAATGTTTGTGCTTCGTCGCATTAAAGTACTGCCTAAAAATGAACGTATCAACCTCAGATAACAGTGGGGTTTTTTTGTTTTTTCTGTATTATTTTGTTTTGTTTAGTTTGGTTTTGTTGTTTGTTGTTGTTGTTTTGGTTTTGGTTTTTTTCCCATTACTGTTCTCATAATTCTATGCCTAAATTTTGTAACAGTATTTGATATAGTCTAGTATATTTAGCACTTAGTTTGGCAAGCGAATATTATACAGCTTTTTTTATGTGAGAGTGATTCAACTGAATTTACTTGTCTGCACTAGAAGAGGCTGAATGCAGAAAAAAGTACTGGTAAATATTAACATCCATGAATATGATTATTTTTGTTAATTGTATTTTTTTTTAGCTTTTCATTTTTTTTTTTAATCTTTCTACAAACAGGCACATTTGACTACATATATTTTGTGTTATGAATTCAACAGAATTACATTTGAAGTGGCTGTTTCAGTATCTTGAAAGCTAGTTGTGCTTTTAGGAGGTGTATTAAACCAGAACCATTACTTGCCTAAACTGCTCTTCTGTACAACAAAATTCACAAACAGCATGTACACAGTTTTGTGACCACAAAAACATAAGAAGTGCTCTACTGAGTAAGATCAATTTTGTTTCTGATAATGACTTGACAAGACTTAAAGAGAGTTGCTTTATTCTCTTTGTACTTTCCAAATCTGTTGTGTTAAGGATATCAGAGGATATACACTCCTGTAGATTTTTACTGTCTAAGGACCTGTTGCGCATGAATTTGCCTAAATCTTTTTTGAACATGGTGAATTGCCTGCCTTCACAGTTGCCTGTAGCAACAAGTTCCAGGAGTTTACTAGGTACTCAGTAAACTCTATTTGCTTCTATTGCTGAAACAATTTTGAACAATGCAAAAATTAGAGTATTTTGCTTCTGTCCATGTGTTTCATGAACCAAATGGAAATCCATATAATTTTCCCATTTGTCATAGTTATCCTAGGATGTGACTCAGTAGATTATCAAAACACATGATTTTCCTAGTGTGTCCTGATAAACCTCTCTTTCAGTATTAAGTCTTTCAGTGATCACAAAAAGACTGTTGTCTGCAGAATATCTAAATTAACTTTCTAAGTAGCAGAATGTATTTTAGCTTATTATTTTATTTTACTTTCTTTTAATTACTGATAATTTCCTTTAAAGATCTAGATTTGTAGTATTATACTTTACAAAACAGAAAGGTAGATCATTTGCCCAAAATAAGTACTGTGCTTAAACTGTGATATTTCGGTTTCAAAACACATATAGGAAGGAATTCATTGTAACAGGTTGTTAGGAGTAAGACAAGGATTCCCAACTAAAAATTTAAGTACATTTAGAAAACCTACTTTTAAACACGCTCTAGGTGTGTCAGCTTTAACTTTTCAGTTCTCTAGTATTTTCATCAGCACTGAATTTACTGAAGAGGAGGAAAAATGAAGGAGTGTGGAAAAAGCTGTGTTCAAAAATAATGTTACTTTTCTGCAGGGACCTGGAAATAAATAACTGATTTTAAAGCAACCAGGATGGCTTTAGCACCTTTCCAGAAGCCTCTGAATTTCAAATTAGAAACAGCACTCAAAAAGCAGCAGAGCAATGGTGCTGAAAAGAACACTTAGTGAGAAGATCTGACCCTTTCTGAGCTCACCTTTTTGTGGTGTTATTTCTATCTTAGTGATTTTTTTTTTTTGTAAGGTAAAAACATTCATCTTCATAACAACTCCGATGACAGATTCAAAATGTGTTGACCTTGGAGAAAGACATTTTTAACGTTGCACTCCAGTTGAAATGAAAATACCGCATTTCATAACATTTAGGTTGCAAACACCAAGGAACAAATTTGTACTTGTATGCATCACACCCTGTTCTTCCTTGTAACTTGTTGTATTGTTGAATGATATTCCTGAGTTTTTCTTTTATGTATTATTCTCATGAAACACCTTGGATGTGGAATATCATATTCCATTACCTTTTCTCTTTCTGGGCAGAAGAAATATATTTTTTCATCAGTTACAGCAGAAAATGCCAAAACAGAAAAACTTTTACTTTATAGTAAATACAAAAAAAATCTGTAAACTTAATGCTGAAAATCTCTAAATGCCTTTGTAATTACTTTTGTTCAGTTCACTGTCAAGGCCTTGCTGCAGCAGCCTCTGTTGATTCCTTTTGCAGCATTTTTCTGCAGAAATCACGTGAAACTTTCTGCTTGGGAAATTTGATGAATATATCCTCCAGCTACAACAGAAAGATGAAAGCCAAATCTTTATTTTTTGTATTCCAAATTTGGAATGCATAACTCTAAAACACTGACAATTACTGCAGTGTTTTTGCCATTTCCCAGACAATCCCACAGCATTATTCAGCTCCTCTGGGATATGTTTTTGCTTTGCCAGCAGAAGATGCGCTATCACAAAATTACAGCTTATATCACTTCTTGGTCTGTTGGCCTGTTATGACTGCATTTCATTTCCTGCTCATAAAATTGGATGTTTGTAAATGGCAAGCCCATCATTTCTTATCAGAGTATGACCAGCATAACTGCCATTAATTATAAAACTCTTCATCATCCCAGGTTGCTGTATTGAAATATCATGAAAACAAATTGCTATTGTGACTTCTGTCATCAATTGGACATATATTTTCAACCTTTTCCTAGAAAAATAATGTAGATTATGCCTACAGTTATGGCTTTGTGAATGTTATTTTAATAATAGATAGTGGCTATTATTGATTCCCCGAATAATTTTAAAATATAGTAATAGCGGATTTTATTCAGAAGTGAGGCAGGCACATAGGAGCAACTTTTTGTAGCTCTGGAACATCTTTGTTATGACCTGTATCTGGAAATTAACTTGCTACTTCCTTTGGATTTAAATACACAAACTGTAATTTTCCTTAAATAAACAATATATAAATGTAAGTAATTAAATTTCTTATTGTTCAAGGGTAACCCCCCCACCTTGTCACACACACACACACGTGCATGCACACTATAATTGGGACTGTAACTGAAAAAACATATCTATATGGTCCTGATAATTTGCTTAAATAAAGGTAAATTATTTGGTTATCAATTATAGTTGCTCTTTGAAATAATTGAAGCTGGATCGTTATTTACCTGCTAAAGTTTGTCTTCAATTTAGTCTACATATTTGAGGGAAAATAATTTTGAATGCCAATGCACAACAAACTTGTGCTAAACTTAAATGGGTAACAATGTAACCAGAAAACTGACAAGATTAATAGTCTCTTTGGATTATTACTCATTCCTGCTCTTCCACATGGGTACCAAAAATGTTGCAACAAGAAGCTCAAGAGATTTCAGAGCTCTGGGAAGAATTCTAAAAGATTCAGGAGCACAGGCAGGTAGTGTTTTCCTCAGTCCTCCCAGTAATGAAGAGAGACACTGGATGAAAGAGGCGAGCTGAGGACATTAACACTTGTCACCAAGAATGATACTTCAACGAGAACTTCATTTTTCAAAATCACAAAATAGTCTTTGAGACACAAATTATTCTGGGGCCTTACAAGATCTACTTGTCCCGATGAGGGAAACAATTGCTTGCTCATAAGTGGGCAGGACTGTTTGAGAGGGCTTTAAACTAGGAATGATGGGGAAGAGGATAAGAACAAATGAGCTGAAGGTAAGCCAAGGTTTGGCATGGCATTCCCTGAGGGTGGTAACGTCAATGGGAGCATCTATGCTGCTCTTGGGAGCTCTGAGGTTTTAGAGGTGCAACTGAAATGCACACACTATGAAGAAAAAGCAGGACAAACTGGAAGTGTTGCTCCATTTCCAGAGCTATGATATCATTGTTGTTAATGAGATTTGATGGAATGAATCCCATAGATGGAGTGCTGGGATGGAGGGCCGTAGGCTGTTCAAGTGGGGTAGGTAGGACAGGTGAGATAGAGGAGCTGCATTGTGTGTAAGGGAGATGTTTTGCTGTACAGTCCTTACAGCTAGGGATGATGTGTTTGAGAACCTCTGGGTGAGGATTAGGCGGATGGAAAACAAAGCAGATGCTGTTGTGTCTACTATCAATCAACCAGCCAGGATGATAGCACTGATGAGTTATTTTATAGGTAATTAGGAAAAATCTCTAGAACAGTAGCCCTCATTGTTATGGGTTATGTCAGCTTCCCAGGAATCAACTGGGAATATCATATGGATATGACAAGCATGTCTGGGAAATTTCCAAAGTTTGTGGAAGATGATTTCTTGCCACAAGTACTCAGTAAGTCAACTAGGAAAGATGTCCTCTTAGACTTGCTGTTTGTGAACAGAGAAGGACCCATGGGGGATGTGATGGTAGGTGGCAGTCTTGGGGACAGTGATCACAAAATGGCTTAGTTTAAATTTTTTGGTGTAATGAGAAAAAATGTTACCAACACCATTCTGTTTTAGTCAAACCCAAAACAGTACTAGAAGAAAGTTAACTCCATTCCAGCCAGATCCAATATATCCTTGATTTTGTGCACAACACTTTCTAGTATGCTATTGTAATACCTCCATGAAGACATAAAGAGAACTCCGATTTCCAGGATGCCTGTAGTTCGTATGCCCATGCTTCAGAGTGAGCACAGAGGAAGAGCTCTATAGAGCTTTATTTTTAAGAAGGGAAAAAGAAAAGAGATAGTCTACCTTTTCTTTAAAGAAAGAGGTCTCCATTATACAGAACAGATACTTTGAGGATCAAAATATTTATGAAGACTGAAGACACAGAAGGAAGTTACTAGCTAACATGATACTGCAGGCTGGTAGCAATAAACATAATCCTATGGGAATCAGAAAATAGGATGAAGTAGTTTACCACTTAATAAGAAAATAACAAGCTACCTCAGGTTTTCCATGAAAGCAAGTTTACAAACAGGCAGTTGCCAGATAATAGCTAATGTACAGGAACATATTGCCCCTTAGCAAATGTTTGTGTGTGAATACATTCAAGTCTATGTTTTCATGCTAAAAATTAATCTCCACAATGTCACAGAGAGTGGGTTGGACTGAAGTAAACCATGGTTAAATGCAAGTTTATGCAACATGCTTCAAACAGTAATCCCATTTATACCCTATTTTGTGAAACCCTGAGCAATTATGGTTGAAAAGCACTGAGACAGCACTAATATTAGTTAAACAACAAAATAACTTTTTGTTTTGGCACACATCTCAAATGTGACTGAGGGTGCAGTGTGCTTGCTTTTGCACCCTTGAGGCAGGTCAGTGACTCCCAGGGCACACACCAGGCACAGGACATGACCAGAGGCAGGGACAGAGGCAGCTCTTGCAATCTCTGTATAGTGGAAGCTGCTTCAAGCTTCTGCCTCCTACAGACATAGCAGTGGGAAGCAGGAGTTGCTGACTTATACAAACTACTCACAGCAGGTTTGCTCAGCTTCTTTTGGCTATGTCTAAATTGTGAAAGCATTTTGAAGAGTCTGGGGCTTGGCTTCATCCTACTCACACAGGGTCAGTGTCAGTGTCAGGGTCAGGGTCAGGGTCAGGGTCAGGGAGGAGCTTGGCTGGGCAGAGGTTTAACTACAGCATAGAACAGCCAAGGATTGAAGGTAATAGCCTGAGCTTAAATGGAGCTCTGGATCCAAAGCCTCTGAGCTTCAGGGCCCTGGCAGCTGGCATAATAGTGTGGAACAAGAGAGGCAGTGACACATTTTCTCCCTTAGTCCTAGTCTGAATGACTCAAGACCAGAGCTGCATGAAACATAAGACCTGACAGCATAGGGCACTCTCCTTACATAGGAGTCTCCACCATTACACAGCCCCAGATAAAACCCCATAATTTAGAACTCAAACATTTGAACTGCTAAGAGCCCTGAAAGGTTAAGCTAATACAGTGTTATTAA
The DNA here is from genome assembly GCF_964273445.1 of Streptopelia decaocto. Taxonomy (NCBI): domain Eukaryota; kingdom Metazoa; phylum Chordata; class Aves; order Columbiformes; family Columbidae; genus Streptopelia; species Streptopelia decaocto. The sequence continues at coordinate 97,335,880 of NC_138663.1, forward strand.
GGGTACGGATAATGAAAAAGGATGCTTAGCAGTTGGAAATTGCAGGTGTATAATAGGTCTGACGAGATACCAATTGGAGAGCAATGTTTTGTGCTTGTAGTTGTTGCCATGTGAGCATATGGGTGATGACTGTAGAGGATAAGAAGGGAGGACAGGATTATGGCACACAATAGACAGCTGCAGTTAATGAGAGACTGCTTTATACTGCATCAGATTTTCGAAACACCTGAATAAAGAATGCAATTTGTCAAATGTAGATGTTCCCTTCTTTAAGTGAGCAGCAGGACCCAGCAGGCAAATTGGAGATTAAAGCACATTTCTGCTTGAGAACAGAGTAAAACAGGGGCCACACAGGCACTTTCATTAATTCAGGTTCGAGTCCCTTCCTAGGCTTGTTTCAGTCATTATTTGTCACCTTGTATTTGTATGCATGACAGTTCTTTTTAGTCCAGAAGAGAATCAAGCCCTGAATACAGTTGAAATAAACATTGAAATATTTTCATCCAATAATCTCTCATTCAGATGCCTTCATAGAAGCAATTACCAGAAATGAAGAGGAAATTTGTTTAGTCATTCCTTCATATATAACCTGAAAATATTTCTCTGTGTATTTGACTTTCAAACATTTATTAAAAACAAACAAACAAAACAAAACAAAACACACCAAAACCCTCAAACCCTTCATTTTGGTGCAAGGTGATAATAAATAAAATATGGACTTAATGTTACCTCGTTTTTCTATGGTATTAAGACATCCTAGAACAGACTAGGATAATGTTCAGGTAAGGAAACATGAACAGAATATTTGGGACAATTCTGGCCCAGAATTTTTTTCAGAAAGTGATGTTTTAGATATACCTGATAAGCTGCAGTTCAGCTTTTCTGATTAAACAGCAAGATGTTATGAATGGGTGATTCTTTTCTAACCTGACTGTAGCCAGACAAACAGGTTCCTTATGATTTTGAACACAGATAAGCTATCTGCATTATTTTACACTGTCTATTAATGGTGCTTAATTTAAGAAAAGTTTAATTGAAAGTGAGGCCAATTTAAAAGTCTGGTTTTATTTCAAAGATAACATTCTGAATTCAGAAGCTTTATCTCTTCAGACCATTTCATAGTACAGATGAAAAAGAGAAGTAATATCTACACACTGAATCTTGCAGGAGGAAAAATATCTCTTCTAGATAAATACAGCTATATCAAAAGTATCTATCACAAATCAAGTGCAGAACTGAACTGAGCAAATATGTTTTGAGAAGCTGCTCTTGAAAAAAGTAATTTATGAAACATTGGCAACAGTAAATATGCTTTGAGGTTTGGTATTAATACATATTTCAGTTATCACTATGGAAACTCAGAGTAACGACTTAGCTAAAGATCTATAAATACATGAGTAAAAACAGAAACAGATTTCCAAGCAGCAGCTGAAGGCAGAAACAAATGTATCTGTCTTTGCTTATGGCATTAATTGCCAGAGTAGAAGTAGGAAAAGTTTTCCACTGGCACTTCTGGGTTTCAGTTCCTTTTCAGAACAGTAACTTTGCAATAACAATTCAGAACACTTCAGCATATCTTTCAACAAAATGTTTCAATGTACACATGAATGTCTAGCTCAGCTGCATTTACAGCCTAAGAACTAGAAAAGTCTTTTCAACAATATAGTTTTCTACAATATAATTCAACCAAAAATTGTGAAAAACGGTAGAATCACAGAATAGAATCATAGAATGTCCTGAGTTGGAAGGGACCCACAAGGATCATGGAGCCCAACTCCTGTCCCTGCATATGACATCCCCACAGTTCACACCATGAGTCTGGGGATGTTGTTCAGTCTCTTCTTGAACACTGTCAGGCTTGGGGCCGTGATACCTCCATGGGGAGCCCGTTCCAGTGCTCCACCACCCTCTGGAGGAAGAACCTTTTCCTAATGTCCAAACTAAACCTCCTCTGGCACATCTTCCTGACATTCTGTCGTTGGTCACTAAAGAGAAGAAATCGGCACCTGCCCTTTCTCCTGCCCTTGTGAGGAAGCTGTAGACCATGATGAGGTCTCCTACTAGTCTCCTCCAGGCTGAATAAACCTGATATTGACTAAGATATTAACTAAGGCAATACTTGAAGAGAACTAGATTGTTCTTTGCTCTAAAACTGGTGTTCAGATGCATACATATAAACTGGAAAATTGGTTATTAAGCTGAGTTGTTTAAAACTGATGTTTAATCTTCCTTTCCTCTGCCCAGCATTGCTTCAGAACTTGTTACAGTTTGGGATATCAAATGATAACACACACAACCAGTGATAAAACATTGAGTGTAAGAGCTGTATTTTGAAGTACAGTCTCTGAAAGTTTCTGAATGAAAGTATAGACTATGAATCACATTAGGCTTTGAAGAAAAAAAAAAAATTAAATACCTGTCACTCAGTTATGGCCACTAAAAAAAAAACAAAACAAAAACAGAAAACAAAAAAACACAGAACTTTGGGTATATTCTTTATAACATCCACATTGATGTACTGTTTTTTAAGATGCATTGTGAAGAACTGATAGTTTTACAAGAAAATTCTCAAATATGCATGTTCAAGGGTCTAGAAGAGAATACTACAACTATAAAGTCTGTATGGAACAGTAGCATATTTTACTGAAACAGCTGGTACAGCAGGGAAAAGCAAATAGCTTTTGGACTTGCAGATGTTTTACCAAAGCCCCTTGTGTGTCACATCCTTTATCTACTCTTTTTTTTCCAGTTGGTTCAGTAGGAGAGATTACATTTCCCTTTAAACTTTGCCTGTATGCTTTGTTGCTATACTGATTTAAACATCACTACTACTAAAATAATACACAAATATGTTCTAGTAATATATTAATAATTTTTTTTTTCTATGTTGCTCATATAATTTACAGACAACACCAGCTTCACTTTATTTGCTTTTAGGAACAGCAGTTACCCCACTTGCTTCCCATCTGATTAATCCTTCGGACTAGTGTTTTTAGCTTATAACCCCTTTGGTTTCTCTGACTTCATTTCCCTTCACTTGTCAGGCTTTTCTCCCACATTATCAGGGTGACAGTGTATGTCCTGATTTCTGTGCTCATTTCTAAGTTTGCCTCATAGTTTGTACTCTGAGGCTAACTTCTCTGCTGGTCATATTATTTTGTGTAGTTAGATATTTGTTTGCAAATATTACAAATTATTAGAAGTTTAATGCAATAAAGCTCTATTTTTAAATTTTAGAAACCTGAAGTACATTTCTGTAGGATCATAGGGGTTTTAGAGTATTTTACCATTTTCATTCCCTGCTTGCCATTCTTAAAATATCTGACTCACTCACATCAGACTAGCGATAAGTGAATTGAACAATTCACTTATTCAGATCTGGCAGAGCTTGAGGAGGTTTCTATTTTAAGAGCATACTGGCCTTAACCTAGAGATCACGTGTCTAACTTGAATGCTCCTAAGAAATACACATATTGACATTCCGATTTACTCATAATGTAGCTACCAGCTATTCTAAGATCAGAAACTAAGACCAGCTGAGGGTTAAGCTATTCATAGATCCAAAATGAAAGATGAAATGTATGAATTCAGAAGGGAAGCCTTGCCCTTGACAGTGTCTTCTGGGCAGGGCAAATTTAACAAACAGAAACATGTATGTACATACACACACATAGGCCTTTTCTGAGCACACAGAGTTCCTATTTAGTGGGTCCTTTTTCTATAATATGGCTTCTCAACAGCTTCTTCAATAAGCCTCCAAAGAGCTGAACTGCTTTGAAAATAAAATGCTGGCTCCGAGCATCAAAACCAAGTAGGGCTGGATCTAAAGGATGCCTGGATGTCTAAAAGGATGCATATTTTTTAAATGTAGATATTTAAGTCTAAACCTGAAATCCAGCCATCCTGGCAATGTTCAGTGATGACTCCTGGCTCATTAGATTACCTTTCTAGTCTTAAATGGTGTCATCAGTTTTCTGTTTTCAGACTTGTGGTCTGGAAAGGGTCTCTGTTAATGCTAGAACTTCTGAACTGAATTCCTTTCTGTGATCAGAAGATCAGACTGATCTTCTACATTTTCCTTGTAGTCTTCTGTAGGTAGCTACCTTGTAGTTATATTCCAGAAAATCTAGTGGCTTACCAGTGCCCCCTTTGGCATTTGTCCCTTTCTTTTCTTCCCTTCACCTGTTTGTTTAAGGAATGACTCAGCCTGTGACAGAATGCAATTATCACCATTCACTGATACAAGGCAATGTTTTTCTTTAATTTCCATGTGATAAAAAATATTTTACAAGTTTTTTTTTTCTTCTACTTTTTCACATTTTACTAATGGTAACTGATAATATTAGAAGCAAATGATATCTACAAGTAAATGCCATATACATTCTGGCTCTTCTTCTGCTTCACTTGTTCCTTAAAGCACTTCTCATCTAGATTAATGTATTCAAAACCTCATTTCAATTATTTTTATTATGCCTGGCTTCAGCTTGCTGCCAGTAAAAATGTGAGTGTACAGTTCATTTAAGGATTCAATATCCCTGTTAGACAGTAATTCACGTCATCTTCCCCATTTAAATTCCAGAAATGCATGGGATTTAGTTGATTTATATAAGTATTAGGAGCTGGAACCCTACCTCTGTCACTGAATATGGTTTTGTGTAGGCACTATTTTAAACGCTAAAGCATAACAATTAGTAATAAGCCATTTCTGTTTTGGCCAGCTGCTCATGTTACTGTGTTTTCTGATTATCCAAAGGCAACTTTTTCTCTCTTTCACCTCCACTTCTTAAATATTGACTTAGTACTAAAGTGTCTGCTTCACAATGCTGGAGATATTATCTGCTTGGCCAGTCTTGGCATGAGTCCCAATAATAAGAAGTGAAAGAATTGAGAAAGATACAGAGGGGGAAGTAATGTTTTTGGTGTTTAAATAACAATTCATTTTGAAGCTCTGGTGAAATGTGTCTTTAGCTTTCACCATGCCAGTTTAATGAAGTGAAACATATTCAGGAATAGGCCAGACAAAATCCTTATAAGCCTGAACTGGAAGCTTTTACTCTAGATTGTATTAGTACATGTATCCTAGTTTTGAAGAGCTGAACTGAGATTTAGAAGAAAAAAAGAAAGAGCAAGACACAAATGGGTTTAGAAGTCAGTGCCGGGAGTGGTTTCACCTAATGACCGCTTGTGATGGAATGAAGTGGAGCAGTGCAAATGCAGGGCCAGAAGGCATCGGTTGCATAGTCATTCAATTCCATTGGATTCCTGCTGAATAATTTACAACATATTAACTCAGGGAAGGAAGTGATTCTTCATGACTAGGCATGCGCATGTACATTGGTGAGCCATAGTTGGAGGTCAGAAGAAATCTTTGCCTCAGGATGTCTGTCAACATTTCTCTTTCACTGTTCCAAATAATCACTCTTCTTTTCCTGAAGAGTGAAGCTTTCAAGGATGTGCTGTATTGCAGCTAATGGGCTTCTCTGAAATAAAATATGGAGATGCTTGCTAGCAAGCAAATCAGTTGGGCAGACACCATTTGTAAGAACTGCAGCATAAGAAATCAAAACAACCTGTACTTGTTCTTGCAATTCTTTAAATGTTTGTCTTATTCTCATCTGTATGAACCTGCAGCTATTTGGAGATTAATGTATTGAAGTGGCAGAGATAAAGCAACAGTAAAATCCAAACACAGTAAACTGAAACTTTTTTAACAGGTCAGGATGTGGCTGGTTATCAGTGCGAACTCTTCTGCAGTAGTGTGTTTTGAGGAGATGGCCTCTCCGTCATTCATAGTAATGCTTTCAAAAAGATCTTGAACCCTGGGCATCTCTGAAAATACGAACAGTAATCAGATCTACAAAAATTGATTGAAATTGTAGTTTTATACACTTTGACAGCATTGAAGGAAAGCTGATGGCATGAAGTGTTCTTGGCATGAGGTTGCTCAGGCATACTGCAATTGTCCAACACTAACAAAGCTGAGATGATTCAATATGTCTGGCCACCAGAACACTTGTCAAATATGGGCCTGATTTTTGGTGGTGAACTGATATTAAATAATTGATTTTTTTCAACCTATATACACTCAGGATCAGAGGACACATTTGAAACTGCAAGAAAATTTGTTGATGGCTTTCCTAGTGTGCAGGGTATGCCTTGTCAAGGAGGACAAGCCTTCCAGCCTGGAAGGCTGAGGCATGCTGGACCATTTTCTTGTGTTATTCATATTTCAGCCTGAGTATAGTGATGAAGCTACTATCACTTGCATGTACATATTTCTTTCTTCAGTCATCTTTCAATCTCCTGTTTTAGGCAGAAGGCATCGTGTCAGTGCATCTGCTGTGAGGTGGATCCTACAAAGGACATGAAAGACTCTACCAAATACCTCCTAAAACATATTTAAACTTCTGACAACCATTGTCATGACATACTGAAGACAAGCTGGTATTAGTGGTTATAGACTACTTTGCTTAGTACTTCAAAGCTTTGGCTGAATTTTAAGCTTGAGAATTTTTGATTCTTTTCATTTTCTTAGTCTATGCAGCAACTTTGGGAACTATTTATTTTCACACAGAGATCACAATGTGTCTCTGCCTCAGAATAAAACTTTATTCTTTGCTTGCTTTACAGCTTCACAGTGAGTGTTTCTCTACACATTGCTTTCTCCTATAGATATAATCTTGGTCAGGAAACAGCCAGAGAGTATTAAAGGTTTTTTTAAGGGTTTTTTTTTTCTAAAACATGAAGTTTTTAATTAGATGGTAGATCATGACATGAGGCAAGTCAGACCTGTATAGTTTCTCATCATGATGGCTCATCAAAGGCTCTGCTTACCTATGACAACTCAAACCTTATAGATGACAAGCTTTCTCATAATTATTGACTTCACCTCAGTTTCCTGTGAGGCATTTTCACCCTGTACAGATTTTCTGCATAAATGCCACACTTACGTTGTCTGTTATACATTTTTCTTTGTGGAAAATTGATCATGTGAATGCCAACTGTTGTTCAAATACAGTTCATTCACTGACTCTTCCTTGAACTCATCTTTAGCATTATTCTCCCTCTCAGATGGTTTGTGAAGTTCTTGTAGACTAGGAAAATGGTTGTTCTTTCCTTCAAGGCAGTGTCACACCATAACTTATTTACTGTTGAGTGTGGGAGCTGCAGCACAGCTTATATTGCTTTCTTTGCTACTCTTGGCTTATATATGTATTGCTTTTTTGAGTGACAAATCATTGTTGAGCTTCAGTCTGAGTGTCATTCAGAAGGCTCTTTTACCCTAACTAATAACCTCCTATCATTAAACCTTTTATGAAGCTACAGAGTTGTGTATGATTGTGGAGAGCTGTGTCAATATATTCTATGGATTCCTTCTTCATGAAATGATGGAAAACACCTCTCTCATAATTGACATTTCAGAGGGAATTAGAGAGCTATAAGATTTAGTGATTATGACATTATATAATTCTTGGGTGGATTTTGTTTGTTTGGTTGGTTGGTTTTTTTTGTTTGTTTGTTTGTTTTTTGTTGTTTTTTGTTTGTTTGTTTTTTGTTTTTTTAGTTACATACCTGAAAGATGTCATGATTCCTTCAGCCTATAGGCTTTTCAGGTACCGATCAATTTTTTTCTCTTCTGGCTTACATTTTAGGTTAAGCAATGTGAAATATATCTGATAAGCTAAACCATATCTTTACATCCACTCGCTGCCTGCACTGAAAGAAAAATTGTGTTTAAGGAAAGACAGTGAAGGAGTAAGAAAGTCAAACTTTGCTCACATCAGGAGCAGGGGGGTAGGCCACAGAGCTGAACAGTGATGAAGAATCAGATGATCCTTGTACATGAAACAGTTGGGAGACATAAAAAGTAGATGATCTGTTAGAATGAGAAAGAGTCATGCTAAATAATTAATTCAAACTTCTGCTCTTCCACTGTCTGCAAAATGTTAATAAGTAATAATAATAACAAATACTGTCCCATTCACTTTTTCAGGAGTCTTCTTAGGAAAGATCCCAATAATGTGAATTCACACAGTATTAAAAAATGTTAATGAATGGTATAAGTAAATACTTAAGATACATACACTAGGTTTCAGTTTGGAATTTGATTTTTCCTTTCTGTTGCTTCTATGTTAAACTAGGAGGATGTTCCATGAAGCCAGAGAAATCATAAGGGTGGAAACTGAAGTAAATGAGAGGAGAATTAAGTCCTACATTAATGTATTTTGATTACTTAAGGTTAACTGTTCATGGAAAGTGATCTCAAAAGAATCTTAAAGAAGTTCTACTTGAAATTAGTTTTCAGACTCAAATGAATTCTGACAATTCACTATTGCTTCAGCTCTCCTTCTAGCAGCTAAGTGATAATGACATTTATATTAAGGTCACCTAATGCTTCTCATTAAAATCTCTCATATTTTAGCTATTAGTGGCTTACATTTTTGGCAAAGCTTGCCACTCATGATAAAATATTCTGCCTTTTATCCCTGTCACAATCTGTTCTTTCTACTCTCTGACACTCCAGAAAAGTTTTGGTAATAACAAATTAGAGTCTTTTGAGCGTAAAGTACAGCATAAATGGTGTGGTGGATGCGCTCAACCCTCCCCAGCCAAATCAGCAGCAGTTTGTTCCAGGCTCCAGAGGAGGTAAAGGCCTGAACCACAGCCAGACCAAGAACCCCTGCCAGGAGACCCACAGGGAAGCAGAACGGCACTGAACGCCGGTGGCTTGTAAGCACAGGGAGTTTCGTGCAGACTTTTCCTACTGTATGCAATTTGACTATGAGTCAGCCACTTCTTTCTATAAATACAACAGCATGGATGAGACCACTCTGAGCTCTCACTGCTAAATAAGTGAGCTGTATGGCAATGGTTTTACTACCCACAGGTCAGTGAATGAGCCCAATTCAAGTTCAGTATTGATCATTTAGCTTAAGTAGATGCACACCAAATGTAATGGATTATTTAGAGATATAGGTTTGTATGATTTTTAGTGTACTCTTTGATTCATGTTACTTAGTAGACTAGATTTCCTAAAATGTTAAGCTTGTATTTACCAAAAGCAACTGCAGACTACACTAAAGGCCTGCAAGATAAAGTCTAGCTTGCATTTTGCTGGAAAAAATGGAACTGGCTGGGAAAACAACGATCCAAGGCTAACACGGAGACATTACAGACAGCTGCATGGTGGGATCTATTTTGCACTCCACTGGGAAGAAAGGATTTATCCAGACAAAATGTCACCTTCAAGGATATTGACCAAAAACAATGTCTATAACTGAACAAAACAAAGGGCCACGTGGAGTCAGAGAAAAGGGGTCCAATGGGGAGCAAAGGACCTGGTGGTAAAATATTACTATTGGACTGGATCCTGGTGTGAATGGTCTGTAAAGATATAAAAGTTTGTAGTTTTTTATGCTTGGGTGGACCTCTGCGCAGGTACTCAGCTTGAGCCAGCCCTCCTGCTCTTCTGCTGCTCTTCTGAGAATCTTGTCTCCTGAAAGTCTGCTCTGCATATGGTCATAAGGCCTCATCTGAAAGTTTTCTGCTGGAGATCTAAAATACAGACTCCAGAGTGAACGGTTATCAGGGAAAGATGAATCCTGACAATTTGTACTGTGACAGATATGGCCTCATCTGAAAGTTTGTCTTGGGAGCTCCAAGACACATCCCCCTGGAACGAACGGTTATCAGGGAGGGAAGATGCTTGAAAGTTTGCTTTGTGAATGGGTACAGGAACCTGGAGAGAAGTTAAGCAGCATTTGGCTTGACATATTTCCCCTGTGTAGTAAATAATAGAGTGAACCTGCCACTGAACTCTTTTAAGTCGTGCTTCTCTTTAAGAAATCCTAACATTGTTCTGCAGCAAGCAGAACCCTTTAAATTACACCCCTGCAACACATGGGCAGATTCTACATCTTCAAATAACTTTTCTTATTTTATTAGATAAGCACTTTGGGAACAGATGGTTGATTATGGCAGAAGTAATCAACACCCTATGATAAGATAAAATACAGTCTCATTTTCTTTTGCAGTTTAGTTCACTCCAAATTCAAAATAATAGGTTAATGGAACAGCCTCCTGGGTGAAGGAAATACTTAAAGCTAGCATAGTGATAAAACTTTCCTCCAACCTGAGAAGAGATTGTTGTTTTAAAACATTATCAAAGAGGAACTACAGTCAACATTTTATTGATCTATCTATTTGTAATTCTCCTTTTTTTTTTTTTTTTTCCTCTTTTAATGTGCATCAGATGACTGGGATTTCCAATACTAAAGAACCAAGTTTTACATAACCACTTCTATACACAAATTTTTTAGAAACGTAAACATTTCCTTCAAGTCAGTTGACATGTAAGGATAGTGTAACTAATAATCCATTATCATAAAATTGTTTCAAACAGCTGGAACAGTAGCATAGAAATAAACAGCTATTTATTTTTCAAATTAATATGAAGTAATTCTGCTCAGCATTTCTAATTTTATATATTATAATTGTTATATTCCTATTCTTTCTAAGAAGGATTTCTGAAATGCCACTGAAACTGGTAGAAAGTTTTGTGTAGAAAGTTTTTTGGGACTAGGCTGAGAGGAAAAAGATATTGTTATATCTTTCAGTGATTCTATTGCTTTATATATCCCTATATAATGAAAATAAGCTTATTTCTCTTGACCATTCACTTCTTCATCAACTTTGTATGGAAGCCCATCATACCACATTGACCTTTACAAGTCATGCAACCACTTAATCAAGTCAAGCAACAGCTTCATCACATAAGAGAAAATCCTCCCTATTCGTTCTGCAGGGATTGGACACGTTTAAATACTATTGACTGACCCCGGCTTCACAAAGCCTGGTTGTGTTGGCAAAGAAGTTCACTTACGGGAGGGCTGGACAGTGGACAATACACTGCTTAATAGCTTGCTGTAATTTGTCCATTAAAGATGCACATGGAATAGGTAAAGTGCACAGATCACAGCTTTGACTCTGAGGCAAATAAAAGCTTATAGTGATAAGTTTACTTTGTAATTATAGTTGAGCCACTGTGTATTGATTTCTGAAGGTGAGAGGGTTGGTGATACAGGTAATAGTTTTTAATGCCTATCTATGCTCCACCAGAAGCATCTTTCAAGAATCATGATCTTTGCATTGGTGTGTCCACTCTCCATTTCACAGAATTACTCAAGGACTAGTAACATGTACAAGGTAGTCATGCTGGGACACAGGCGTTGCAGATACACAAAGCAGGTTATTTTCATTCACTCTGCTGTAACAGACAAAATAATCTGATGAGAGACCTGTTTCATACACGCTGAAAGCAGGCAAGGTTTGTGAAAAGTAGACAGAATATAGAGATTCCTGGGATGTTCAAATGTGATAGCTCTGATCATGGCTCTGCACAGCATGCACAGCAAATGGGCACGAGCTGACTTTTCTGAGCCAGTTTATGTGACAAAAGAGATAATCCTTGGCAGAATTCCTTTCTGTCAGGCTAAAAGTAACATAAAATAATTCCTATGGAGCACCATGCTACCACATGTAGCTTGGGTGTGTCTTTACATCATATTCTGCAGAAGCAGCCCTCGTTAATGAAAAGGTGAAGTAAGATATTACCATTCATATTCTTGAAGGTATAAACCTCACTTTTAAAGAAGTAGAATAAGAATAGTTTACTTAAATAAAACCAGATTAACAAGTATTTGTGTGTTAGCTGTGACTCTCCAAAATGTTAAAACTCTTGGTAATAAGAGTTGTATTAAAACTGTCCACTACACACAAATCTAATATTTTCTTAAAAAATGTGGATGCATATTTGTTTTCATTTATTTCTGATCAACCTCAGCTTTCCTAAGGCCATGTAGCACACCAGAGATCAACAAGCTTCAGAGAAAATTCTTCTGATTTCAAAAAACTTAACATTTTGCCAGACTTCCAAAGTCAAAATGCAAACCACTCTAAATTAATCAGTGCTAGAAAGAAAACATATAGGGTGGAAATCAGTATGAGGCTTATGAATCAGTTCTCAAATCCCATGCTCCTATTTCACCTATAATACCTACTTTCAGTATCTATTATTTCAATAAGTAAAAATTATATTTCCTTCCTGTACCCTCATTTAATGTTTTAATGAACCAACTAGTAAGCATTATAAGAGCCTTTGAGAATTATAGATGTGTATGTTTCTTTTATTAGTGTCTGGTTGTAAAAAGCAGGTAAGTACTGGGAATTACAGCCTCTGTCTTGGACAAATTTGAAGACAGTAGGCTGCTATAGATGTGAAATATTAATATGATTTTTTTTTTTTTTTCAGTAAAAACAGGAATTTGTGAAACTGTAAGAAAGGAAGTAACAGCTAATTTAATACTTGCTGCCTAGTCTGAGTTCTTCAGTCAGAAAACTGGGATACATACCTTAGGGTGAAAAACCTAACACTGAAGCCCTCTACCATTATGATTTCCAGCTAGATTTGTTTACGTCAGTAGGCTTATTTTAAATGTGGAGCTAACTTTCTAAAAATCAATATAAGTAATTTGGAAAGCATGACTGGAAGCCAAGGTATTACATTTTGATTGAAATACTGTCCCTTCATTTTAAGACTTTTAAAAGACAATGTAATAATAAAAGTAATCAAACGTAGTCTTCAGTCTTTTCTATCCCCAAACAGCTTACTGTTTTCTAAATTGGATGATCTGAAAAATTCTACTTCATGGAAATGCTGGTTCCCATCTAAATTTCTTCAATATTGATTAATCACTTTAACTTTCTCTCTAAAACAAGCCAAATTCAGAGACTCACAGGACAGTTGAAGTTGGAAGAGACCTCTGAGGACATTTTGCCCAACCTCCCTGCTAAAGCAGGGTCACCTAGAACCAGTTGCCCAGGACTAGGCCTTTGAATATCTCTGAGAAAGACAACTCCATAATCTGTCTGGGCAACCTGTACGAGCTCTTGGCCACAGTCACAGTGAAAAAGTGTTTCCTGATGTTCAGAGGAAGCCTCTTGTATTTCAGGTTGTGCCCATTGCCTCTGGTCCTGTCACAATGACCCTTTCTTCAGGTATTTATATACATTGAAAAGATCTCTGCTCAGTCATCTCTACTCCCAGCCTTTCTTCGTAGGATGGATGCCCCAGTCCCTTAATCATCTTTGTGGCCTTTTGATGGACCCTCTGTGGTATGTCCATGTATGGGAAGGCCCAGAACTGGACCTGCACTACAGGTGAGGGGAAGAATCATCTCCCTTGACCTGCTGGCAATACTTTGTCTAATATAACCCAGAATACTTTTAGCTGCCTTTGAAACAAGAGCACAGTGCCAGTTCATGTTCAACTTGGTGTCCACCAGGACCCCCAGGCCTTTTCTACTGAACTGCTTTCTAGCTGGGAGGCCCCCAGCACATACTGGTGTATGGAGTTATTCCTCCCCAGGTGCAGAACTCTATACTTCCCCTTGTTGACTTTCATGAGGTTCCTGTTAGCCCCTTTTTCCAGGTTGATGTGGTCCCTCTGGATGGCAGCAAAACCCTCCAGCGTATGAACCTCTCCTACCTGTTTGTTACCACGAGAAAATGTGCTGCAGGTACACTCTACCCAGCTGTTGACTCCTAGGGCAGAGAGCCTCCAACTAGACATTGTGTCACTGGTCATCATCCTGCGGGCTTAGCCATCAGTCAGTTTTAAATCCATGTCAGAATATAGCCCTGATATGGATAAAATGTGGTAATCCAGGCAGTTTGTTGCTTTTATGACACTAATACTGCACTTATAACACTAAAAATACCAATGCATTTAATTCTTTGTTGTTTTCCAAGGTTACCCCTGGAATAAATTCAAAATTAGTGAACATACCCATATCCTTACTTAAGTAATTGTATAAGTATTTTTCTGAATATAGATCTCAAAGTGGATATTGAAGTTTCATTTTGTCTCTTGTTTGTATTGATTTTACCCATCTACAATTCCTTGAAAGTTATGTAATTGAAATTTCCTAATCTATACAGCTGTATTTCAAAAAGTCATCTTGTATATGTTGATTATTTCTGTGGTACTAATCTATATTCATAACAGTATATTGTTTTAAACTGAAGTGAAAATACTAGAATACCCTAATAAAATATTTTATTTAAAATGTTGAATCCCATAATTTTGTAACTTCAGTTTCCAGCATCCAAATTCTGAATATGACATTCAAGAGGTCTCCTGAAATTTCCAGAGGAATTTATAAACTTTAAACAGAGATCATGAGGAAAATCAAAGCATGCAACATAATACTCAGTGTTCTTGCCCGTTGTTCAGAGAACAATTTACTTTTCCTCATTAACAGATGTCTTGCATAATAGCACCTAATCTTGATTTAAGAAAACAAATAACAGCTTATCTAAATCTTCCTACAGTATTGTTCCTCACACCTGTTCATCATAATTTCTGATTTGAATATTTTCTTCTCATAGTCTCCCTGCCACGTCTCACTAGTTTTTAGTCCTGATTTCAAATTCCACTTCTGTTTCTCTCCACCTTTCTCCCTACTTGTCCCTTTCTGGAGCTCCTCTGCCTCACTTCCCTCACATCCTCTACTATCTCAAGTCATCACATTCAAGTCTTCATGAAAAATTTCTCATTTTTCCTTTTAACTCTCTTGCCCTGACTTTTAATATGTAAGAACAAGCTTTCTGACTCTTGGATGTGACACAATAGAGGAAAACAGCCTTCACTTTCTATGTTCTTTTTTTCTTGAAAAAAACAGAATTTAACATGGTTTGTTAGCAGGGCATGGAGAAAGATTTGATAAGAAAAGTTCTCATTGGGGTTTCAGTTTTCCACAACTTATTAAAAATCTGTGTGGTCAGTGAGTCAGTGAAAGAGTTAAAATCTGGCTTGACAGAAGCATCTGTCAAAGATAAGTTAAGGATGCAAATAAAACAGCTACTTTTATGATAACCAGGTTTGTTTTCATCAAGAATAATAAAAAAGTAGGATGATATGATCTGGTATTGTGTCACAGTGGTCTCATGTCACTGCCCCTCACACCAGATGTCTTTGTCACAGCACTGAAACAGAAGCAAAGTTGAATGATGGAGAATGACCTGTTTAAGCAATCTTTATAACCTTGGACCTCTTCAAATATAAACAACAAATGCAATGCAAGCTGCAAGATATCAGTTCACTCAAAAAATCTTATTTGATCAATAGCTAAAGACAGATATCCATTTCCTTATATATATAAAATCAACTATCACCTATAAATATTATTGCTGCAAATTGCAAATTGAATTATCTTTCAAACATGTTTTAGATAATTAAAACAGCCAAATTTAGGCAAAAACATATCTGACATAAATGACCTGTCTGCCATATTCCAGGCCCCAAAGCAAGCAACCGAAAATGACATGGGAAAGGCCATCAATAGTTTGTTGTTTTGCTGAATATGGGCAAGAGTTCATACTGCACTCTAAATGCTTTCCTGAACACCTGAAATATTTCATTTGCAGTATTCCTCTGATTTTATCTGGAATGTGGAAACCCAGCATAAATAATCCTAGCCTGAATAATGTAAACTTGATAAGAGCAATATTGAATTTAAAAAAACTTCTATATAATATTATGGATATGAGACACCCTTAGTTACTTTAACAACATTGCCAGGCCAGGCTGTCGCTGGCATAGAATACAGAATTCCCATTAAAAGTAACTGGAATTTTAAATATGGATCAATGGTGTGGCCCATGAAATAGCAAATGTCTTCAGTAGAAGTAAGATCTGTGAACTTGATCCTTGTTGTCCAAGAGACAACTTACAGCCATCTTCATGACCTGAACCGAGAACAATTCTATAAGCCAGTCTTGAAATTAAGACTATAGTAAATAATCATCACAGTAAATGGCAGGGTATAAGTCACCTTTTTTTGTGATAAATATCTGAGAAAATACAGGATCTAGTCATTTCTTTCATTCATGTTCCAAAACTGCATTATGCTGACTTTTTTGTCAAATGTTTACTGAGAAATCTGTGGAGTTCTAGTCCTTTCAATCTCACGTGGCTTTTCTGATTAGAAAAAGTATTATCTTTGCATTTTTTTATTATATGATATGTGTTTCTTAGCCCGTAATGCCTTCTTTTGTTCAGCAAGTAATTTTTCTTCCCACTTCATTTTTTTGTTACTTATTTTCCTCCCAATTTGTAATATCTATCTATAGCCCCTCAGGATTTCAGGCAATTTCTCTATTATATTCTTTATAACAGTCCAAAATGGCAATATCAGAAATCAAGAATTATGATTTTTAGTATCAATATTGATTGGCTTAATAATAAACATTGCTGCCAAGAGGTGGTTTCAGGATAAGAAAGTTCAAGTGCCAGGAGATAATGGCTTGTGATATAAATGACCCCTCAGTTTAACAAGAATTTTATCAGATTATAACTCTCTTTTTCAGTCTTAATTTCTCCTGTGATCCAAGTACCCTGAAGGAAACACCACATTTTATTCTGCAATAACAAAGGGATGATAAGAAAAACATAACAGGAAAGGAAAAGAAAGGAACACAAAGCAAACTTTAATCAATGCTTTATTTTTAGAGATCTCTGTTTCAGTTTTTCAGATAATCTCCATTCATGTCCCTCAACTGCTTTGAAAAAGGGAAATTTATGATTTGCACACTTTCGCTCCCATTCAGAACAGTCACAATGTTGTAGTTTGGTGTGCTCCAAAATGCACTCACTGGAGGAGGCTGTTGCTACACGGCTGTAAGATAAATGGATTCATGTTTGCAAGGATATAATGTACGGATTTTACTGTAAAATATGATAAAAAATACCGTATGACATCCTTCTCAGTATACACCCAAGGGGGAAAGTTAACCTGGAGACCTGTGCTCAGGAACTGGCTGGGCACTCATTGGTGAGTGGTAGCAGTTGTATTATGCATAACTTTTTTTGGTATATTCTTTTATTTTAATTAATGTCCCTTTATGACCTATTAATCTATCTTTCTAACTCATGAGTTTTACCTTTCTTTTTTTTTTTTCTCCTTACTCTCTCCCCCAACCCACTTGGGGGAGCGTAAATGGTGTTCAGCTGCCTGACAAGTTGAACCACAACAAACAGTAAATGAGAAGGCTTTCTGTAAAGAGAATGACAAAATCATGAATGAGGAAAAACCTTAAAACAGATACAATATTATTCAGGATAGTCAAGTCTAAAGCTGACTGAAGAACCTCATGATACTGAGCAACTAAATGAGCAGAAAAAATTCACTGTTAAGAAGCACAGTTGAATAAATGTATTCCAAGTTGATCTATACAGTGATACGTTCTCAGTTATCACATTGTCACGTCTCTGAGAATATCAGCTCTATGTTACATGGCAGTCAAAATGGCAAATAGATTATGAGATGTTGTTAAAAAAGGAAAAGAGAAGTAGAAAACTATCGTGTTGCTCCTGTGTAAATGCGTGGTATACCACTTACTTTAACATTGAATCTGGCCTTTAAGAAGACACACAAAAATGTGAACAGGGATACAAGTGATTCTGCTTCTCAGAATCACAGCTACGGTGAGAAGCTGAGAATTGTAGAGCACTTTTCAGCATGGAAAATGGGAGGAAGACTAAAGCATCGTGAATAGCATAACAGATACAGTTAGTAAGATGGTGCACTGCACAATTCTCAGTTAGCAGATTCAATGCAAACATGAAGCACTACTTTTTCATATATCTCATAATTTAATTGTTAACATTCTTGCATTAGGATTCTATGGGAGCAAAACAGCTTCAAAAGGAGATTAGATAAATTAGTAGATATGTAGCTCTTGAGCAAGCAGTTTGAATAATCTCTAGCTCAGGCAGGATCTAAACTACTACCTGTGGGAAATTTTAATAGAAGAGAGATCAGTCTGTTTATATAATCCTCAATGACTTGCTGATGGTGAGATAAAAGACATTTGAAGTGATTTGAAACAGGACTCCAGGCTATATAAAACAGTATTCTTCACATAGTACATCAACTCACATTGCTATGCCTCTATAAAAGATACCGATCAACACAATAAAATTAAGAGGTTTGGTAGGTGTTTTGTTTGGTTTTGTTTGTTCTTGTTGTTATTTGTTGTGGATTTTTTGTTGTTGTTTTTTCCCCCTAATGTTGCCACTTGAATAGAAAGTCAGCGTTTCTGATAGGGACCTAGACTGTAATATTATAAAATTAGTGTTTGTTGTATTTAGTGAAATCTGGGTGTTTGGTACAACTGAAACCCCACAGAATGAGTTTTCTCTTATTTGTCTCCAATATGTGGGTGAAAATTACCATATAAAAAAGGAAGAAATTCAGGCTGGAGAGAGTCATATTAGTCAGGGAAGCCAATTAGGTACTTATTTGGCATGGAAAAAGAAAGCAAAGGCAATATCGTTTTCTGGAAGAGGAAGAGAAGATAATATCCATTAGTGTAGAATCAATCACAGAGAAAGTCAAAGATGTGAGCTGAGCCAGAAAGTCTTCAGAACTGAAAAAGTAGGCCATGAGATTGATGAGTAAGCTTAATTAGGCCAGAAAAAATTACCTCCAGCTTTTAGGAAGGCAGTCTAGAAACAATATTAAAACTAAGGCAAAGAAATGTGTGCAGTGTTTGCTTATTTTTGGTCTAATTGTTATACCTCCATGGTGAGATAGACTATCTCTTTAGAATTCAGTACAATGATAGTAAAAATATGCAAGCATAGGCCTGGGGGACTCACCTCCAACAGTGACTTCAAGAGTTGTGGAATGTTGTCAACTCAATGACAACATCCAGTCTCTCAGAGAGAGAGGATCCACACCTAAAGAATATGCCAACTCACACGAAACCTCATTCTCTTTCTAGAGACTTACAATCTAACCCCATTCAGAGATTGCTTCTTCCACGCTCAGGATCAGAGCATCCCCACACGTAGGAAGTCAAGGAAGGGAGCCAGGAGGCCTGCGTGGTTGAATAGGGATCTATTGGGTATGCTCAAGCAGAAGAGGAGAGTTTACAGGTCATGGAAGCATGGGCTGGCCACTTGGGAGGAATACAAGGCTGCTGTTAGAGGATGTAGGAAGGCAGCTAGGATAGCCAAGGCCTCCTTAGAATTACAGTTGGCGAGAGGGGTCAAGGACAGCAAAAAGAACTTTTTCAAATACATAGCAGATAAAACTAATACCAGAGGCAACGTAGGCCCACTGATGAATGGGGTGGGTGCCCTGGTGGCAGAAGATACAGAGAAGGCAGAGTTACTGAATGCCTTCTTTGTCTCTGTCTACTCTGCCGGAGGCTGTCCTGGGGAGCCCTGTACCCCTGAGACCCTGAATGAAGCCAGGTCAATGGAGGAGTTTGCTTTAGTCGATGAGGACTGGGTTAGGGAGCAATTAAATAGTCTGGACATTCATAAATCCATGGGTCCAGATGGGATGCATCCGCGGGTGCTGAGGGAGCTGGCTGAAGTCATTGCTGGACCACTCTCCATCATCTTTGCCAAGTCTTGGGAAACGGGAGAGGTGCCCGAGGATTGGAGGAAAGCAAATGTCAGTCCAGTCTTCAAAAAGGGCAAGAGGGAGGACCCGGGTAATTATAGACCGGTCAGCCTCACCTCTGTCCCTGGGAAAGTAATGGAACAGCTTGTCCTTGGTGCCATCTCAAGGCATATCAAGGATAAGAGGGTTATTAGGGGCAGTCAGCATGGCTTTACCAAGGGTAGGTCATGCTTGACCAACCTCATAGCCTTTTATGAGACTGTAACAAGGTGGATGGATGATGGCAGAGCGGTGGATGTGGTCTACCTTGACTTCAGTAAAGCCTTTGACACAGTCTCCCACAGCATCCTCACAGCTAAGTTGAGAAGGTGTGGTCTAGACAATAGAGTAGTGAGGTGGGTTGCAAACTGGCTTAGGGAGAGAAGCCAGAGAGTGGTAGTCAATGGTGCGGAGTCTAGTTGGAGGCCAGTATCTAGTGGAGTGCCTCAGGGGTCAGTGCTGGGGCCAATATTATTCAATATATTCATTAACGATTTGGACGAGGGAATTGAGTGTACTATCAGCAAGTTTGCTGATGACACTAAGCTGGGAGGAGTGGCTGACACGCCGGAGGGCTGTGCTGCCATCCAGCGGGACCTGGACAGGCTGGAGAGTTGGGCGGGGAATAACCTAATGAAATTTAACAAGGGCAAGTGTAGAGTCCTGCATCTGGGCAGGAACAACCCCAGGTTCCAGTATAGGTTGGGAGATTACATATTAGAGAGCAGTGTAGGGGAAAGGGACCTGGGGGTCCTGGTGGACAACAGGATAACCATGAACCAGCACTGTGCCCTTGTGGCCAGGAAGGCCAATGGCATCCTGGGGTGTTTTAGAAGGGGGGTGGTTAGTAGGTTGAGAGAGGTCCTCCTTCCCCTCTACTCCGCCCTGGTGAGACCACATCTGGAATATTGTGTCCAGTTCTGGGCCCCTCAGTTCAAGAAGGACAGGGAACTGCTGGAGAGGGTCCAGCGTAGGGCAACGAAGATGATTAAGGGAGTGGAGCACCTCCCTTATGAAGAAAGGCTGAGGGAGCTGGGTCTCTTTAGTTTGGAGGAGACTAAGGGGGGACCTTATTAATGTTTATAAATATATAAAGGGTGAGTGCCATGAGGATGGAGCCACGCTCTTCTCGGTGGCAAACAATGATAGGACAAGGGGTAATGGGATCAAGCTGGAACACAAGAGGTTCCACTTAAATTTGAGAAGAAACTTCTTCTCAGTGAGGGTGACAGAGCACTGGAACAGGCTGCCCAGGGAAGTTGTGGAGTCTCCTTCTCTGGAGACATTCAAAACCCGCCTGGACATGTTCCTGTGCGACCTCACCTAGGTGTTCCTGCTCCAGCAGGAGGATTGGACTAGATGATCTTTTGAGGTCCCTTCCAATCCTAAACATACTGTGATACTGTGATACTGTGATACTCATCCCACTGGACTGACTAACATGACAATTTGATGAGGTTATGTACTGACAACCAGGATCTGAGTATCTCTCTTGATTAAACAAATACTAAACTTGATTAGCATGACAAAAACTGAAGTTTACCTGCAGTCTAATATGTAAACGTAAAGAAGTTTAGTTATGCCAAATTACATAGCTCTATTATCAAGTTATTAATTGTATCTGTGGTAAACAGAGGTATTATACATCATTATTCAGCTCTATTTCTATTGCATTACTTCAAAACAAAAAGACCCAAACCAAAACCCAGACAACAAAAACATCCATTATACTGATACTAGAGGAAAAAGAGCAAATATGCCATCTGTTTTCCTGAGACCCACACTTTGTAACATCTTTTAACCCATTTGTCCAATTTCTAAATAGTAAGCATTAATCCATATACTATTACAAACCATGACCTCACCCATGTTTCAGCCTGCTGGCTTACAATGAGCAAACCAAGTAATTGAATGCAATCTCAGTGGCAAAACAGCATGAAGAACATTAGAAAAGCTGACCCTTTCTCTCAAATCTCACCTCAAAAGTCCATACAATTTATAGAAAAGATCATCCATTTCTGCAATGCATTCCTCAAGGAACACAAGGTCACTGAACTCTGTCTTTGGCCATTTGGTGAATTCTACAGTACTCTACATGAGAGCTCCTCTCTTCTGTCCTACTTGTTGAAGCATGCAACCTGCCTTACTCTGCAGGGGTTTGTCATGTTGTTGAGCTGCTGTTGTGTAGTGAAGCATTTTGAAGAACTGAAGTGTAGCATTACAAGAAAAAAAAAGGGGGCAAATAAAAAAGTCCCTTGATTTAGAAACTCAGGCTGAATTGACTTGTTTTTCCATGGTATATGTGGAATGCAAGCACATATACAACAAAAGCTCCATATAATCAACTTGGGAGGAAAAATGCTAACACAAGAAGTGCAATTTTTCTTAAAGGAACAACGAAGGTTAGCCAACCTAATTATTATTATTTCTTCATACCTGCTGTGGACAATGTTCCCACACACATCTGTAATATTAACTAAGTTTTATTGTGATATTTCAAAAGACTATACTGGTTAGCTACATGCACTCTATTTTTAAAGTGATATTAAGTAAAATAATATAGTTAACTTTTTTTCTGCCAAGTTATTGCTGGAACTGAAGAATCAAAAGGGGAAAAGAAAAGACAGAAATCTTAATTTGGACCTGCTTCTCTGACAGAATTTATTTTGTTGTTGTCTCCAGCTTATAAGGGTTCCCAAACAGTGCCTTTGGTTGGTGAATGCAAGGAGATAGGGAGAAAGAAGGATCTTACTTTTTTTCTTCCTCCCCTCAGCAATATTAGCAGCTTCTCCCAGATCCACAGGCAATAGTGCACAGGTATACCTGAAGGAATATAACTTCCTCTGCTTTCACCCATTCCCCACCCACCGTATATTATTCTCTATTTTCAGACTCATATTCTAATATTCTAGAATCACTTCACTGCCTCAAAACGCACACTCACATGCATTGCCCCCAGATCTCCCTACACAGGAGCTGTTCCTGCCTAGACTTCGAGACAGATGAGGAGCTACCAGAATTTGCACATGGCAGAATGTTATATCTAACCAGGTAACCATTGTCAGCTACACAGTAGATCCCTCTGGTCAAGTGCCCCAGCCTGTGCCTTCACTACAAATGGGTTGTGAGAAGGTAGCCCTGTAAACGTCATGTGTGTATTTGATGCTCATGGAAGGCTACATTTTCCTATTTTCTGTGCCTGTGCTTGTCTGCATTTCTTTGAGAAACAGCCAGGTAAGCTGAGCCAGTAATTAGTCTGAGATACAAAAGCTAATTGTCCTAGTATCCTAAGGAGGACATTTGTAAAAGTTAGCATCCAGAGCCAACTGGAACAAGTTTGTGTTGAAGAACAGATCCCAGACTACTATGCTGGATAGATGCTGTTCCCTTGACATAAGTTCTTTCAAGTTATAATAAAATCTTTGTCATAAAAATAAAAAAAAGAAGACACAAACCAAAAAAACCTACAAACCTAAAAGCATTGTATTTTGTATAGGTCAGTTATTCACCCCATATGTGAGGCTGTTAAACTATTCCTTCAGCTGTCTAACCAAAAATGCACTTTTGAGAAATTCTAAGTGCATCTACATGAATGTTTTACTGAGAATTTAGAGTTTCCCTTTGAAATGAATGTCCTGATTGTTCCCCTTTGTAACACTTTATGGAGCACTCTCAGAACATGCAGAATGGATACATTTCAGATTAAATCAAAAAATGAACTATGAAACTGTGCTTAATGCCCTCCAACTGCTAACAGGCATTCAGCCTACAAGACCAGACTAGAGAGAGTATGAAATAAAAACCTTATAAATGGATGTACTGTGAACATCAGGTCCTCAGCACAAATCTACTTGTACATGTAAAAGCAAATAGTGTTGCTATTTGGTAATATGTGCATAACAGAGGCTCTCAATTGTTTTCCTGTTCTTAACTGTCCTCTAGTGCAATCTTTTATTTCTACTGAGAGCAGATACCACACAGGGAGATAAACCCTAGTAGGCTAAAATAAACCTTTGTGGCTATTCCCTTTTGTTTTTATTATGAGAAATAAACTTCTATGTTTTAGAAAGTTTAATCTCTTTTCATTGTAATTTTAATCACTAATTTTTCTAATTATGTCAATTATGCATTAATGAATTGTTGCATTAATATGGTGTTTATAAATATATATGTATTGTATATATCCAGTATACCAGACATACCAAGCTTATTTTAGATCATTCAAGACTTTCAAACTCTTTTGTGCTTTTCAGCAAGAACGTACTGCACAATCTTTTCTGGTGTGAAAGCAAGAGATGGACAAGCTAAAAACAGAATAGTAGAAGCTTTTTTCTGAGTTGAGCCCTAAGATATTAATTTTTAGTGCTACATTTAAAAACAGAGCCTATATTCACTGGCCTATGATCCAATTTTTTCAATCAGGTTTACAAGAACGCACTACTAAATTTATTAGATAGTTACTTTTTACATTTCCAGCAGGATATCTTTATGAAATATTACAATGAATATGTGTTTCTTCAAGAAGCAGTAATGTAATAAAATGCATCACTACTTTTGATTGCATTGATAGCTTGTAGGAAGAAAAGTCCCGTTAGGGAAACGTGCTTTGTGTTCATACAGAACAAGAAAGACTCTGTTTGTCAGTGCATTAAAACCATGGAAGTCATTAGGTTTGTATAATAACAATCTTGTAAACACTGATAGTTCTATGGTTAGTTTTTTCAACAGCTGTTTTGTATAAGAGTCTCTGGGTGCTTGAAGTCATAACATTTTTCAAAAGGACCATATTAGCTATTTATTAACTCAACCTATATTTTCACTACTCTAGCTTAGGTAACCATTAATAGTGTTCCAATTTCAGTCAATAATAATAAAAACCTATTTTCAATTTTGTGGAATAAGAAAAAATTTTGGAGGGTTCATTGACTTTAGAGCATAGATATTATTTTCTAGTAACAATACAGAAACAAAGAACTTTTATGAGAGAAGCAGAATGTGAAAGAAACTTTAAACAAGCAGAAAAAAAATCAGCATCACCTGAAAGAAGCAGGTACACATGACTGCTCAAGACAGTGAGGCAGATTAAATGCAGATGGATACAGTTAAAAAAATTGTGTCATAGTTGTGTTTAAAGTGTCTTCCCATCTGCAGGGACTGATAAATCTATGGACTCACATTGAACGACAGCATTCAATTTATCTGGAAATAGTTACCTAGTTTGGTTAGAAAGTCAAAGGCAGCTCACAGACCTCTTCTGTGTGATATTAATAGACTTTAACGGTTTAAATGGAATCAGAGGTATGGGAAATTGTATTGGAGAGAAGACAGAAATTTAGGAAAAACTTGAATGGAAATGTAGCTTAGTTAATCCAGTCAAGGGTAAAAATTCACAGTTGTTAGCAAACTGGTTCTGTTACGAACACAGTGGTACCAAAAGAACATAGCTATAGGAATGATTACATTTTCATATTTTTAAACAACAATTGTCAATTTAAAGAGTTTTATTCTTTTCTTCCTTCTTCCCGTAGAATGAAATTTAACAGTAAACCCATTAAAGAAAAAAATCCTTCCTATTCTTCAACAGCAAAGGTGGTTCTGTATTATTTAAATGGAATGTGTGGGATTGAAGTTTCTCTGTACAGAACTGCAATCTGACTCTATATTAGCTCCCATTAGCCAATGAATATGTTTGAATTCCGTAGTCAAAAACATATTTCCTATCCTAACTTTTCCCAGGGTAAACATGCATTTAGTGTTTTCGTTAGTTTGTTTATTTTTGTTTGTGTTTGTTTTTGTTTTGTTGTCTGGTTTTGGTTTGGTTTGGTTTGGTTTGGTTTGGTTTGGTTTGGCTTGGTTTGGTTTTTTTTTAATCATTCCCTCTAGACTTTCCTTGGCCCTTGTGCCTTGACTAGGTGCAAATGAAAAATCTCATGCAACTTTGTGTTTTTGTGTGGTGACGAGGAAGTTCTCCAAGAGAAAAAGAAATCCAAGTGCTGAGGACGTTTAGTGAAAAATATTTGTAAAAATTCTGTCTAAGCTCTAGCATTTGATCCTTCTGCTGCCTTCTTAGATTCTAAAACTGGTGGTAGCCAAGTCCTGATGCAACATATTTCCTCTCTTTTTTTTTTTTTATTTTTTCATTAACCACCACAAAACCAAATATGTTTTCTCTCCCTGTTCTTTAAAAAAGATCCGTAGAAGCAAACAAAAAGTGAGTAAAGCTCCTATACCAATGATTAGAAGAAAGCACAGAAAGAGAAAGGAGCTGTATCAAAGTATTTAAAAGTTTGTTTCTTAAGAGGTTTTTTCCTTCAGAATCCTAGCAAAGAAACAAAAATTGTCTTTTGAGTAAAAGTCCTGTGTTTACGGACTTGCTGTCGAATAGCATCATAGGAAAATTCCTGTTGGGGAAGAAGCTGTCTGGGGATTGAACATTTTCTCCCATGTGCTGAGAAAATGTTTACTATCTCAGCTATCAATATGGCCAATGAATGTCCTTAGCCCAATTAACGTTTTTGAATGCCCCTAGGGGGAGATATTCATCTAGATTTCATACTCAAACTAGATGAACACACAGAATTTCCTTCTGGAAATGTTCAAAAGCACCAGCTTGTTCTCATCTGCTGTAAGGTTAATACAATCTTCTAAAAGAAACCCCAAATCTGACACTAAACAACAAGATTGTACCTTTAAGTTAATTGTTCAACAAACAAGACCTCAAATCCACTTGAATAATTATTTTTACTTGAAAAATTATCAGTGACACACATTGTTGTGGCTTAGATTTTACTGTTGTAGGTAAAAATAATCCAAAATGTGTGAGAACATTATTTTTAAAATAATGGTTTTATTACAGCTTCTTTTTTTTTTCTTTTTATTCACCTCCTTATTTCTTTAAGTCTCTACTAATTTACTCCTCTTGAAGATTAAATGTTGTTTTTCACCATGTTCTCATTTTAAACCTTACATTCTAATACCACTCAAAGGAGACTTCATGAAGCAAGACCCCAAATAAAACATTCACTCTATTTGCTGGTGTTTCAAGCATTAAATTAATATTCTTGAAGTTCATTCATTAAGTCCCTAACCTGCAATTAGGATTCAGGCCATGCTGCTGATTAGACAGGAAAAATAAATCAGCCTCCAGAGAAAGGCAGCTTTTCATTTGAATCCAATCAGGGAGAGCAAACACACTCCAAAAAGGGGATCTGTGGTATATAGATGTAATTATTATGAAGGAAAAAAGAAAAAGAACTTGCAGCCTTAATGAACGTGAAATAAGGTGTTTTAGCCTTGAGAGCTCCCTGCAGCTCTCCATGGCTTTTCTTAGTAGCAATCCTATTGACCATAACTTGGCAATAGATGACAAAAAAGTTATTCCATAATTTATCTAGTGTGCTTCATTATATTCTAAAATGTCTGAGCTGATTTATTACAGCTAGTAGATCCATGCAAATGAAAGGCAAGGTGGTATTTGCTACCAACGTGCAAGCAAGCAAAAGATCAAGGCAGCCAAATTAGAAACAAAACAAACTCCAAACAACAAACCAACCCTTTAAAGTATTACAGGAATGAAGAACATTGTGCCACTACCACCCCTGGAGGTAAGATTATCCAAATATTTCCAATATACAGCAGGAAAAATGAAAAAGTGTATTTGCTGCAGGGAACGCAGTTAAACTAAGTTACATTTGAATAGGCTGAATTCTGCTATTAGTTAACACTCCTGAAGATCTGTGAGCTCTACTGATATCTGATGGTTGTTCAAGCGTTTTTATAAATCAGATCACTTGGATAATAAATATTTTTAGTGATTTAATTTTGGAATTCTGAAAATCTTGGTTAGAATGTAATAGCAAAGATTGCTCAGCTGTTGTTAGCTTATTAATTGCTTTTTGTCAATAGATTTTGCCAATAAACAGCAGGCTTATGTTAATTTTAACAGAAGAAAGTGATCTGCCAATCCAAATCTTCATGGCAATAACCAATCTAAATAGTTGAGTCTTGCTTAACAAATCATAAAATATATACCAGCAGTTTTTCTTGGCTAATTGGTTTACTAGCAGAAGTAGTAATTTTTATGCCTTCTGTATTGTAAACCAGAACTGAATACTGAATTGTTCCTGTGAAACAGTTTTCCCAGCCATGTTGCCCTTAGGGATTTACCTCTTCTGCCTTTTCCAGGGAATTCTATACAGGTTCCCTCTTAAATCCATCTACCATCCTGCTCAGCAGGACCATAGACATTCAACTGATAAACATATCTTTTCTGAGTAGAACCCATAATAGAGCTAAAATCAAATAAATTTATCTCAGCACTTTATCTACTTTTAGACCTACAGGTCACTCTGGTAAATTATTATTGCTTAATACTGAAACAATAACAGAAGGGCCAACTCTAATGTTTGCAAAAAGCAAAAGTATTCAAACATAGCCCACATAATTTTTTTCCAGAACTTTCCATGCCTACTCAAGAATAAGTTTATTGTGTTTATAGCTTAGTTTTCAGAAGAAGTTGAGATTAAGAAGCAGATCTGTAAAATCTATAGCAAACACGTATTTCTAGCTCTGAGCCAGTGCCTGTATTAGGAACTTGTGGACCAGTAAATAAGCTTTTCCCTTTAATAGTAAAGGCCACAGACTTTCTGTTGACCTCACTGTCAGAAGTCTTATGACTTGTCTAAACTACCACAATCTGAACTGGTCTCAGCTTATTCTAACAGTCATCTAATAGTAGTCATATAACTATTTCCTAACCTGTTTTAGTTCAAGAAGATTAACAACAATGAAAACCTGTCCCTACTGAAGTTACTGGAAATTCTACAGTTGGTATCAGTCTGACTGAAAAACAGTAAAGACAGAAGAAAAGTAGCACAACTATCTGGTCCAATATGTGGTACAATCTATAACATAGGTAACATGAAAAGTATAACATAAGCACAACATTCTGTACTGCTTCAGTCAGACTCTCATGCTATGGTTGTATGACATGACCCTGAGTCCTTCCAACATGAGATTCCTGATAAAGTAATCAGTTTTATTTCAGACCTGTATGTAAAGCCAATGTACCACAGGGGAAAAAAAAGAAAAAATAAACAAAAATAAAAAAGACTTGCAATAAACTGACTGGAAACGTTAAATTTACAATGTGAGAATGTGAGAAGAAAAATAAAGGAAATGATAAGACAGCACAAGACAACAAATAAAAGCTTGGTTGGTGGGAAAGGAATCAGTGAAAGAAAATTTTTCATCTACAAGAGAACTGATGTTAGGCCAAATTAATTGTCTAGGAGTGGGAGACTATGCCTTTGAAGAGGTTAAACCTTCAATAACAGGTGGTGTGTGTAACAGCAGATAAACTGAAGTTTTGTTACAATACAGAAAATGATGGCCCTTGCTTACCTGTGGGAGAAAATATACTTGGAAATGTCAAGTGCCCACAAAACAAAAATATTGAGTTTGAGACATCAAATGCCAAAAAACATTGAGGATTGAAACAATGCAACTTGAGCAATTATTCAGAATCTACATCTTCAAATGTGTCTGAAGTCTGTATAACAACAACTTTTGTCCAAGCTAGACAAACCAGAGATGAGCCCTAGATTTTTTCAAATTTGTCTAGATGATGACAGTTAGAAGGACATGTAGTAGCAATTTAAAATCATGTAAGGGTATAAATAGCAAAGATAAATTATATAAAGGGAAAAGGAATAGTAATTATGAGAAATGTAAAGCAATTACAAAAGGAGAAGGTGATTCATAATTTCAGAAATCAATTCTGTTCTGGGATCTGTTAAACATGAGGCTGGGTGGTGAATCAAAGGAGACATACCTTGTGGCATTTATGAGACCAGAAAAACTCCTAGGGAGTACTGCTTTGGATGAGTGGGCCAAATTACAAAGGAAGTAGTAGAATTCTAGAGATTGGAAACTAGAAATTTCTGTGATTTATTTTTCTATTTCATTCCCAGCTGAATTCTACTCAAAGCTATATCGAAGTAGAATGATGTACTGTTGCTATAAAAAAAAATAAAAAAAAAATCTGTGTTTGTTTGTTTGTTTGCTTGTTTTTATATAGTGAAACAAACTATAATACAGAGATGTTTCAGAGTAGCACACCACATTCTGTGGGAGAGACTGGGCACTTATATATGTAGGACAAAATTTATATTTTATACAAATTAATGAGTCCATGAATTCTCTTTAGACTGAAAGTGGTCCCTGAGTTCTTAATAGTGATTACAAGCTGCAACCCTGAACCACTGAATTGGATGATGCTGAGGAGCTCTACCTTTTACTCCAAGTATCCATATGCGCTAAAACGATCATGTTAAGTTTTCTTTGTTCATGATAGACACAATTGTACTGAAGTAATCAGGATATATTATTTTCAAAACCTTAATGAAAAAAAATTACATATTTCCTGAGGAGGAAAATGATTAAATTAAAAACATCTAGATAAAGTATCCTGAAGTGTTAGACCTTGTATGGGTATCTCTGTAGAGTCAGCTGAGCAGAACACTATTGAAATAAAGGCCTGGTGATGCGTGAATCTATTGCCCAGAATAATCAAGAAGAATAAAACAGAAAAACAAACAAATACAAATGCAACAGTGACTTGAAGGGAAAGAGTGAAAACCTGGAGTCATTTGTGCATGAAAGCTTGGTATGTTGTTTCTTTTATTGAAGTTTACAGCAGCTTCCTGTAGACATGCTTTGATATAGCAATACCTTTTAGTAGTCCTTTAACCTTTCCATCAATCTCCGTTTCCAACGTCTTATCCTTTTATTTCAGTTTTGTATTCAATTCTTTACCTAAAGTCTTTGATAAAGGAATTTTCTTGTTTCGAAAATAAAGCTATTTTTGGCTTTAAGCAGGCATTTGATCACACTGAGCCTGTCAGTGCAAATTTAGTATTCCGGAAAGGCAACATGCTGCAATTATTTACAGAATATATTTAGCAGTTATATTCAGAGTTCATAGCTTCAGTAGTAAGAATGATGAATTAATAATAAAATCCAATAAATTTTCAGATAGGAGTATGATTGTAACTGTGTTTAACAGAGTTATATAAGCAGTCTTCATCTAGGCTGTACTAGCAGACTCGTGCACCTTAGTCTTCATAGATGAGCTAGAAGTTGGAGATATCTGTAGGAGAGGTTGAAAGGCTGACTTCAACAGCAGAGTTAAATAACCTTTCTTCAAAAGGCTGTTGTAGACTTGCACCCAAAAAAAAGAAAAAAAAATAAATTGTTTTTCTTCCTTTTATCTTCTTTTCCCTTATAATTCTTGGGTAAACTTAGTTGCTCTTTTCACCTGTGGAAGCCTTTGTTTCAAAGA
The DNA here is from genome assembly GCF_964273445.1 of Streptopelia decaocto. NCBI lineage: Eukaryota > Metazoa > Chordata > Aves > Columbiformes > Columbidae > Streptopelia > Streptopelia decaocto. The sequence continues at coordinate 97,366,735 of NC_138663.1, forward strand.
ATAGATTTATTGTAGACTTAATGTTTAAATTATTCCTTTATCTTTTTTTTTTTTTTTTTTCCCTAGCTCTCTCTTGGTCATTAATTTGTAGATTAGAACTTAAAATAAAAAAGAAATGAATGAACACTTTTTTGGGTGCAGAAGAGATGCAACAGGTATTCTATTACACACTCGAAGCATCAAACAGCCATTGTTTGAAGGCATTTCAAAGAGAACATGCTAAGTTTCAAAGAATATAGAGATTTTTCAGAAAAAAAGAAATTGGAAAGACAGAGTGTGGAAAAAGAAACAACTGGTCACCTGTGTTATAAATAAAATTATTAGGCAAGTAAGATTAATGAGTAAGTATAGATTATTAATTATTATTTTAAAGTTTTCACCCTTGGTTTTCATCGTTTTCAGCTGCAACAGAGTTAACAATATATTAATAACTTTATTTTCCCTTAATCAGTCATAGGGATAATTTGATTGATCATTCCTTTATTGAAAAAGACATAATGCATCCATAATAGGTAAAGAACTGTGCTGCAGTGTGCATATTTATTCCACATGCACACAAAAATTCCCTGTGTTGAAATAACAGAACATTCAGATGTTAGTAATGGCCTGTTATATCATATTTTGACCCTTTTGTTACTGTAGCACAAACTTTATAGGATCTCATTCTAATTCTTTTTCTGTTCTGTACTTCACAGATGCAGAGAAACACGCAGATGTCTTTTTCCTGCATCTTATACTATGTATGCTGCCAGTAATCACCATGTTATATATTTTCTGGAGTTCACAAGTCAACTGATTTGGGACATATCACAAGGTATTTTTAAGGATCTTAGTTAGCTTCTACCAAATTTCAGTTTCTGGTACCCCGAGACTGTAAAACCACTAGAACAAGGAAGTAGCAGAGTCCAACAAACTGTCTTTCAGTCATGTATGTTTTCATCACTCCTTCTAAATTTAATCTCCAAATACCAGTGAGACTCCTTGGTCTACTCAATCAACATCTCTTGCTGTTATAGATATAGCAAAAGCAAAGTTACCTGTCTTAGAATTGAAATAGAAACATGGGACCAGCCACCCTCTAGCAAGTTAATTTGCTTTCAGTTCAAGATGATAACCAATTAGAGGGTTAGTTCAGAAAAGCACATGGAACTCCATTTCTTTGCCTTTAAAATGCAATAGATGACAAACCTGGGACCTAGTGACATCAAAGCCTGTAATCACAGAATCATGAAGTGGCTGAGGCTGGAAGGCATCTCTGGGTATTATCTAGATGAACTCCCTGCTCAAAATAAGGTCCACTAGAGCAGGTTGCTCATAGCTGTGCCAAGCTTGGTTTTTGGTATCCCCAAGGACGGAGACTCTGCAATTTCTCTGGAGGACCCACTCCAGTGTTTGACCACTCTTACTCTAAAAAGTGAAATAAAATTAAAAACAAACAAACAAACAAACAAAAAAAAAAACAAAAAAAACAAACCCCAAACCAAACAATAACAAACATAAAAACAAAACAAAAAAAAACAACAAAAACCAAAGAAACAAACACAACCCCAAGCCTTACGTGGCTTCTGTTTCAATTTGTATAATTTATTGTTCTCTCAGGTGGTACCACCAAGCAAATTCTGGCTCCATCTTCCTCACTCTCTCCATCAGTTATTTATATACACTCATAAGCTTCCCCCTGAGGTTTCTCTTTTCCAGGCTGAACAGTCGCAACTCTCCCAGCCTCCCTTCCTATGTCAAACACTTTAGTTCCTTGTTCAGCTTGGTGGCCCTTTGCTGTACTCAGCTCCAATATGTCCATGCTTTTAACATACTGGAGAGCCCGGCATTAAACCGAGCATGCCAGATGTCTTACGAGGGCTGAGTAGAGAGGAAAGGTCACTTCCCTGTACCTGCTGTCAATGCTCTGCCTAATGCAACCCAGGAGGCTGTTGACCCTCTCTGTCATGAGGACACACTGCTGGCTTATGGTCAGCTTGTAGACTATAGGAACTTCTAGGTCCTTGTTCACAGAGCTGCTTTCTAGCCAGCAAGCCCCTAACCTGTGCTAGTGCATGTAGTTATTTTTTCTCAGATGGAGGACTTGCCATTTACTTCTGCTGAAGTTTATAAGGTTCCTGTTTAACCTTTTCTCTAGCCTGCCAAGTACCTCTAAATAGCAGCACAGCCAACTGGTGTATCAGTACTCTTCCTAGTTTTGTGTTATCTGCAAACTTGCTGAGGGTGCACTTACTCCCATCATCCAGGTCATCAATGAAGGCATTAAAAGATATTGGCCCTAGTATCTGCTCTTGGAGTACAGCACTAGTTACTGGCTTCCTGTTGGACTTTGTGCTGCTTATCACAACACTTGGAGCCCACAACTCTCCAAATTATCTAACTCATATTTCAACAGCTTATCTATTATATAAGGATATTATGAGAGACAGTGTCAAAAGTGTTGCCGAATTCAACATAAAAAATATACACTGCTCTTCCCTCATCCACTCTCCTTTTCACCATCTCAGATCCTGTGCAGCTTGCTGACATTCTCCCGGATCTCCTTTCCCTGACAACAGTGTCCCCCAGTGCACATCTGCTGAGGGTGAGGAGCTCACCTGCCCCATCCTAGTCTCAGCAAGGGGTACCAAGCAGCCCCCAGCCCCGGAATTGCATTCTCCCTCAGGAGCTCACTCCAGGGGTGGGACACTGATGGGTCAGGGACAGTTTCTTCAGGGTTGGTGCTGGGGACTGTGCATTGTGATATGCTACCACTGTTGCCCAGCCTGTGAGCACTACTCTCAGCAGAGCTTCTGGCTCTCTTCTGTGCTGTATGTGTTGGCTGCCTCCTTTAGCTGCAGACCCAGTATGGCAGAGCCATAACTGGGGACACTGAAAGAGCAGGTCACTTGTTAGATGCCCTTCCTAGAAATCCCAGATATTAGACCACATCCCTGCTGCAGAGAAGATGTTATTCTGCTGCTTGGAACACTGGGAAGAAAACTCCTTCTCACTTCAAATTCTGAAGACAAGATAAACTCTGAATACAAAAGCTTTCAGATCCAAAAGAGCCCTGTCCCCTAAACAGAAGCTGCAGAACATGGTAACCCTTCAGAAGTTAACTAAAACACTCAGAAGCCAACTTTCACGTAAAGCTGAAAAAAATTGTTTTCCTGGTTCCCCAAAGAAGCCCAAGATTAAAACAATACAAATGGAGCACAAGCAGAATCAACCATTTTCCTTTAAAGTGCCTCTGGAGAGATATTACAGTATTCAGCCAAGGATCCTTGTCACAAAATTTTCCTTTTTATTAAAATTATTTCTAGGATTTATCTTATCTATTCCTTAGGCTGATGAAACCCTACTGTAGAGCAGCTTAGATCTTCATGGTGTACACAAGATACTTACCTCAGCATTTCCCCCAAAATTTGAAGTTCAGGACTGCTTTAGAAGATATGCCTCTATCTTTGCTTGAGTGAATACATAATTATCCTCATTTATACACAGAAGTTCACACATGCACCTGACTGATGCTGTATGAATACAGGCAAAGCTAGATGTACCTCACTATCAACTGTAAAGCTTTTATGTGTTTTTGTTTTGGGGTTTTTCTTGTTTGTTTGGGGTTTTTTTTTTGTAGTTTTTTTTTTTTATTATTATTTTCTTCCTTCTCTCTGAACATTTCTGCCCGAACACTTCACCTGTTTTACAAGCAGAGATGATAAAACAGAGGCAAGGAAAGCAGCTTGCCAAAGGTCACCTAGTCAGTAACACTGTTGATCTAGAGACCACTTGATTACTGTTTCTTCCTAACAAATAACTGTTGCTTAAACCAAACAGGTGGTGGCTAATTACATACCGTTAATTTTTCTGATATCTAGTTTAAGATGTTAAAGTCTGTTTTGTAGAAATGCTAAACATTTACAGTTGCTTCTGAGGTCAGTGGTGTCTGAGCTTTGATCACATAAGATGCCATGGAGTGTTTAGGTATTTCATTTTAGATATTTGTAAATACTTCTGATTTGATTCCAGCTATGTTGTTGCTTGTTTTGTTTGTGGGTTTTGATTAATAAAATAATGTAAAATAAAAACCTCTAAGGGAGAAAGATGGCCATTCATACTTAAGTAGGATATAAACTCTAAAACATTTGGTGTGGTAAGCTATTAGAAACTTTGCCTTTAAATACAGACAAATTTCTGTGACACAAGTTTGTGCACAAGCAAATGTAAAAAGAATGTTAGATTTCTCAAATCTCTCTAGACTACAAATTGTGAAATTTCTCTTCTCTTCCTAATTTATATATGTGTCTAAAGTCAGGAAACTCTTCAGTTAATGTCAGTTGGGCATTGGTTTTTGCCATAATTGAAGATTAGAATGAAGGACTCACCTTCTTTAAAAACCAAAGTGAAGATTGTTTCTTATTTTTTTGTGAATACACATAAGTTCACACAAAATGGAAGGAAAAATATGTTGTACAAAGTAAAATCCTCTCTAGGGGCTTGAACTCTTGGTATTTGTTAATTTGGTGACTTTACCCTTGCCTTGCCAAGATAATCATATATAGCCCCAGCTGAGTGCTAAGCTCCTGACTTGTGCTGAATAGGGTAGGTAGAATTACCTAAACTGGGAGTTGATATTTTTAATAGCATGATTGTATTAGTTACACTGAAATGGAAATGGTGAAAACCACACAAATAAAAATAAAAAATACTAGTAATTATGAAAAGATAACATGTTTAAGTAGCTTTATTGGTAGCTTCAGAGTGTTGGAAAGGGCAACTCTATAGGTCAGAAGCATCTGAGTTCTTTGTTGTCAAGAATATGATAGGTGGTGTGGTTGCTGTTTTCTTCTTTATCCCTCTAGCTTCTACTTGGGGTCACATTTATGTCTCCTAATATGCTTTTACACAGCTCTATTCCTTCTTTAATCTATAGCTCCAGGCTATATCAGAATTTACTATAAATACTTAAATTTGAGAAGAAACTTCTTCTCAGTAAGGGTGACAGAGCACTGTAACAGGCTGCCCAGGAAGTGGTGGAGTCTCCTTCTCTGGAGACATTCAAAACCCGCCTGGACATGTTCCTGTGCGACCTCACCTAGGTGTTCCTGCTCCAGCAGGGGGATTGGACTAGATGATCTTTTGAGGTCCCTTCCAATCCCAAACATACTGTGATACTGTGATACTGTGATACTGCTTTCTATGTATGTTCGATATTATGTATTTGTTCTTTTTTGCTTTGGGAACTGTTTTTGTCCACTTCTGGACAAACAAACAAACAACCAAAAACAAAGCCACAACAATAACCCAAACCTCAAACAACTCTTCCTTTAGTAAAGGGTTTATAGCTACGGGCACTACCCAGTACTTCAGATCACATGTCCATATTCCTCTCCCCTGCACGCTGTGTGTATGTGTCTACTTTTCAGGCCTCCACTATTGCACCTGGCCTGTGTTTCTCTGTCCTACGTCATTATGTTAGTCATAAAACCATAGTGGTACCACACAAAGATTAAAAAAGAAAAAAATTAAAAAAAAAAATCAAAATGCATGAGCTACAGGACCTAGTCAAGCAGAGAAACGGCTGTCGCAGATAAAACAGGTAAAAGGCAGTTGCAGGCAGGTCAGGAGCAGGTGAAGCAGACGGGGCCTGGCAGCCTTGCTCCAGACCATATGCACCCAGCACAAAGCTCACAGTCATGACATCACCATGCTACAGTGCTACACGACTGCAGAGCAAAGGCTGAAATGGGCATTGCCTGGAAGTGGAAGAGTGACAGACCCTTGGGAAGCCAGAGGAGATGGGGTCATGTGACACACAGGCTCTTGTGCAGCCATGTGCACTTCCTGCTGGCTGCAGGTCTCTGAGGGGCACAAAGGGCAGAGAAGAAAATACTGCTTGGTTGTCAGCTTAAACTCCTGCAAGTCTGTTCATCTTCCAGACACAGATGCTCTCTAAAGGGAGCTCTTTGTGATCCTGTTGTGTCTGGTCATCATACTGGTACCAAAGCAGTTGCTGGGCTCATGATATGGGAAACTTCCACCAGATGGTCCTGTATCGCACTGATAAAGCCCTTTATGGAATGAAACATGTAGAGAAATCTCACAAAGTAGTGGCAGTTTACACATTATTAGTAGCTGATTAACTTCTTAGGCTCCAGGATGTTCCTCTTAGAAGGGTGTACTTGCAGTAAGTGCCTAAAATAATAGAGGTATTGAGACTAGCTGTCTTTCAGTACACACTTCCAGGCCTTCCTAGTCAGGCAGATGAATCTGAGGCAAGAGAAGAAAGAGAATGTAACACTTGTCTGGTACTAAAGAGCAAATGAAAACAATTCTTAGAAGAAATTATTTTCTATGGTTTGCAGCAATTTGCATTTAAAATCAAAAGCAATTATAATAAAAAAACCTCTGTGTGTCTGCTCTTAAACACATTTGATGAGAAAAACAATGCCCATAGGCATTCTTTCCATTATATATATTTCTACACTCATTTTAAATATTTGTTCATAAATTATGAATTTGTTCATGTAAAAGTTTACTTGAGAATGCAGTTTTGAACAGTAGTATCATAAAGAAGATACAATATTCAAGTTACAAAAGATGTAAACAAGAACATTTCAGAGCAAGCACTAAATGAATGCAGGGAAGCAGAAAGGATATCTGACTTCTTGCTGAATCTGAACATTATTTTATTTAAAAATCCATAATTGAATTATGGAGAAAAATACTTTAAATATTGGAGAGATTAAAGGTTCAGTCTAATGGGCAACATTTTTCCTCATTGTAATAGTGGGAGCATAGTTGTAGCCTATATTACCTACCTTCTACAAACCTAGATTCAGACTTTGATTTAGGGATTTTGGACAAGTGACTGTGGCAGGGTCATTGGGGTCTTTGCAAAAATGTCCTGATAAGTCTTGCAAAATATTACCCTCTGCCTGGGGGAAAATAGCAAGCTTTTCATTCAACCTCTCTAGACTGCGCAAGAAGAAATTAATTTCTTATTAGAATGTTAAAATAAAAGACATCTCGTTGTTACTTACATGTCACAGCCAGAAACAAATAAATAAATTAAATAAAGAACTTTATGGAGAAGCACTGAAAAAAATGAAAACTGAGGGTGTTTCACATGTTTTCTTTTTAACTCCATTAACACACAGACTTACTAAGACATAGACGACAATAGCACACAACTGAAAACAGGTTATCTTACAAGATTCCTGACAAACTTGTGCTTGGTTGAATCCCCTGACCCTGAATATCCAAGCTGACAATACCTCCATGTGGTTCTATTGCTGCAAGCCTTCTTAGCTACTGGCGTGACATGGTTTCTGGTTTTACTTCTGACTGACATATCTACCTTCCACTAATTTCCTCTTATTTTCCAAAATTCCTCCACTGTTTTCTTATTGCTTTTACCAAGGCAGTGAAAAATAGCTAGATGGGACGTGGAGCAGGCTGTTCCCTTTTTTTTGTGTCTTCTTTTTGTGATTGCTTAGGTATGCAGAAAACTGGTTGCACTAATCTTATTCCCTTTCAGGGGGAGTATGTATATAAACTTCTGCGATCCTAGTATTGATTTTACTGCTTTAGTTGTTTGGCAGTAAAAAAAGGAGTCACACATGACTACTTAGCTTTATAGTTCTATAGTGGGAAAACTAATATAATTTATTTCAGTATTCAATAGTAACAGCAAAGTCAGGAATAGAGAAACTGTAATGCTTCTCTGGAGAATGGACAACTGACAGTAAATTTTTGTTGAGGCTGTTTTTTATTCTCACATTACTAATGCAATGCTGTAGCTACTTTTTCCTTAGACATTAAATTGTTCATGTTACCAGAATCCTTTTGTTCAGCCAGGTGATGAGAAACTGTATGAATAAATAAAGCATGAGGGCTGTATCAGTTGTTTTAATTCAGATACAGCAGGAGGATGCTGAGCAGGTGGTGTTGTTTGTCAACTCTGTGCAGTTTTCTGGGCCTTAATTTTACAGCAACTAGCCTCCTCCATAAAGAATTTTGTGCTCTGAAAATACAGAGATTGGGTGAAAGAAATTGGAATAACATAACAGCAAAGCAAGAAAGGTAGGGAAGAACTTCTAGCAAATTCTAAAATGTTATTTGCAATTGCTGTCTTTAATCTCAATTTGAGAGAGCTAACATGCTGATGCTCTCATTTAACAGGTCACCAAATGGACGGCTCAAATAGAAGATACTGCATTTTCCCATCATCAGGAAGGTTTAACTTTTGTGAATACGCTGGCTACTTTCCCTGTTCCACGTGAATTTGAAACTGAAGCTTGGTATCATACATTAGATGAAGTTAAACATTTACTCAAAATCTGGTTAAATCAGGTCATGCACAGAACTGATCCAGTCTTGCTTTTTCTTCATTCAGTAAAGAAAACCTCATAAGCCACCACTTCTAATTACTCAGTTGCTATTCAGGACGAGTAGCACTTCTCTTAAAGCCAGAAGACTGAACGTTATTTCCATAATTATTTGAGTAAAATTCCCATTTGAATGTCTTCAAATATTACATTTATCAACTAAAACTACTTAGTCTATCTAAAATAAAGCTATTATTTTAATGAGGAAATGTCATTTTACATTTCAGACCAGGTTTATATTTATGAAACCAGCATTGTTAATACAATTTTTTGAGTGAGTTTACATCTCTTTGTTACAGAACTGGGACAATTTTATCTCATTTCAGAGAGAAGTTTAGTTTTCTTGATATGAAACATGTTTATTGTCAGATATTGAGGTCTAGAAAAGCAAATCATTCCAAATAGGAAGAATAGGAATGGCTGGGGTTTTCAGAAACAGTATTGTGAGGAGTTCTCCTAAAACAGATGCAGAGGAACATCCATCTAATCTGTTCATTGTTTTTTTAATTTGTGCAACCTAATAGCAACAATAATCAGTCTAGCTGGGTGATTATGTAACTATATAAAAAGCATATTATTGAAAATCGCAATGTTATTATTTGAAGTGTAGCCACCGATTGTGAAAGACTATAAGTTTTACAAACAATGAACAAAGGAAAAGATGGAAATTCTTATGCAGGGAAGGATCAAACAGGTAACGTTCTTATCACTGTCTTTTGCTCCAGAAGGGGTATCCATCTTTTAATAGTGTATAAAAAAATGTTTTCAATATTCTCTGAATCAGTCAGTTCTGGATGGAGGCGGGAAAGCTTAATGCTAGTTTCACAGTCTAGCTAAGGTGCAGAACTTCATACAGAAAACAAAAATCTCATAATCTAAAAGTATATTTTGTTGTCTTATGTTTTTCTTCTATAGCTGCTCCCATTTCTCAGTTTGGGTTTTTTAATTTCTTACCTAAATTAAAGAAAATATTTGGTGTTTTTTGTTTTGTTTTGTTCCCCCCCACTGATGGTTCTAAACAAATAGTGTCTGAGTCCTTCGCTCTCTAAGGTGATATATTTAGCTTGCTTTCAGCTATGTTTTGGATGACACACTACCTTGAGCAAGTTTAAGACACCCTAGCCATGTTAGAATGTTTCTGTGTTAAGCTGCAAGAGTCTATCATCGGACCTGTATTCTCATGCTCAACAGAAATGCATCTTCAACCCAGAAATTAGAGCAGTTTGCATTTCTCTGGTAGAACAATCAAAGATTATGTTTTACTATATGAATAGTATTTGATTAATGCCTGTTATGAGATTTTGTACTTAAGCAATAAAAAGAAAGTGAAATCTGAGGTTATTTTTTTGTTCCCCATATGTCTCAAAGGTACCTAACTTCCTTTCAACAGCTTTCAGAGACATCTAAAGCTGGTTATTGGAATGAGATACACCCTGGTTAAAAAGACACTTTGACAGTTTATGTTTTGGTTACAGACAGAAGAAAGGCCTGTCTGCAAATCTGTACTACTAATAACAAGAGAATCTGGAAATATTTATAGATTTAGCCAAGATAACTGGTATACTTCTATATACTTTGAAAATATAAGATGCATAGTTCTCAAATTGTAATGTAGAAAATGTGCGTTGTTATATCTGAAGAAGCCAAAGCAGAAACGAATCACATTTCGATAAGCACTGGGAAAAATGAATTTGTTATAATCTTCACATTATAGAGAAAGTTTTCCGAGTGTTTCAGGGAAGAAAGATGACAGTCTAATACCTCTTCTAAAGAAAAAAACAGAGGAAATGACACCACTTCTGAACACATATGTAGGACTGATAGTCTAACTTGAAGACAAACAATGATCACATCAACAATGGAGTTTTTGCATGACCAGACATTAAACGTGATTCCCATATTTAAAATACACAGGCGGCATACGTCACCATAAGGAAATACAAGAAAACAGATGTGCTATTCTGCTACAGAGCTGGACTTTGTACAGAAATCATCCTTGAGTACATCTTAAGTTGTTAGGTCTTGTAAGAATTTAGTTGTTTAAAATGTAAAATAAGTGTGGTCAATCCATTTGAACTCCTCTTGTTTTCCCCTCTGTAATCAATCCTACTTGTCTCATCTGTTCAGCCTAATTCATAGCAATTTTTTTTTTTTCACCATATCAGACTCTTGACTAACCTGCTTACTTTTCTTTTTTTCCAATCCTTGCTTCATTTCTGCAGAGACTGCATGTTGAATTATCCTCCTTACTCAACAGCAAACCTGAAATCTAGTTGCAGATTTAAAGCTCTCTATCCCTCCTTTTCCCATGTTCCACCATCATCAATTATCAGATTCCATCTCCTCTCAAGATCTAGTTCTGGGATTTGTCTTTTGTTCTTGTGCTAATGCATCATCAGGAAAGCTGTAATCTAGCTGCCGTGTGCTTTGTACACAGGCTGTGATATACCAAGAAGTCTCTCATGTATCCTCACTATACAGAAATTGCTAACTGAATGCTGTATCAAGATTGTTGTTATATAACAAAGACTACATACTTTTTTGATTGCAGCTATGCACTCCAATGATAAAGCATCACAGTATAAACACAGTGCATATTATAATTTTGCTAGCCTAGCATATGTCAGGGCATATGTAGTTTTTTTGAAACAATTATATCTATGATGAAGTTTTTTGATTATGCTGATTGTGCTTCAAACATCTTCATCCCATGTTTCACAGGGTTTCACCCGTGAAACTTGCTAGTGGGAAACTGGTTTAATTTAGCAAATGACAACATGTCACCAGTGAAGACGAGAGAGGAGGGACTTTCTGTAGAGTATAGATCTAGAAAATGGTGATAGGAACAAAACTGGATCTTTGTCAAGGAGTTTCACTCTTTGAAAATAACTTTGCTGGCATTTTAAGCAGATCAAGAAGTATTGGCTGAGGGGTATAAGGTACAACATAAGTAATTGCTACCTGCTCTCTTGCATCTGTTTCTCTGCTTTGACAATTTTCTGTAGCTTCTTAAATAGTTTCTAAACTGTTATACTTTTTCAAGTCAAGATGGATTGTAGGCTGCTTTCTCCTTCCAGACCAGTAATAGCATTAGTTGCAAGGTCATTTTAAAGGTCATATTCAAGATCTTTTTAAAATGATAGTTTTTATCTTGCAATAAGCTTTTCAGAAGATCTAGAATTAGGAAATTTAAGATGGAGGTAGCAAGAAAATTAAACTTGCAGCTCATTTTCCATTAGATTTTGAGAAGCCTATCACATGAATGTTATTTTGAGCTTATATAACATTGAGTTTGATCTTCCAAAGACTCAAAATCTAACTTTTTAAATGTTTCTAGGCTTCTGCTACATCATCTGTCTATCTAGTCTCTTTCTCTGTGGAGTGAATTGCTGCTAAATCATTTTGCAGCATTAATTTTCCGTAATGTTAAGGAGCCACAACAAGGAGAGGAGATGGTCTCTGCTGCTTGTACTTGTGAAAGGTAATATGTCAAAACACTTATAGGTGTTTGGCAAGAGCAGAGCTACAGGTCTTTTGCTTGTTAATAAGTGGACAGGAGATGACTAAATTTTTCACTGCAAGAAGAACAGCTTGCACAAATCAGGTCATGTTTGAAAGAGGCTGAACTCCAATTGCACTAGTTGCTAGTGTTGTGCAAATGTTGTTGGATGATCAAGGTTTGTCCTGTAGCAGGTTCTTTTCTGATATGCAAGGAGCAGTCAGTTCATGCAGGTGGCATTTTCTGCTCCCAACTGATTTCCACAAAGGGACACCTTTAACTATTTGTGCAATAAATCCTTTGTGTGCATATAAGTAATTATTGAATGGTGAGCTTGGAAAATTTTGGTGATCTAAGTGACTTCATAGAATCTGTTTTTGCAGTTCTGTTAGTTACCCAAATTATGTTACCAAAGTTTTCTGATTCTTCTAAAATGTGTAGCCCTTGATTAGTCTTCCATTCTCTTCTCAGGGTTATTTTGGGAACTGATTGATGATTCTACAATAACTTGAGCCCGTCCTTCTGAGGGGGGCTCATGAGGAAAGGAAAAACTTGCCTGATTGTTCTGCTTTGATGTCTTGTGTTTCTGTGGTGGTATTTGCTGACAATAAAACTGAGATAGTCTCTGATGCTTTCTTAGGTATGGAGAAGAGGAGGCACACTTGGGAATGCTGCCTTTGCTGATTGTTTCTCAGCAAAGGAGATATTTCTGAATATGATTCAATAGGGAATTAAGTTTCACCAAAGCGGAAGAAATATTTTAATTAAACATTAACAGTTTTGTTATCTACACTGCATTTTAAGAATTTTAAACCATGGCCAAAGGCTTGATGAGTGAATTAGCAAACAGAATATGTATTGTGCTGTCTCTCTATTTTTGTATGGTGCTTTGGCTTTAATGTTCTAACTATCTTAACATATATTTTTAGACAAGTTTTTGTTGCCTTTCATCCTCTACTATCTATTTCAGAGTAACCAGATGTAGGATAATGAACCTAAGTACAGTCATACACAATTAGTGGCTTTTGTTTCTCACTTAATGACTGTCAGTGAGAATTCTCCACTGGCTGGGTATCTACTGAAGCTTTTGCAACATGACATGACTTTCACTTTTTATGAAGAACGGGTGTGGAAAACCTCTGATTATGGGTAAAGAAATATTAACTCAGTCTGGTAATCTCCTAGCATGGCACTCACATTTCGTATTCTGTAGTGACAGTAAATAGAACAACACATTTTGGGATGAATGAGGTTTTTACGCTCCCTATTGCCTATCCAACCCAGAACTGCAAAGGGTTTTTAACAAAGTTCGTTTACACATGCACATTGAAGTCTCAATTAAGAAGTCAAAACCCTTTATATTTTGCCAATAGACTTTTCAGCATTAAAATTGTCAGCTCCAGGTCTTGATTGGAGTAGGCCTTGACTGGAGTAGTTTTATAAACAAGCAGCCCACCTCATATTTGGATGGAAATTTACATCAGAGATGATTGCCCAGCGAGAAGCACACTGTTTGAGGGATCTGTGTTCAGGATCATTTAAGTGGGAAAAAACAACAAGCAAAAAAACAGATTAATATCATAGAAGTAGTCATTGTTATCAATTGTTTTGCTCTGCAGAACTGCTTTGATTATCCTGCAATATTTACTAGTGTAGGTATAGCTGATTATCTATGGCATGATTTTACTTTCAGTCTGATCTTTTATATTAAACATATAGATGCATTCACAAAACAATGCAAAGCAGTGAATAGTAGGAATGGATTGTTTAAGAAACTGCGTAGTGGAGAATTGAGTGACTTGGGAATACGGTTATGAAATATGGACTCTTCCACTTAAGGCTTAGCAGAAGCTTTCAACTTGCTGGCACTTTAGTGAATTTTATGAAGAGAAATTTATGGCCACCATGAACACATTGTATTCACCTCTGCAATAAAGAAATTGCAAAAAACGTTGGTACTAACTAGTGTGTTGAGGGGCAGAACAAGTCAAAGAATACATAAGAATGGAAAGTGAAATTACTTATATTTGTAATCACAAACATCAATCCAGGAATATACTGAAAAATAAAACACTTGCATTTCTTGTACTTGTCTTTTTTCCTTTCTTTGAGTAAGCATGGACAGTGCTGAGACTTCAGGAAGCTGCAACCCAGCTAACACATGCATTTTATTTTCTTTCATTGTCTCAGACACAAAAATTCAAAGAGACTTAATATTAACAGTTAAGGTAAGACACTGAGTGAAAGGAAATATGGCATGTAGGGTCACATGTTGACAAGAGGAATGAAGAATGGCTATGTAGTTCTATTTTTTTCTATTTTTACTGACAGATTAATCCTATTAACATTAACAGGCTTTTCTTCCCATATAACTGTCAGATGGGTGTTAATTTAAAAAACAAAACAAAACAAAACAAAAAAACACCAACAAACCAGTAAAAACAGTATTTAAACCGATATAAGTATTAAAATGCATAAAATTCTTTTGGAGCTAGATAGTTTTGATATTTACAGGTATTTTATACATACTCAATTGCACACAATTTTGCATGGTTCATCTTCTCCACAGTCTTCTCAGATCATGTTTACAACTGCTTGACTATTTAGTAAGGAGCTTGCCTTACCCTGTCTACATTCTATAGGTGTTTTATAGCTACAGAGAAGGTTACCATCAAGAGAAATTTGTCACCATTTATTCATGAACACCTACTTTTAATTTAAGAGTTATTGCACTTAATATTACATGAAAGTATGTGCAGTATTTTTACTACAAATGTATTTATTCACTGTAGCTCTAAATGTTAGGCATTCTATATTCGATTGTCGTTTTCTATGGAGTTGCAAACAGATGTGAGGATCTCAGCCTTACTTCCTATGACACTAAATGAGCCAGTGTTTCTGGCTAGATCCTGTGTAAAGGAGAAATCCTATCCATCAATCTACAGGAGAGAATCAGAAACCTGGTTTGCTACTACTACAAAGAATAAAGTTACTAGTAATTTTTTTCATTTTTATTTTTAAATTTTCTAGATAGCAGAATGAGAGAAGATTATTACCGAATACAGTGTGAGAAGCAATTTTGGGTGATGAGTTATGCAATGCCTATGTGATCCTTCTGGACCTTATCTGGACAGTTCTTTCAGAAATTTTTACTTATTCAGCTCTTTTTGGTTAAGGATATCCTCTCTCAAGAGAGGTAACTCTGTTTCCATTTCTAGCAACAGTTGATGGGCACTGGGGAAAAAATTAAAAAAGAAAGAAAAGTATTAATTATAAAGCAAATAAATAATTAAAGTCCAGAAAGTTTCCAGCATTCAGTAAACTTTTATAAAAGATGAAGTATGTTTTCTTGTTGTTTTCACTAACAAAACATTATGCATATTTGAGTAGTAGAAATCAGCAAATATATATATATATATTTTACCACCAAATGTATGATGCTCCATCTAGCATTATGTGGTCAAACAGTATTCAGTAATAAGGTTTATGTTAATTAATACATTTTCAATATACTTGCAAATTTATAACTTTGTAGTCAAAAAATATTGTTGAGTGGTCCACATTGTTAAGTTAGGAAAATGCATTGCTCTATATTTTGTCTGTTGTTCTCACTTTTCATAAAAGCATGTTTACCTCTTTGTGGTGCTTAGTACTTAATCTTGAGTTTTCATCAAAACCACAGCTGAGCAAAGTGTTGGCTTCTGGGAGGTCAAATCCTGACTCAGTGTAAGTCAGATGTAAACCTCTTATTGAACCTACATAAGTGAAGTAATTGCAAAGTGTAACGAATGCTCCATTTATTAGGTATTGACTTGTCAACGGCATTACTAGTTTTTACAAGTATTTAGTGTTTCATAACAGAAATTGCAGCCTACTGCCATCCCTGGGAAGAGTTGACAAACTGCTTTAGTTGTTAACACAGAGAGCTACAGACCACCTCACAAGTATCTTTATCACAAATATTCTATACTCTGATGTGTGCTATTCTTTGCTTACTTAATTACTTAAATATCTTGAAATGATGGGTTTGGTTTCCACTATGGATGTTTCCAGTAGGTTCATTATTGTGGGTTGGCTGTTTGCAGTGCAGATGGATAAGGAGCTTGTTGGCTCTGGTACAGAACAAGAAGAGTGTTGTTAGCCCAAACCCATTTTCCTGACTGTGATGTGTTGTTTCCAGGGCAGAAACACTGGTTGGAAGATTGCTTTGAATTGTTTTATTACAAAGGTGTCTTTCACAAGGAATTAATTACATGCAAGTAGAGCAAAGACAATATGTGACAGTCATGGCTCCTGCTATGCTGCTCCATTACATCTTGTTTGCAGTGATGAACATGAATTGTGCTTGTGCCAGTTGTTCCATAAGGCACGAAACATTGGCTTTGGCAATGAGAAGCATCTGTATTTTTTTCAATAAAACTCAACAGTTTTGAGTGCCATGAAGTTTCAAACTTTTTTAGGGATAAGAGACCAAAAATGAAAGGTTTTCTTATTGATAGCTATAGGAAACCTCTGCTGAGCCAGGATGCACCGAGGCAGCGAATAAGACACAGATGTTAAGAGAATGTGAATTAAGCTAAAGAAGAAAAATAGCCTTGTGAAGTGGACATCTGGCTCACATTTAAGAGATCTGGGTTCAGTTCTGCCATGGATTTCCTTGAGCAAATTGTTTAATCTCTGTACTTTGGTAACTCATCTGTTAAACAAGGTAGAACAATCCCTTTGCCTGTCGCAGCTAATAGCTATTTAGGGTTGAGATTGATCCTGGCTCTCTGTTGCTACAGTACTAAGTACAATAAGGCCCTGGTCCCAGTGTGGCCCATCAGGTTCTGCTACAATGCAAATACGTGTTAATTTTAAAGCTATGCAGAATATAATGATAATTAAGTGGTATTTTTTTTTCCAATTAATTAGCAACATATACTGCACTTTAGAAAAGGGAAATCTGTGGTTGTGAGTAGTTTATTGGAGGGCATAAAGGGGAAAAGACTAGCATAAAAGACTGAGATAGAATATGCAGTCATTTATGCTGAAGATACTTCAAAATTGAAGTTCAGAGGGATTTTTAGTAGTGCAGTAAGGATATCTGAAATTTTGAGCTGATTAAGGCCTTGGACTTGTAATCTCTGCCCAACGGCATAAAGAGCCAGCTATGACAGAAAAAACAGAGGCAAGGAAGTTGGATAGAGAAGAATTGAGTATTGCACACTGTTATCCCTGCTGGATAGATCATGGACATGCTGGCAGGCTCAATTGAGAAACTGTTAAAAAAACCCAAAAAGCTCAACGCTCAAGAGCAGGGGAACCATTTGTCTTACAGGGAGAAGCTTGATGCAGTGTTTATCAAAAGAGGTAGGAGGCTTGGAAGAACCTCAGGGAATAATTTGCTGCTTTTTTGGCCTTTTTTTTTTATGATGATTTCTAACAATTATTGTTTATAAACTGCCAAGAAAACCCCTGGGATTAAATTCAGAAGGCTTTATTTAAACTAGGAAGTAAGCACAGAGTAATGCAGTATGCTTCTAGCAAGTTTTCATTTACCAAGTATTTAAAACACTGAAGGGAAAAAAAAATGGCAAAAACCTGCAGGGCCACATCTGTATGTAATAGAAATCAGTGGCGAACCATTAGAATTATGGGAGTACTACTGATTTTACAAGAGCTCATCATGCAATCTGAAGTGAAAGGAGCCTCTTCATTTCTGCTGTTTCTGTAGTCTCAGGGCTAATCCAGGCAATGTAGACTAATGGGGTGTGGTAACCAGCAGTAGGAGCAAACTGATTTGTCACAGTCTTGGAGATGCGGAATGATTATAATAAGATTTTGTGTCTGTAACCATTCATCTTTCAGGCTGAATACTGAAAACATAGGTACTTTTTAAAGAAAATATTGTTATACTAGAAATGGAATTGGGTGGATCTACATTGCTACTTTTTACTTTGCCTTGTATAATATTAGCTTCTACATTTTTTTTGTTGAGAGAGAAAAATCAAGATTTAAAATATTTAATGTTTAACATTTTTTTTTTCTGCCTTTTATCTTTCAATTTTATTACCTATGTATTGAGCAAAAGCAACATAGGAAAGGAGAAGCTATATTTTTTTTTTTTCAGGCATTTCCACGTGAAAAGAAAGATTTTTTCTGCTATTACTAAAGGAACAGGAGTGTAGGGCAGAAGGTTTGGGGTTGGTTTGTTTTAAAATTTTAATAAGTTTTACTATTTTTAATTTTGAATAACTCACAGACATAAGAACTCCATCTGTCAATCTGGAATCACAATGAGAGAAAAGTTTAAAAAAGAGTCTTTAAAACCTAAGAAGTACAAGGCATTCCTGACTTTCTAGTTCTCTCTGTTCTAGAAGATACAAAGGTTAAGATTTCAAGTTTGCTCAGAAAGTTTATACTATTAGAAAGGATGTTCACATACAGCAGTTGAGAGAAGAGGGGGGCATGGATGACTTCAGAGTAGTAAATCACTTTGGCCAGTATCTCTGAAAAGCTGTTTGTCTACACCAAATATTTTGAGCATGTAAACAGATAGGAATAGAAAATACGTGCATCCAACATATTATGCCTTAGAGGAGCTTCTATTCTCAGGCTGTATTTTAGCTAACATGAATGTATAGTTGGAGAGATGTAACAGTGGTTTGCTTGAAGTGCCAGGTCCCTGCCCATAAATACCTTGTTATTCTGTTAGCTAAACACTGCATAGTATTTAATAAAATATGTTTTTTGAGTACATGCTAAGCCTGAAGGGCCAAATTCTTACTAATGCACAATAAATCCTGCTTTTTATATCTTTGCTATTCTAGTGAGAAATATTGTTAGTACTTATTAAAAACCTCTCTGAAACCCTCTGTGGCAGTAAGTCTCAATTCCTCTGCCTTCCCACATTCAGGGTGAGAAAGCCTGAGCAGGTTAGACATGACAAACCTAGAAAATGCAGGTAGGCAGAGCTACCTGCTCATGGGTATAAATACAATCCTGGGAAACCCATCTCAATTGGGAATTTGGGGTCACGGTTCAACATTCAGACAGTAATCAAGAGCATGTACTTCTAAAGTTGCCTAAGTCTCTAGCTCCTTTAGGCAGAAATTGCCTGAGTGCTGAAACATGGATTTAGCTACCCTGTTGAGGAGATAATGTTCATCTTCCAGCTGAGTTCTCTTGCTATATGACTTCAGACAGATAGCTGCCTGATTCTACTTAAATCCTTAAGGAAGTCTACAAGGCAGGTCATTGGACTGCTTCACACAAACAACTGCATCAGACAGTGTGTAGTAGAAAACAACAGAACAAAGTGACTTTTACAAATATCCCAGTGTCATTTTTCCCCAGCACACCCTTCTTATTATGAAAAAATTAGACTCACACACACCATTTGAAAGCCTTCAGCATCAGAGTGTGGGATATCACAGACATGTAAATTCAGAATCCTCATGCAGAAGTTACACTACCATATGCTGACAAATGTAGGTCCCAAGTAAGGAGGGCTAGCCAGAGAGATGCAGATGTAAAATACAACGAGGCATGAGGTCTGGAGCTGAGTTCTTCTCTCTTCCAGAAGAAAAGCAAGTTGTCCATGCCCACTTGTTTTCTTTCCCTGTGACCTTTAAAATCTTAGCTGCAATTTTGCTTAGATTCAACCAAAGAGATTAAGAGTCTCCTTTTTTTTTTTTTTTTTTTTTTTTTTCTGCATGTTTTAGAACTTTGTACTAAGGACATGCAGGACATGTAAGGTAAAAATCACATCCTGGATGAGAAAAGCCAGCTATCTAATTCTCCCTTAATATTTTTCCTGTATAGCAGTGGATCCAATATAGGAAGAGGTCTCATTTGGAGGAAATGACCCTGCTTCATGGCTGAGCTAGCCACATTTATTTCAAATAAGTCCAGAGAAACTTTTAAAACTTTCAGGTAAATCATCCAGGAAAAGAGGAAAAAAAAAAAAAAAAAAAAAAAAAGAAGTAGAGAATCCATTTCAAATGTTGCAATGACAAGCAAAAGGAGCTGCTCTTAATAAACTGCTGCATTATACCTCCTGGAACAAATATCCAACTGATCTGTTTTCAGAGCCTAGCAACATGGCATTTGTCTCCTCTATCTAAAGTGTCAGAGACAGAGCATCAGCTGTGAACATCAAAATCAGTGGAAGTGTATCAGTTTAAAATTCATCTAAGAGTCTGGCCCTTTATTAGAAGTATTATTAGAGCTCTCTTTTTTGCAGTTATCTTTCAGAAAAGCTGGCAACTTGGGGCTAACATTCTGTCAAAACCCTATCATTTTCTATCTCCCATCATCCTCCTTTGCAGAAGCAGCCTGTCTTGCTGTACAAATGTCATTAGTTCCACAGGGAGCTCCAGACTTTTGAATGTCATGGAACAGTCTATTATTTAGTACTGCTATAAGGTAATATTTTCAACTGATGCTTTCTAGTGAGAATTCTCAAAGATGAACCCATAAAGAACAGATGTCAGTTCTCAGTCACTCACGAATTTTGTCGGTTAAGTGACTTTTACCTTTATCCACTGGGACTTTGATTTTTGGACACAGATATCAAGCTAACAAAACATGCTATCACTGACAGTCTTCAGAAAGGTTTGTTTCCTTTTACTTTTTTTCCCATCCTATAACAGTTCAAAAAACACCCAGTACATTCATCTGTCTATCGTTTCTGGGAAGGATGTACCAAGAACTGTTTTAAATATATTCTTAACACAAAGCTGTAAGTAATTAAATATGTAAACTGAAACAGAAGGATTTCAAAATATAGTTGCATTTCCTTTTCTTCTTAAATAATGCCATCTATGTGTGAGCGTTTTAACATTCGTTCTGTCTGCAGCAAATGTTCTCTCTGCAGGATGTGATTTATAATAACTTGCTGAGCTGAAGTTTCCTTTTTCAGACAATAAACCCTGGGCATATGCATTCCTGTGCTGTTTTTCTCAGAGAAGTTCCCCAAAAGGCACATCAAAGCAAAAAATAGTGAATAATGTTGCTAAGGCATAACTTGTAAGAGTGCCTCAGGTGTAACTGGTTTGGGTGCAAGATAAGTGAGAAGCGAAGTGGAACATGACAGCTCAGACATATATGTGTCTTTTTCCTGATGCTGGGCTGAATAGAGAATGTCATATCTCTGAGTACAATCTGGAACACCCTGAACCTTTGTTTGAAGTTACTGGTTACATGAGAGCTTAGAGTGGGCCAACATGCAAATCGTGTCGTATTGTCCTCTCTATGTCTGCCATGATTTATTGTTGCTGCTGCCCATAACACACTCTGTCAGTGTCCAGTATTCTCAGGGGACTCAAAGATGTAACAAAAAAAACAAGAACAGAATTGGACTGTGCACTACATCTTCACCACTTCTCATATCAGCATGACATCTCATAGCCATATGGATATTTACAGCCATCAAACAATAATATACATTCCCTATTAAAGACCAGGAAGCCATGTTTTCTGCAGTGAAGATATTTTTAATTTTAATTCAAGATGGGATTTTCATTCCAATGGTTGAGCAAAGAAAACGAAGAAGAATGCTATGTGTCATTAAGATCAGTGGTTTTATTAGGGTGCAGTCTCTCTCAGTATAACTTGCATTAAATTATTACATTTTTCTGAAGAATTTTAAATTTTACCATATAAGAATTTATAATGCTTATTTAAAAGACCATGATCCTACATGGAAATATAATCTACAGAAAAATATAATTTCAAATAGCCAGGCCAGATTTTCATCCATCATGTTGGTTTCATTATTCTTTATCTCTGTGTGATCTTGTTACTGTAAGTGGAAAAGCATCTGTTCAAAATCTTTATTGCATTTGGGAAATATAAAAGTCAATGATTAATGCAGTTCATAAATCAAAAATGTTGTTAGTAATATACACTCTTTAAAATGTAAGTATTGAAAAATCCAGCTACTATTTTAAAAATAGAAGAAAAATTTTACTCTATTATTACAACGATCTCATAATGAAAGTTTAAAAATGTACAATGATTTATTTACCTTTTGTTAAGGAATTTAAGAGAATTATTGAAATTATTCCGGTCAAATACAGTCAGTATTGATTTTTTTGTTTGTTTGCTTAACTATGACAAAACAATCTTGCCAGATTAATTTCTGCATTATGTTTCCAGGAAAAAAATAAGGTTTTATGCTTTACTTTAAGCTCTTCGATGGCACTCTGCTGTATTGGGAAGTAGCTTTTTTGATGTTATGTTGAATCATAAAATAGTTTGGGCTGGATAGGACCTTCAGATATCATCTAGTCCACTCCCTCTGCAATGAGCAGGGACATCTTCAACTGCCCAGCCTTGAATGTCTACAGGGATGGGTCATCTACCACGTCTCTGGGCAATCTGTTCCAGTTTTCACTACCCTCATTATAAGGATTTTCCTCATGTTTAGCCTGAATCTCACCTCGTTTAGTTTAAAAACACTACGCCTTATCGCAACAGGCCCTTCTAAAAAGTCTGTCTCCACCCTTCTTATAGGCCCCTTTTAAGTACTGAAAGGCTGCAATAAGGTGTCCCTGGAGCCTTCTCCAGGTTGCACAACCCCACTTCTCTCAGCCTGTCTTCATAGGAGAGGTGTTCCAGCCCTCTGATCACTTTTGTGGCTTCCTCTGGCCCCTCTCCAACAGTTCCTTGGCTTTCCTGTGCTGATGGCTCCAGAGCTAGATGCAATACTTCAGGTGAGGTCTTACCAGAGCAGAGCAGAGGGGCAGAATCACCTCCCTTGGCCTGCTGGCCGTGCTCTTTTTGATGCAGCCCAAGATATGATTTGCCTTCTGGGCTGCAAGTGTACATTGCTGGCTCATGTCCAATTTTTCTCCTACCGATACCCCTAAGTCCTTCTCCACAGGGCTGATCTCAATCACTTCTTCCTCCAGCCTATGTTGATACTGAGGGTTGCCCTGAACCAGGCTCAGGACCTTGTACTTGGCCTTGTTGAACTTCATGAGGTTTGCATGGGTCCACTTCTTGAATATTCTTGAGTATCTCAGATGAACCAATAATAAACCATTGATGCTATAATTTGACAAAACTAGAAAGCTCACTTTAAGTAAATTTATTTTCATATAAAAGGGGATTTTTTCACTTGATATATCAGGAGATATTGCTATATGAATCTCTGCTTCTTCATGTTGAAAATGACTTGGTTCCTACTGCTTTACATAGTGAGAATCAAAAAGCAACGTTATCTCAAATGCAAAAATGTCATAACAATATAATCTTACTTAGTGATATATTTGTCCTGCTTATATCCAAAATATATTTGCTGGATTCAGCAGTTTCCACAAGTGGTCACACTTACAATAATATGTAAAGTTTGAATGAGCCTCTTAATATCTAGGCCCTGGTAGTTTTGATGCATTCCCTGAGCAGTGCAGCCAGAGAGTGAATTATGCCATCAGGCAAGATTCTCTAGTAGTTCTATAATGTTCTGGAAAGGTATACATTGTTGTATGGGGGAAAAAACACACAACAACAGCAATAACAACAAAATTACTTTAACTATTTTCCCAAGATTTCTTTGTCATACAGCTTACATCCAGGTACATTTCATATGTCCACTTGAAAACAGAGTTTCTTTAGAGGTAATAGATCATGTTTAACTATATGAAAATCAGAAAAACTAATAGTTAATATGTGACAGTTCACAGCCCTGTGGTCATAAAATGAATTATTGTGTTGCATTCAGAGTGCTTGAAACTCAAATTGTTTTATTCAGCATGAAACAACAATCAATTTCAGTGATGATGAAAACTCACTACCACTCCTAAAATGTCAGTTTGACTTTAAATTGATGCTATGTGCTTCTAAAGAACTAAATGAGTATCAGTTTCATGTGATCCTGGTTATGATTTTTTTTTCTAGAAGTGAGCCATTGTCAGCTTGATTAACTTTTGAGACTTTCACTAAACAGACACGTAGATTAACAGGCAACACAACCTCAAACATGCAACTCAACTTTTACCATTCTGTTCCCTTTTAATTGTGGAGTTGCTGAAGACCTCATTTGCTTCTGCATTGACTACTTTTAATGTCACATTTTCAATTATCCTTCATTATTCCATTGTAACCTCTTATTTGTACTCCCTTGTTTGTAATTTAGCATTTTTAGGGGCTGCACTTCAATTTTCTCAGAGTTACGAGGACATAATATGTTCAGTTGCTACTCTCATATTTAAAAAATGTGTTCCTAAATTATTCTGCTTCAGATTACTTCTCACAGATGTCTTCAGAAGTAATTATCTCATACTGAAAGAAGCATAGTTAATCAGATGGGCTGTTTTTGTTTGAATTCTGCAATTAAGTTCATCCAACTCTCTATGTGTTTTTTAATTCTGAGGTACACAAAAACTGCTACATGTTATAAATGCTAAATATATATTACAAATGAGATTAAATTTAAAAAGAAAAAATGTAAAAAAATATAAATTTCCTAATTTTCTATGACTAGAAAGTAAATTTCTGTATCACAGAAGTTCTTAAATTTGCCAGATTTTCTCTTTGTATTGAGCTTGGGAGATTTATCTCATGAACAATTCTGTTCGATTAGCAACAAATTTGCTGTAATTTACCACTGTACCTGGAGTCCAGAGGAAGCAGATGTTGTGTTCCAAATACAGAAACAGAAAATATTCCCCAAAGAAGGAACAACAAAGTCATTTGGCTAAATCAAAACTCTTATGTCTACTACTCTTGAGAGAAGGACTCCATGCTTTCTTGTTCTTCAATATACAGGTTGTCCAAAAATCATTACCTTCCACCTTAAAAGTTTTCTTTCCCAAGACAAATATTGTGCAATGGAATTTTGTGATGAGTATTTTATTATTATTATTAAAATAACTGTTTATTTTCCAGATTTTTTTTTCCTATGAAACTGTCCCTTGAATCTAATCAGTCTCAAATAAATACCTAGAATGAAAGATTTTGGTTTAAAGCTTCCCAAGGCATTTTGAGTTTAAAAGGCACAATAAATTGGTGCATATCCTGAAAAAAATTCTACTCAAAGTTCAGGAAGCCAATGTCAGATGGGGTGAGAATCCTTTCTGAATCTCTCTGTAAGTTCACTTCTATATTAATTCTATCTAGTTTTCCTATTTGTTTCTAGCTGAGGAGGAATTTTTCTTCTTTTTTTTTTTTTTTTCCTAACATATTGTTACCTGAATGCAGTTTACAGTAGTTCTTGTGGTAAAATAAGAATATGTCATAAGCCTATTTGTGTTTCTATCCAGTCTTTCTCTTAATTCAACCTGTTAGTGAAGCTTTCGGAAGATATAAGACAATATAGGAAAATGCTGATGTTATAATTACTGGTACAAACTCTTTGTTCATTTGTGACATGTTTTTTGCCAACAGAATATTGCACTGATGGTGTATCGGTCCATATGAAAATATGTCATATGCTACTTGTATTTTCTATCGATCAAGTGATAGGTTGACCCAAAAGAAGTCAGTGACAATCTTATCAGACAAAATCAGAATATTCTGGTTTGCCATTCCAAGAGAAGCTGGAAAAGGTAAAACAAAAGGTTCACTCCCTATCAAACTGGGCCCATAAACAATTGACAGCAACACTAACTGCCTCAGACTCTGTATCTGCTTTCTCACCATCCATATTGCCACTTTCTATGCAACTGCCTGTGAGGGTTCCATGCAGCTGTCTCATGACCTCAGCAATCTGATTTCACCCAGCTTTCATATGAATAATAAAAAACTCCAGCCAACTAACAAATAATAATAAAAAAAAAAGAAGACATTGTTATATTCTTTTTTTTTCTTCCAATAATAATTCAATTAAATTTTGTAATATTGTTATTAATTGTCTTCCAGAGGATATTTGTTTCCTTCTTCCCACTTCTGTCCCTCTAAGTCTTTTTGTCTGTTGTAATTTAAAACTTGTTTAAATATAGCTGTTCTAAACTGCATTCTTCAGTGAAAACATTTACCTTCTACACCCTCCCCACCCACAAGCATCTTTCTCCTCATCTCATTAGCATGTTTTTCCAGAATTAAGCATATGATGGTTTGTTTATAGCTCTCATGCCCTTGAGATATAAACAGGGGAAAGTATAATTATCAGTGAGAATTCTGAAGTACCTTTATAATTTAGGAACATGAGTCCAACTGAGCTTCAGGGACACTTTCGTTTCCTTGGACACGGTGGCTTTTATAAATCAAAGTTATTTATGTGTTTGTAAGCACATAAAGCAAATCAGTGAAATGGTTCCTGTGGTAACAAGGGACTTGGTTTGATGAACCAGGAGAACTTTTCCAGTCTTATGTTCCTAAAATATAGATACATAAATGAAGTGGTGAACATGATTACATTCACTCCACATCTTATCTTGAAATAAAGCCACTTGTGTTCTCAAAAATCTCTTCCAGACCATTCTCTATAAGAAAGTCACACACTTCTGTGGCATCTCTTGGTAATATGGAAAAAAACCACACATATAAGTCAGTAAACTGTTTACAGGAAGACCTTTAGATGTATGTCTTCTTTATGGTTTTGTTCTTGAATGACAGCCAAACATAGATCCTTGAAGAAAATACAAGACCAAAATTTAAAAATAAATGGAATAAAAATAAGTTTAATAAATCAATAAATAAACCTACAAAAGCTATAGAAGTAGAGTTGAAAAAAATAGAAACAACAAACATAAAATCTAAGTATGCATCTGTGATAGTCCTGACTGGAAGACTGTCATATTCAGAGGAGTTAGTGATTCACCTAAGTGGTAACTTGAGCTGGCACAGACATCCTGTGCTGCACACACAGCATGGCCTTCAGATCCGTGTTGTGCTTCACACACCAGTTGGCCACAGGATGAACTTGGCTGGTTAGTGGTGACAGAGGAGCCTGCAGGCAGCTCCCACTGGCTACTGGTGATTATGCCACCTGCGAGGTCCTGTCTTTGTCTAACAGTTCAGCAACAAGTTGTCATGTGAACATAGTTTCTGTTTGACCGTAGAAATTATGAGTAGAGGTGACTTATTGTGAAAAAAATCCTATAGTAGCTCAACAGACCAAAATGGGAGAACCTCTTTCTTCCATGGATGGACTCTGCACGGCATGCTGTGTGGATTGGAGGTCTGCTTAATGCTGTGCAGCTTGGTGTTAAGTTGGTCTTAAGCTTATCTGTACTAATCTCTCTTCATAGTATTAGCTCTCATAAATATCATTTTAAATGATACTTTATGGAGTCTGGAAACTTTTCTCACTGGAATCATAATGGATCTGTACCTCTCAGAGCAAAACAGCAATCCATGCAACATCTCAGAGGTGGCTGTGTTTATGGACAGTAAGTACAAAGGAATACATCCCCAAGCAGGTGAAATACCAGTTCTCTGCCATGACAATATCAAGTGTGTGGGCTTTCAGTTATGTTTCTGAACATGAGGAAAGACAAGCAAGAACTATGTCCATACAAGGAAGTGTCTTAAATGTTGTGCAGGGATTATGCATTTTGTAATGCACAGGACAAATATTTTTACATTTTTGATAAACAGGTTATCATTGAATATGGTGAGGTGAATGCCTCAAGGAAGTTCATTAAAAACTTCATGATATGCAGTTTTCTACTTCATAGGACTAGGAAACTTAGTAGCTTTTTTAACGAGTAAGCTGATATATAAAATTTCTTCCTGTAATGGATTCTTTAAGATTACACATTATGTGAAAAGGTGTATTAGGTAGCTAAAGGAGACAGAAATAGGGGGTTTGAAGAACTAGAGTGATTTTGTAGTTACTTGCTACAGATTGAGTCCAACTCTTAACCCAACACTGCCAAGTCCACTACTAAACCATGTCCCTAAGTGCCACATCTACATACCTTTTAAACACCTCCAGATGTTTAAAATTTCCTGGGAAGCCTGTTCCAATGCTTGGTAAACCTTTTGGTGAAAAATTTTTCCTAATATCCAATGTCAACCTCCCTTGGCACAACTTGAGACCATTTCCTCTTGTCCTATCACTTGCTACTTGGGAAAAGTATATAATACTTTATCTAGATTTCTAGTGTGACCAAAATTAGTCATCTTCTGTGACCTCCTACTTACAGATGCTCTTTTTCCCTGTTTGGCAGTACAATCTACCTTCTGTGGTAATAACTCAGACAAAGCCATTTAGACATCAGTGATCGTGCTGGCACAGTCCCAAAATTGCATAAATGGAAGCCTTGCAAGCTATAAGCAGAAAAGTAAATCAAGTTATCAATAAAGAGATGACAGATTAAAATGATGATGTACCAGCTCATGGAATATTGATTAAAGATTGTGGTGTTTCAAGACAGTTATGGCAGAAATAGAAAGGTCAAGGGAAAGCAATTAAAATGGTTAGAAACATCTCAATTTCAAAGGGAAGCCATCCTGCAAGACTGTGATGTTTGTAATACTCTCAGTGTTACTTAGGGCTGGAGATCACACAAACTAATCTATAAAAGAACAGATGAATGACTGGCAACTAGCTAGCATTAATTTTCACATCATAAGCAGTCTTCAGTCAGGAGCTGATCTGATTTCATTCCTCTTTATATAAGACCCCTGAGCCCAAAGCAGCCAAATGCATCTGTACATACACATGCAGAAAAAAAAAAAAAATGTGTATTTCAGATGACTAAAGGTGGAAATTTTCAGTTCTAATCA
This sequence comes from Streptopelia decaocto, assembly GCF_964273445.1. Taxonomy (NCBI): domain Eukaryota; kingdom Metazoa; phylum Chordata; class Aves; order Columbiformes; family Columbidae; genus Streptopelia; species Streptopelia decaocto. The sequence continues at coordinate 97,395,268 of NC_138663.1, forward strand.
AATAGCGTTATTATTTTTATGAACAAAGAACACTAAGGAATCACAGAGATTAAATGATACAAGTAACAAATTATTCTGTACAAACAAGTAGTGTTACAGGTGGGAAATATTAATAAATCAGTATTGATTACACTTCTGCTTCTCATTAATTAGCTCTACAAACTTTCAGTTAAAATGTCATGAGTGTAATAGATACAAGTGCCCTGCAGGAATTCAGGAATAACCTTTAATTTATGATGTTTGCTGTCCAGTGATAATTTGTTTCTTTGGAGAAGTGAAATCTACTGCCTCAGGTGACAAAGCAACATTACCATACTCAATTTTGTAGCAAACACACTATATTCAAATGGTATTATTCAAATGTAGAAAAAACATCAATGTTATTAAACATTAAAATAGTACTGAAGTACCTAGGTGTGAAAAGTAGAATAATGGAAAAAATGAAAAGCAGGAAAACTTTACTCATAATGAGCTGTGCCTGACTCAGCACATCTTTAATGGGTTTCTTTGATTAGGGAGGAAGGCTGATTTAAGATATCTAACTGAATAAATACTATCTCATCCTATTCATTGTGAGATAAGGTTTTAGGGTCTTTATTGTCTCATCTATGATTTGTTAGTTCACTTATTTAACTCTGACTGCTCTTGACTAGTCTTTCCAGTTATGATTTGAACTTGAGTATTTGTTTTTCATGGAAAAAGTATGTATGTATTGATGTATTTGAGGCATAAATTCCAGAATCCTTTAAGGGATTCATTCTTTTATTTATAGGGGTAAGGAACTTATCACTGTGATGAAGAGAAAAGGAATGTATCCATGTTACAAAAAAAGAAAAATTGCAGTCTAGAATAAAGGAAGAGGGTAAATTACCATGGCTTAGGACAGGGAAAGAAAGAAAAGAGAAAGGGTAAGGAATTCACATGAGATTCATTAAATGACAGGAAATAAATGTGGCTCTTCAGATGGCAGCTGGTGGAAGTTACTCCGATAAAGCTAGGGAGTCTATAAAAAGATGTGTAGCTTGCAATTCATTCGCAACAGTGTTTACCTTGCACTTAATAAGATGAAGATTCTAAACTTAAAATACTTGTGAGCATTGTGAAATAAGTAAGGATGAAAACTGTAGACAGAAAAAATATGAATGAAAACTGGTAACATTTTAAGATGGGAGTTTTATTAAATGGATTCTAACAATAGCTTGGTTGATAGTTTGTAGAGGGAGAAAGACAGGTGGCTTTGTTTTCATTATTCAAATGAGATAATTGATCTAAATTATCTACTTTTAATATCAAAGCAAGAGCAAAATAAAAATATTTGGTTTGAGCATGAAAAAACAGTCACTGTAGGAAATACAGGAAAAGACTTGGACCATCTTCATAGTTAATCCATTAGTGTGATCTGCTTGTGTGATTTCATAGCAAAATGTCTGACATTTTGTATGGCCTCAGTGATGCAGTCAGCACTGTTACCTTAGACTGTCAGCAAGATGGAGGCCTGAAGGCTGAAGCTAGCAAACACAAATGGGAAAATATCACTCAATTTTAATAAAATCTGACTTTAATAAGTGAAGCACTTTATTGGAGGGTGTGGTAAAGCCACCTCTCTCCCTCTTCACCCCTTGTTCTTTGCCCTTCTTGAAGTTGTTAAACTGAGAAATTGAGTCTTTCTTAATACACCATTTATTTCAGCTCCAGTTCTTTGGCCACGTGCAGGAGTCACTGGATTAATTTTATGCCTTGTGACAGAATCACTCACACAGATGCGTGTTCAACAGCTCTTCATACAGCCAATGCACTGAAAATACTTTTTTTTTTTCTCAAATTTAGGAAGTAATAGTTCAATTTAATAAGAGATGCTTAAAGCCATTGTTTAAAATATTTGATTCAAATGGTTCAATATTCACAAAGTCTGAAGTCTAAGGAAAGCCAACAACTGTCATCGGACTGCATTTTCCCAGTGTCTTCAGACATCTTTCAGACAAGTCATTCAGAAGAATTATAATATACTGCTTCATAACTGTAAACTATAGAAACTACCACAAGACAGTCTCCATAGTAGTTACTATGTTTAGCAATCAGGAAAGAGGATATACTTGTATTTGTAGTTATTGTTTATTTAGATTAAAACATTACATACCCATTACTTAAAGCATAAAATATTATTAAAGATGATTCTGTTATGCTATCTTCATCATCACCCTTGATAATTATTATTTTAAAGATGTAATGCCTGTACTCTTAATTTCCATAGACCAAATCTGTATTTGTATAGGAAGAATACATAATATTTTTCTTAGTTCTAGTTCAATTAAAAGGATTCAATATGTCAGAAGTCATATTGTCACTTCTCCTAACACGTTCCTGGTCAATGATTTGTTATCTATATCACTGAAGAAACCAGGTTACTCAATTAAACAGAGGTATTTACTCATGAATTCTTATTTACTCTCCTAACTCAACTTCTTTTCAGTGGATTACCCAAAGTGAAGTTTTGTGCTTAATAATTTTATGGATATAGACTGAAACAACAAGATGAAGGCTATTTTAAGTTACTTTCAGTGGTTGTCTCTGGAATTTTTTATTTCCTTTGGAAAAAAAGAAAAAGAGCCATTACTTTCCTCCCCTCTTGTGTATTTCATTATCCTACTTTGACATTATAAAATAAACAGTCAATATTTCATATTACTTACTCTTGAGAAGAGATGGGTTGAATTTTTGCAGGAAGTGAACAGTATCAACATTTTAAATGTTTTTTGATTTTACTTTGAAAGTTTAGTCCAGTTTAGCAATTTTTATAAATATTGTGTGACTTAATGAGAAAGAAATTCTTAATCTCTTTGGAAGATGAAAAGATGTTCCTATTTTCTCTCATTCATGATCATTAGACCTTCTCTTGACATTTAGAAAATTATGGTTTCCCATGGAGTAATAGTTTCAGAACAATTGCATTTCTTATCACAGTAGGGATGGTCTGTCTGGAATCATGTCGTAATTAGGATGATATGCACCATGAAGAAAACAATATATATATATTTTCCCAATAAAATAATCTGTTTCAAAATCCCATTTTTTTTCTCTGCATATAAATTTTAATATGTAGGAATAACAGTTAACATTATTGACTAGTATTTTTTTTTTAGTTTTTGCTTTCTTGAAAATCCATATACCATTACAGTACATTATTGATCTCTGCCTAAAGCAAAATCAAGCAAATTGATTTCGCAAACCACAACATATATCATGATGTTAATATATTACTAATTAAAGAAGTGGTTAAATAAATGAACCTCACAATAAACATGAGAACTCAATACACTTAAAACCTACAGGTCTGGAGAAAGAAATTACACCAGCAAATTTAATACAGGGACTGCATTATCCTTACAGGAGCAAGATCAGTGTAAAAAATACAGTGTTGCCTCAATGGTCTCCCCCAAAGTGAGTGAAAAGATGTAGAGAGTATTGTGCTGACATTCCTGAAGTTTGATCAGAAACAGCTGGAAACTTAGGTGACAGGGCTTATAAAATCCTATAATGTTCTCAGATTACAAATAGTAGTGCAACATTTATTTCCCTTCCTGCTGTTTAACTGACCTTTGGCACCAGGTCTTGATACTTCTCTTGCATAAGCACTGGCCCTGCTTACTCGTACTGATACCCAAGCAGAAATTGCCACTCCAGCTGACACCATGAAATGAATATAATGGAAATAAATATTAAACAATGTTTGAAACACAACAATGGTTTTACAGATTTTTCTCTTGTTCTAATCCAACATATTACATTGAAAATTTCTTCTGAAGAACATTTGCTCCTCTGTCATATGCCAATATGGTAACTTATCAAATAATTGGTAAGTATTGAAAAGATATGAGAATCTGTGTAGGTTTATATAGCTGTTTTAATATAAAAATGGGTGAACTATCATGTAAAGCCTATGATGGAGGACGAGTAAGTTATGTGTCCTTCTTGGTCTTGTATTTTGCGTGCTAATTCTATCACTTGGGTTAAAAATCAGAAAGTTTGTTTTAAAGATCCTGTAACCTTCATTGTTGCCTTGAGTAGCAGGGAAGAAGTTGATAGATTGCCAGCTCCTATTTGTAGTCAGCAAAACCCCTTTTATGTGTCATTCTCTGCCAGAGAAGAAAAGGAAGCTACTCAGTCAAGAAGATATAGTACTCTATTCAGGAAAGCAGAAGAAGAGGTTAGAGACAAAGGGAGCTGATTGCAGGAGTTTGTTACTCCCAAGGAAGAGAGTAGAGGCAGAAGTAAGTTAGAGCTCAGAATAGTTAGGGCACGTGAAGGAGAATCACACAAAACACTACTTATATTGATAAAAAACCCTCTGCAATTCATGTCAATTTCTCTTGCTGCAGAAAGGGGTCTATTTTTGTCTTCTAAATACTGTGTGGGTTTTTTTAAAGTCAAACTCTCTCTTTTTTTTTTTTTTTTTTTTTTTTTTTTTTTACTACCAAATAACAAAAAATAAATCTGGTAGCATCACTTTCATGCCTTTCTGAGTTTTTCTATTTGTCTTTCCCTTTTGTGCCCTATAGCACAAAATTCTTCCCTAACTTCAGAAGCATTAGGTACTGTCTAAATTACAGCTCTTCACTAGATGCTTTGTCAAAGAAATACAATAGGAGACTTCAGTCCTTCTTTAATAAAACCTCAGTTTCTATTCAGGACAGAAATCAGCAAGGAGCAGTCTTCTCATCCTAAGGAAGCTTGGACAGATGTAAGAAGGTACCATGTAAATCTAGGAGGTGAGAGTAAAGTTGTTCATAGAACTAAAGACAAGAGAAGGAACACAAGCAAAGTGAGGTTAAATGAATTTATGCCCTTGTGTGTGTGGACCACCACTTGTATTAGGCAAAAAAGTCTTCACTGAAAGGGTTATCAAGAATTGCAACAGGTTGCCCAGGGAAGTGGTTGAGTCACCATACCTAGAGGTATTGAAAAGAAGTGTAGATGTCATGCTTAGGGACATGGTTTAGTGGTGGACATGGCAGTGCAAGGTTGACAACGGGACTCAATGATCTTAAAGGTCTTTTCCAACCTATTCTATGATAGAATCCCTATCTTCTGTGTACTCCTTGCTTCACTGAGATCTCTACTGAAGGAATCTTGCCAATTAAAAGGCATAACATTTCTGTAAGTGGCCAAATGACTACATGACAGCAGCTTTGCCTCTTCAGCTCTTTCTCTAGCTAATTGTCTTAGGCTCCTTGAAAGATTGTCATAGCCAGCTAACCCATATCTATTTATTTACCATTTTCTTCTTCATTTCATTCCTTCCCTTTGCATAGTTCTCAAATTTTTTTTGATGTATCTTGAATGTTAGCTACATTCCAGAATATAACACACACATTATTACTATGAATATCATGAAATGTATCTAATTTCTGGAGGAAATAAACCAAGCCTGAAACATTTGTGGATTAATGTTATCAGTGTAATCTGTGCTACAATGTCTTCTGCTCAGATATAGATGGATGTATTACCCACTTTTATATGCAGGTTGATATTTAAAGGTCTATAATATAAGATAATATGAAACAAAGATTTAAAAAATTAAAATAGGGAAGTTTCAGAAGGGATATACAACAAAATCTCCAAATGTATAAAAGGTACTTTAAAGAAGGAATGTCTGACTGTTCTCTGACTCTGTAGAAGACAGAACAAACAGTAAGTTGCTTCAATTGCATTAAGTAAGATTTAGTTTAGATATCAGAGAATTTTTGTTTTGTAATTGTAAGATTAGGAAAGAAATAGAATAGGTTGCCTGGGGAAGATGAGAAATCTTAAAAGAGTATTCAGAAACTGTAACTTAAGACTTTGTTAGAAAGGACATAATTCTTCATTCCTTGAGGCAAACAGTGCACTAATGGTCTCCTGAAGTCACTTCCAGTTCTGTGTTATTCATGTCCTATTTGAGAAGGGTGTGGGGAAAAGGGGAGCTTTTGTGAAAAGCTACAGAAGATTCCCCCATGTCCGATAGAGCCAGTGCCAGCCAAGATTGAGCCCATCAGCAATGTTGGTAGAACCTCTGTGATAATGTATTTAAGAAAGGATAAAAATGTTGCACAATAGCATCTGGGAGAGAGGAATGAGAGCATGTGAAAGAAACAGCTCTACAGACATCAAGGTCAGTGAAGAAGGAGGGGCAGGAGGATCTCTAGACACCAGAGCAGAGATTCCCCTCCAGCCCATGGCGCAGACCATGGTGAGGCTGGCTGTCCCCTTGCAGATCATGGAGGTCCACGGTGAAACAGAAATTTACCTGCAGCCTGTGGAGGATCCCATGCTGGAGCAGGTAGATGTGTCCCAAAGGAAGCTGCAGCTCAGGGAGAGCCCATGCCAGATCAGGCTGCTGATAGAACCCGTCACCCCATAGAGAGGACCCCATGCAGGAGTAGGTTTTTTTAGCAGGACCTCTGAGCCTATGGGGGACACACGCCAAAGCAGTCTGTTCCTGTAGGACTGCACCCTGTCAAAAGGATCCATGTCTGTGAAGACCTCCAGTCCATGGTAAGGACCCACATTAGAGAAATTTACAGAACAACACCTGTAAAATATTTATTTATTTATTTATTTATTTACTTATTTACTTATTTACTTACTTACTTACTTACATACTTATTTCAGTCCTGACCAAGGCTGTCCTTTTCCATTTCTCTATTTTTTGGTTGATATTATTTAATATTGCACCCTTTTCCAAAACATTAAAGGACTTACTTCAGCAGTTCTTAGCTGTTGCTTGTTTCAGTTGCTTTTTATTTTTTTTTAATGTTATTCTGAACAGCTAATTCAGAATTTCAATGAAAATTATGTCATCTAAGGATGACATGTAACCAGCTGTTAGACAAACTGCTACTCTTCAACAGTTAATCTGTTTTGGTTTGTTTAAAGGTTAACCTCTATTTAGATCTCTTTACTGATTTTTAATCATAATTTTACTATGAAGTACAGTTTGGATCACAACTGTTGGCACCATACTACACGTTGGTATTGAAGACAGCTCTTATTTTCAGAATCATCTCTTGTGATTTTTCAGAATTATATCTTAATTATGAGTTTCAGAATCTCAGACTAGCTTTAAAATGTTATACAATATTTCCACTTACTCTGCCCTTATACACAACAAATATAGGAAGTAACAGCAAAGGCATACAGCAGAATGCTATTTGAGGATTTAGAAGGAACTGGAATAGGTGGCTCTATGTAAAAGAATAAACTGAAGAAAGCTTTGCTTGAAGTAAGAGACTGAATGGGATTGAGGCATTACATAGTGCAGGGAAATTTTCCGTTAAAAAATATAGAAGCATATTTTCCTATTAAAATTGTACGTAATTCAGTGGGTCTCTAGCATTTTGCAGCTACTGCAGGATAAATAAAGTAGCAGAGGGAGGAGCAGTTGCAGTCTTGGAGGATGCATTTTTTGCCAGATTGATATAGCCCCCAAAACTGGCTGAATAATGCTGCTTGTCTTTAGCTATATTAAAATATGCTCAGAGTGATGAATTAGTCATTGTATAAGACAATAAAAACTGCAATTTTTCACTTCAGTGCCACCAACATAAATGTCAGAAATGCTTAGCTAGTCATGAGGAATAAACATTTATGAATGAAATCTATTGGCTAGAAAAAAAGGCAGTATAGACATTCCCTGTGAATGAACTGAATTGCATCCAAGGAATATCTGATGACTTTGGCATGAGTTTATGTCTCTATAAGAAACAACCCAGCTAAGCTTCTAGTAATGCTGTTAACTAATTGCCTAGTTTTCTAATGATCAATATTAGTTAAATTGCTTTGGCTGACAGCCAATAGTGGTTGTTTTATTCATTCTTTACAATGTTGCAAATTGAGTCCTACTCTTTCAAACCTACCTAGTGTATCAAAATCCCTTGGGAAGAGTAATGCAATGATTTCCTTTATACTGCTCAGCTTCACTTCAGAAACAAATATATTTTGTTGGTGTTTTTCTAACAATGTAAGAGTGTGTATCTATGAAATGGTATCAAAGTTGTGCACATGATAATATTTTGTTATTTTCTGTTGAAGCACATGACACATATTACTTGTTTCTGCTTTTTGCATTGACTATCTGCTTAAGTCACCTAGGATACCAAACAGTAAATATATTTGAAGAATCTTACCAATTATTTTCATAAATCCAGGGTGTTACATAGGTGGAGGAATTCCAAACACCTTTCAATTTCAAAATGGGATCTTCTTACAACTTTGAAAGGAAGAGGATTTTTGTATCTAAGTTTAATTGCTTGCATGATTGAAAAGTTGGATACATCTCTTCTTGTTTTTTTGTCACCTAAAGTGCCCAAGTATCCTGAAGTATCCAAAGCATTCTATTAATGTTCTGTAGTAGATTTAGTCCAATGTAACATTGAATTTAATGCAAACAATTTTAGATAATTTATTGGGTTTTTATAACAAAAAAAATATTGTCCGTTATTTTGAGATTTTGGGGGACAGCTCAAATATGATCTTTTCCTTAATGTACATTGGTTACCTTTTTTGTGTGCTTTTCCTATCTGGGTGAACTTCCTATCTATGTAAACCCTATCATGGACATATTTTAACAAAGTTTAGCATTAAATGTTTAATGATACATCTGCTTAATCCACTTTGTCTTTTCCCCACATAATGGTCTCTCATATACATTTGTGTCATAGTTTTGGCTAGGATAGAATTAATTTTCTTCATAGTTGCTAGTATGGGGCTATGCTTTGGATTTGTGCTGGCAACAGTGCTGATGACACAAGGATGTTTTAGTTATTGCTGAGCAGTGCTTGCACAGTGCTGAGCAGTGCTTTTCTGCTTCTCACACCACCCCACAAACGAGTGGGCTGGAGGTGCACAAAAAGCTGGGAGGAGACACAGCCAGGACAGCTGACCCCAAATGATATTCCACACCACATAATGTCATGCTCAGTATATAAACTGGATAAAAGGAAGGAGAGTGGGATGTTCAGAGTGATGGCATTTGTCTTCCCAAGTAATGGTTACGTGTGATGGAGCTTGGCTTTCCTGGAGATGGCTGAACACCCACCTGCCTATGCGAAGTAAGGAATGAATCCGTTGTTTACCTTAGTTTGCATGCACGGCTTTTGCTTTACTGATTAAACTCTTTATCCCACAAGTTCATTTTACTCCCTCATTCCAGCGGGGGTGAATGAGCAAGTGGTGGTGTGGAGCTTAGTTGCTGGCTAGGGTTAAACTACAACAATTTATTTTACGTATTTAGGCTGCATAAAGTTTTACTTAGATTTTTTGAAGAAGAGTAACTTCTTTCTTGTTTCAACATTCTTTCACACTCCATATAGTTGCTATTTTTAATATTGTTAGACAAGTATCAGCAGAGTGTCACTAGAAGTATATCAGAGAGTTGGTTATT